>NC_080193.1:118732954-119039728 GCF_030028045.1 Hippopotamus amphibius kiboko | reverse complement strand
GTTGAATTTGGGAAAGTTTCTGGGGAGTTGAAGTTACTTGATAAATTAACTTTCAGAGGTCAAAATATGAGATCAATATTCTGAAAGTTCCATAAAAAGAACTTTATATCAATAAACAATGTTTCAGTATTTTTACTTCAACTTCTGCCTTTTGCAAGCTGGAAGCGAGCAATTCTAAAATAGCACATTTTAGCATATACTAGCAATTATTATCTTTGCTTTGGCAATAAATACCTTCCTAAATGTCTGTATTTATTTACTTGAAAACTCAACAAATGGTATCCTGGAAGGGAGAATTTTCAGGATGCTATTGTGGATCACAGCATGACATTTTATATTATTACATAGCACCATATAAAGACTTTCTCCTGTGAAGGAAGGAGCAATAATTACTTCATTAGTTGCATAAGAGAGTCATAGGTCTGAAGCACAAATTGATTCTGATTCATCAAGGATATTATTAAGCTGTCAAAATCTGTCAATATGGAGTGTGACAACAACATGTAAAATTCCATTAAAGGGTCATTAACAAGGTCTTCAAGCTCATGCTTAGCATTTTCTCCGAGTTCCTAATGGAACTTTTCTCAAAACAGGATTTAAGTCAGATGTCTTATAAACTTTAATGCTGTTAAGAGTTTGCTACTGTAAAAAAGTTAGTCTTTTCTGAGTTTTTTAGTTCCTATGTCAGCCAGAATGAAACAGCAGTTAAGTACCAACCATAGAAGTTTTCAAATCTTGAGATTTACACTCATTATTTTTAAAATCTTGTAAGCTCTGAAGATGGGCTGCAGTTGATACGTATTGGTTTGTATATAGAGACTCAAACATTGCTCTGCCAATAACAGTCATTGAATTTTTGCCATTACTTTGATAGATTTTTTTTTCTGTAGAAGAAAAGGAAGTACAATTTTTGATGAAAACATTTTTTTTTCATTACACTGT
Organism: Hippopotamus amphibius kiboko; assembly: GCF_030028045.1. Lineage (NCBI taxonomy): Eukaryota > Metazoa > Chordata > Mammalia > Artiodactyla > Hippopotamidae > Hippopotamus > Hippopotamus amphibius. The sequence goes on along the minus strand of NC_080193.1, from coordinate 119,038,786 downwards.
CAATTACTAAGATCGGTGGTATTTGCAAATGAGTGTCCAACAAGAAAGTTAGTGCAATATTTTTTTCCTTTCTATAGAAATATCTGACAACCACAGAAAAAGGAAGTGAGTCATTGCCATTTTTCTTACTGCCATAAATATAACTCAAAATGCCAAACTGATCGAGTCTCAGCATGGTAGGTGATGGCAGCTATGATGCAAATAACTTAGTTCTTCATTTAAGTGGCAGACAGAGATTAGAGCTATTCTATCATTTTAATGAACATGAAGAAAAAGTTATCTATGATGCATGGAATAATAAGTATTCTTGGAAAACAATAATAAAAGTTGGAGCTGTCAAAAAACTTTATGAAACTTTGAATAACTAAACAAAATTTCATATACTTGGTCCTAGCATTTAAAAAAGATAACTAAGATATAGATTGGAAAAAAAAAAAAACCTGTTGAAGATATATTGACATGGGATGATCCAGATGGAATAGGCCCAGATATAATTTATTTGATAAGATCCTGGGAGTTGAAACCATATTCACCTGATAGAAGGAGAAATTGGGAGGACATATACAATTGTCAAGTCAGGATTAATTGTGAGTGCTGAGCCAAATGAAAGAGTGGAAACTGCATGATAACCTTGAAAATCAGAGTGAGCTGAGCTGGGAATGTTAAGAGAACTGTATACAAGAGTAATAATAGGAGGAGATTTAAAGCAATTAATAAGATATTATAGCATGGCATAAAAATTTAGGTGTGATTTAATTTTCAATTCAAAAATTTTTTTGAATGTAAAAACAGCATGATTCCTATCCTGAATGGTATCTAATAAGAAATTAATTAACTTATTTAACAAGACTGTACTGGTGTCATGACCACTGATGTTTACTTAGAAGCTGATTGCTAATTATGCCAGTTTCATCCCTTGGAAATTTCCAAGGGGGGTGCTCATACCTTCTGAAACTTATTTTCACTTTGAGAGCGATAATAATTATTTGTTGGCACACTAAAGAGAAACTGGAGTAATAAAATAAAAATCTCTCTCTGCTCTGGGAAGAAATGAGAGATCTTTATCACTGAATGTTTATCTTAGGGGCTAGGGTACCCCACATAAAATTTGAGAGGAGGCATTATCAAAACTTTTTCATGTGCTGTTGATTATATTAAGAGAAGGGCTTGCCTTGGCTGATCACACAGCTGCAGGGATGATGTTAAACTATTCAACAACTTGTGCAATATGCTTACCAACAACCAGTGTAATGCCCACTGTAGACAACAACTATGGTCCCACTGGTACTTCCAGACTGAAAATCAGCTCCTCATCGCTGGCCCAGTATATTGTAGGGTATGGTCTGGACCAAACATAGGCTCCATTCTAGGTGAGTGAGTATAAATTAAATGTTGGTTTCCTATCACTAAAAAGGTGAACATCACTGAACCTATATTAAGACAACAGTATGTCCACCTGCTTGCCAGTATTTGCAAAGTGCTTGAATATGTGATAATTTCTGAGATGAGTCTTATAAGGCAATGTAAAAGACAGTGGCTAGCAAAGAGCCTGGTTAATATCACTTGTTGTCATGCAATAAACAGGAGTGTAGGCAATATGACTGCTCCATTTTGTCAATTAAATTATTTCGTTAATTGGATTATTTTTGCCAAAATTTTAAACATGTAAGAAGTCAAATCAAGTAAAAATGAAAATCTACCATGAGTTTGTACCTACCTGTTCTTAAACTAGTAACCGTAAGAGGATGTCACTGTTATTTTGTATCAGTAAAGGAAGGAATATTTGTAAATATATTTGATCTGGGTTAATAATATTTCAAAAATAAAATAAAAAATTATTTGAAATATTTTGAGGATTGGAAATAAGAAGCAGTTTCTTGTGGAAAGGAGGAGGGAAGATGAAAATAACAACAGATAACATCCATGAAACTAATGGACCCGAAAGGTAGTAATTATTATAGAGAAAAAGTTTGAGTTCTCAGAAGCCAGAATTTTGGAAAATGATATCTACAAGTTGTCTGAGATTTATTCCTTTGAACCAGTGATTCCATTTGTCAAATTCTCTGTTTTGAAGTCCATTGAGGTCTCTCAGAAATGTTCTTAAAAGTTATTACAGACCATTTTGGACAGCATCTCTCCTTTAAATTTCTCTTGACCTCCAAAATATTCGCACTTTTTAAACTCATTACGTACTTGTGGTCACTGACGTATTGCTCTGGCGCCGATGCTCTTTGGCTGCCACAGACACTGTTCACCCTGGGGACCCTGAGGGATCAAGAGGTATGACAAAGGCCCACAGGGGCCGACGTGGTGGCGGAAGTTCAGGGAGCATGTGTGGTTTGCATCATCTGACTAAGAATATGCATTTCTTGTTATAAACAGAACGATGAGGCATTTCATTTGTGTAGTAAACCACAGTTTCGAATGCGCTGTGAAAATTTCAGATGTCACCTTTGTGAAGGTTTTATTTTTTCCTTCTTTAGGTTACACCAATAATTTACATGTACCATTTTAATGATATTTTCTTCCATTTTACTGTATTCATAAGTATCTTCTCCCCCATTGGACTATAATAGAAGGGCACAGGACATCTTTTATTCATTTTTGTATCTCCATATCTAGTTTGTTACTTGGTATAGACTATCTTATAACTCTTTGTTTGTTTGTTGTTTCTTTTGTGTGTTTTGTATAAGAAACAAGCTTTGCAATAGATAGAGCTGTTTTCCATAGGCTTTCTTGCCCACTGAAATATTAATGAAACTTCACATTTCTGAGTTATGATTATTAGTTGGGTCATCAAAATATAACCATGTAATGTTCTAAGGTCAGTTCTATTTTTAATTATATGTTTTCCTTAACTTGTGCTTATTTCTAAATTTTTGAACTGTGTTTTTATGTTTATTCTTATAAAATTTTCATTGTGTTTTCTTATAATTAAGACTATAACCTCATTAACTTTTGTTTATTCCCCCAAATACAGAAGTATGTGATGGTTATGTTCTAGTCTGTTGAAATTTTTAATTAGTTAAAATCAGATTAATATGTAAAATATATAAACATGAAAAGAAATACTGCAAGTGGCAGGAAAATAGCATCACGTTGAGTTACTGAGAAAGATGAGATATTTTTAGATTTTAAGATTCTCATTGTGTTTTTCAGCTGTATTTAGCAAGGTCCGTAAGGGAACTGACAATTGGTAAAAGGTCAGAGAAAAAATTTTCACATGGTATTTAAGTTCAAAGTGTTGTCAAAAAGTTGAATAAATTTATGGCATACCAAAAGATTGGTTTTAGGACAGATCAGATCTACGCCTTGCACTAAGCAGGGAAATGGACTGGTGAAACTATTAATTGACACAGGGTAGAACTAGCATGCTGGAAACTGGGGTGTCTAATGTCTGAGTTGAGTACAAACCTTGATTTTTTTAAGCATAGAAGCAGCAAAGGGATGTGCCTCAGATACAGGAAGACTTTGGGCTTTGTTACCTGGCTGGACTCACAATAGGGAGGGTGTTGGTGCCACAGCGTGAGTACTCAGTCAGTCTAATGGCTACACCTCTAGCTACTGATATATAGGTGGCAAAGGACAAAAACTGTGAGCTATAAATGCAGAGTGCCCTCTTTTCCTTATCTTTTATGGAGAATCTTGCAGACAGGTATGGTGCTTGTTCTTTGCAGGGAGGTATGCCCCTATTGGCTGTCGGCATGTGTTGTGGGCTAATTCAGTTTCACTCAACATACCTGAAAATCTCTATAGCTAAGCCCCTCATTTCTGTGTCTGAGACTTTTTATTTTGTGAAATGGACACAATAAGCGGGAAGAACAAAATGCTGCTCAGGTAAGATTTCTACTCAGAAAGCTTTTTCAAAGGAGGCTATGAATTATAATGCAAAAGGACATGGCACTCACTGCATGGTGATCTGGTTCTGAAAGCAAAGCCTTTCTTTGATAGCTAGAGGACAAGTAATTCTAAAGATCAAAATACTTGTTATCATAATAAGAAACCTAAATCTGTGCCTGTGTATGTATTATTTTCCAAAATGTTCAGTTACGTATTATTCTCTGTCACCTCAGTGTTCAAAAACTAAAATGAACCATGGGATGGGGGGACAGTAATATCACTGCAGCCCATCCTGGGCAGTCAGGTGGGTTGTTTTACGCCCCCTCAACTTATCTTTCATTGTCCTGCTAGCTCCTTGGAGGTAACTCTTCAAGTTTCTCTTTCTCTCTCCAGTGCCTGGAGCTTCTGGCAATAGGACAAGGTAAAGAATTGACTACAGCAGAAGTGGACAAACTAAGGCCTATGGGCCAAGTCTAGCCCTGGCCTGCTTTTGTGCTGCCTGCAAGCTAAGCATGGTTTTCACACTTTGAAAAACAAAAAACCAAATAAGAATCTGGGACAGAGATCATAGGTGGCCTGAACCTATGCCTAAAATACATACTTTCTGGCCTTTGACAGGAATGTTTTCCAACCACTGCCAGCCATTTGAATTTTATTCTGCAGTGGCCTTGCCATCCATGTCTTTCACAGGCTCTTCTGAGCCCCTCTCACTACGTTCTCATGCACATCTTGACCTTTATAGCAGCAACAAACATCCTTCCCTTTCTACAAGGCTTCATCCTCCCTTTCCCCATGCCTTTGTGTTTGCACATGCTCTTCCTGCTCTCTGGAATGTTCTTCATGCTACCCTGCATCTTTTGTGATCTGTACCTATTGTGTAATTTATCTATTTTATCTTCACTTCTCTGAATCGGACAATGTATACAATGCTGATAATGAATGAATATTATCTAATAATTAAAGCTTATCAAACAAATAATATTTAGCCAGAGAGAAAATTATAGATACTGCACAGACAAACTTGTGGTTCCTGTTGTCATTGGTCACATGGCTGTTGATGACGGCTCTGTTCTCACCCTGCCTTGGTTATTTACCATCAGTATAAATAACACAGCGTTTATTTTTTAAATCTTTTTTTCTCATTTGTGTTTTATTGATATATACTTTTTCAAAGCACAGAAAAAAGATAAAGTCCAGGGTCTTAAAGATTAGTGGTCTAGCACAGTAAGCAATGGTGGGGGGAGGAAGATGATATTTCAGAAAAGAAAAAGCGATGGTAACAGCAAGTCATTTTGCAAGGAGATGTATGTATCAGGTAGTGTGTTTGTTATGGAAAAGAATTAAGATCAGTGGCCACAGTTGGCCATTTTAAAGCCCTGGGTGTTGCTATGGCTACACCGAGGAATCTGCTATGGTCAACCTTAGAGTATACACAATGATAAAGGGAATTTAGTGCATTCAGATACAAATATGAATAATAAAAAACTTGTTTTCAAATCAAAAGACGGAAGTGAAAATAGATTTGTTTGTCTGTACCAGCTATGGGAATTAGAGGTTTGAAAAACTAAGATAATGGGTATATGTGTTAGGTTACAAAAAAGATATAGTAATTTAGAACTAATCCTGAAAAAATGATATAATATTCTGCTGTGAAATCTTGATACGAGGGGCAAAAGTTAGTAGGGAATAAAGTAAACCTAGTACCATAGGTAAACAGTATCCAAACTCTTAAATGATAGCTTAGAAATAACAAACTACGAAAGTGAATAACCTATTTATTCCCAAGCTTAAATCTTCTGTTTGGTACATTCTTATAATTCTAAGCTGTTCAAAAGCAGTTCTTGTTCATTGCCTGCTTTCCCCTGACCTTTAAGAAATCTGTGATTAAACTCCACCTCCATATATTCCCATTTTAGAGCCATCCAGCAGAGCTGTTCTTTAGTCAATACATGCCTTCATCTCTTATTCTGACTTGACCTGAATTTCTTTTGTGATTTTTTTTTTTCTCCTAGAAAAGCCTATTTCAACCTTTGGTATCAAACTCACTCCTTCTGTGGGCAAGTAAAACAGTATCCAAGTGTCAGATCTTATTCACTTTAATCTCCTTGACCCTCCAGCTCTCTCATTTTCCTGTTTATCTCTTCAACGTGGGAAGTAATTGGTATTGTCATTTTTAGTTATTGAGTCACTTTTCATTATCATTTAAAAAACATCCAAAAGGATATATCACTCACTGTCCTTTTGAGCTGTGAGGTCAATAAGTTATTATGGGGACTTCCCTGGTGGTCCAGTGGTTAAGACTCTGCGCTTCCATGAAATCTCAGGTTTGATCCCTGGTCGGGGGAACTAAGATCCCTCATGCCATGTGGTGTGGCCAAAAAAAAAAAAAAAAAAAAAAGAAAAGAAAAAAAGTTATTATATGGCGGGCACTAAGATAGTACATATTTTATTTACCCAACTTGGGAAACTTTTGGCCTCATTTAAAGACTATGAAAAAACCTTAACAAGGCTGTGTAAAATGCATTTTATTCAATATTTTGGTTCATATATTTGCCACAATGATATTATCTAGTTCAAAAGGAAAACATGTCCAGTTTTTCATTTTAAGTCCAATGGACCTTTATTGGGTACTAATCTTATTTTTGCTCTAAGTAATTTTATGTGTTCTGAAACTTTGAACTTTGCATTTAAATGTGGTTCTAAAATTCCTGGTGGAATTTAGAGAAGAAAGTTCCAAACATTATCAATCATAGCTGTCTATATACCTTTTGACAACTTCTATTGTTCACAATATCAATTAGGCTTAGTGAGCCAGGAAATGCTGCTATTTCTTTTTAAACTTAGCCTTTCAGGGGTGTATAGATAAGGCCGTCAGTGAGCTTGCCAGCACACAAGCTCATAAACGTGGTCTGGTGCAGACCACTGATTCTTCCCTCCCTAGTCACTCTCTTTCAAGCTACTGACCAAGAGTGGTCACCTTGACCTAAGGTGAGCTAGTCTGGGTAATAACTTTTGCATGCAATGATAGTAAGAGATGAGTTTGGAACATCAGATTCTCTCCCAGTACTTTTCATTACAGAACATGGGTGATCCTTGCAATTAAAAGTAGAGGATGAGATAAAAGGATGCAAAGAGGGGACCTACATGGTAGGGCTAGGGCCATGAGGATTTACAAAATAGTGAAATTATAATCTAGCACACATGTTTTTCCCAGAGATGGAATGAGAGACCATGTGACCTCTGGGTGTGACTGAAAAGTCTGTCCCCTAAACTACCTCCATGTTTGAGGCAATAGTTTTATAATCCTCTCTCTCCACCCATTTTCCCCCCTGAGGTTGAGTACCTTACAGGCTAAAGAACTGACCAGAAACAAATGAAATTCTTGTTGTTGAGACCTTCCTCCCTGAGCAGGATATCAGTGTGCTCCCTGTTATGCTACGGCTCCTGCTCTGTGCAGTCATTGTGCGCCGTGAACAAGGATCTGACAGGCGGCCATTATCCATTCAAGGAATGTCATGCGCTTGCTGCTTTTCCTTGGACAGCTGGTCCCCAAAGAATTGTAGCACTGTCAAAATTTAAACATGGCTCAGCTCTCCTTAAATGTGCTTCTGTGAGACACATGCAGTCTCTTTGTCCTAAATAGGTGATCGAACTGTTTCTGGAATTGAATTGAATTACATGTGTATTTCACGTTTGGTTTCTCCTGTGTGAGGAAAACAGCACCAGCTGAGCATGCTTTTGGGGTAGTTGAGGAGCAAAGGTCCTACTCTGTCCCTATCCTGATCTCTAACCTCCTTGTCTGCACTTTGCTTGCTTGAAAAATATAAGTTCGTGTTACTCAAGACACAAAATTGTTTAGGGGAAGGTGTCTTCTAGCTCACTACCCTCCAAGTTGGGCTTGCTGGCTTTTCTTTCCTGTCTCCTGACACTCCTGGGCCTTTCTTCAGGGTTGCTGTGATGTTATGATATAATAAAAAACATGATATTTGATCTTTGTCCCCTAGTTCCTGGCACAGAGGTCCTAAAACTTATAATTTCCTAGGCGATGTGAGTGTCTTTTTGTATGCTAGTGAGATGACTGGTGGCTGGCAGACCCCAGATAGCTTCAGGATGAGGGCTGAAGTGATCAAGGCACATTTAGAGGGTTGCAAGTTTCAGCCCCACCCCCGACTTCAGGGTAGGGGAGAGTTAACCACCAATGGTCAATGATTTAATCAATTGTGCCTATATAATGGAACCTCCAGAAAAACGCTAAACCACAGGGTTTGCAGAGCTTCTGGAGTGGTGAACACATCCACATGCTGGGAGGGTTGTGCACCCCAACTCTCCAAGGGGACAGAAATTCCTGTGCTTTGGATCTTTCTGGACCTCACCCTATATTCTTCATCTGGTTGTTCTGGTTGTTCATTTGTATCCTTTATAGTATCCTTCACAATAAATGGGTAAATATAAGTAGATATTTCCCTGAGGTTTGTGAGCCATTCTAACCTGAGGGAAAGTTTGTTGGAGCTCCTGACTTTGCAGCCAATTTGGACAGACCCGTTTTTCTTTTGTTTTTTGTTTTTTTTGCTGCCTGGCATGTGGGATCCTAGTTCCCTGACCAGGGCTCAAAACCGCGCCCCCTGCAGTGAAAGTACTCCTCACTGGAGCAGACCCATTACTTGTGACTGGCATCTGAAGTGAGGGCTTTAAGACTGAGCCTTAAGCCCGTGGAGCTGGACACTAAGTCCTGGTATTGAATTAAGTTATAAGACACTTAGTTGGTGTTCAGAGAGTTGGAAAGTTGATTGACATGGGGAAAAAAACCCACACATTTGATTTCAGAAGTGTTGTGAGTAGAGAAATAGTTTACCTTTAACAGTGAATATTTATAATATACCAGTGGTTCTGGGCACATGGCAGACAGTACTAAACATGAAGAGGAAATCAGGTGGCAATTATATAGTGAGCATTTTTATTAAATTTAGGAGTTGCATTCATTTTTCTTAGGAGGATTTCATTTTCATGGAGAGAGGCACCTGGTAAATATGTATAGGGATATAAATCATGCCCTTCAGTAGACACTGTACTTATTTAATTCTTTTAAGAATACTACTGGGTAGGTATTCTTCCTGTATTTTCTGATGAAGACATTGAGGCTTAGAGTCATTAATGGATACTGCTCAAGATCTGCCAAGAGGCAGGGTTTTTTTTTTTTAAAGACCCACTGCTGCCCCCCGACGGGAGCCTCCCGCCACCTCCGGGGCCCCAGCTCCACACTGATGACACAGTGTCACCACACAATGTCACTGGCCTGCATTGATGTGACAATCTCCGTCCCACCTCTGGGCTTGTTGCACTAGAGGCAGATTTGAACCTGCATCTGAGCTTATTCCAAAGCTTATAATCTTTCCAGTTACCATAAAGATATGGGAACGCAAAAGATTTATCCTAGCGTTAGTTTGCAGTACCTTTAAAACTTCCATTTAGTTTCTTTCTTTTTTTGTAAAGTTAATACAAAAACTTAAAAACTCACATTCACCAACAGCACTTCATTTCTTAAAACAATAATAACAGCAACAAAACCTGCACTTGAGGCGCTGGTGATGAGTAGCAGCGGGCTTCTGAGGGCACAACTCAGTGTTCCTAATCGGGTGGTAGGAAAGATTTTTTCTATTGCCTTGGTTCAAAGTAATTGCATCTTTATTTATTTATCTGAGTGATTAATCAAAGACCCAAGTAGCCAAAGCAGCAGCTGGAATTCCCACGCTGGACTTCCATGTTACGTTCACCAGTTCTTAGCACTTTAAATGATTTCTTACCCAAGCAGTGTACAACCACATGAATCATATGACTAGGTACTTTTACCCATCCTGGAGAATGCATTTCAGATGACTTTGCAGGAACTATGAAGAAAAATGATTACAATAAAGATATTTTTTAACTGAAAAGCATTCAACAGTTTATGTCTCTACAATGACTTTCCTAGGCCTACCTTTATAGTCTAAAAATAATGCTTTGTAGAAGCAACAAGTGTAATGTTCTATTAACTTAAGAAGAAAGAAAGCTCTGTTAAAGCATCTTTGTTTAAAAATGTGCATTTTTAAATGACTCAGAATCAGCATAATGGCTGTTTTCCTTAGCTGTCTGTGGATGCATAAGAAATAATGACAGACCCATGGTGTCTACTAACCTAGATTCAAAAAGCAGAACTGTCTTTGACCAATGTTGAATGGCAGGCTTATTTTGAGTGGAAAACTGTTTTAGAAGACTCAAAATGAATTACATTTATCAGTAATTAAAAATTCAATTATTATTGAGTTGCCTAAAGTATCCATGAGGACCAAATTTACTGAGGTTCAAGGAACCTGAATTTGGAAGCTGTGAGCAAGGCTTGAAAGGCTACCTCTTATAGGTATATTGTGTTAATCCTGCATGATGTTTTATAAACAAAAAGTCAATGGAAGAATTTCACATAAAAATCAGGATTTTGGGCTTCTCTTAAAAAAAAAGAAAATCAAACAATGTGGCAACACAGGGTCTATGGTCCCTTTCAGTTAAGGTGTATGCTTTCCATTTCTTATTTTCTTGAACATAACGTGTATGCAAATTCTCTTCTACAGCTGCCTTAACTCTATTTAAGTCTCCTGACTAGCAGTGTAGGCATTTGTCTCAACCTATGTTCTAAAGTCTGCTTGCTGCTAGTTACCAAACAACATGACTTTTGCCTTTTGAGATACTCTCTCAATCCTTGGGAGATGTTGAATATTCATAACAACCCTGTGAGATAGATACTATTACTATCTCCTTTTTATAGGTAAGGAAACTGGGTACCAAAGAGTAAATTAACTTGCCTAAGTGACAGAAATGGCAAAACCTGGGTTCGTGTTTCATTACTTACTAGGTAACTAGTAGTTTGTGTTTCATTACTTACTAGGTAACTTACTAGAGTATCAGGTAAATCATATGATTATGTACTGCCTACTAAGGACCTTATAAATATGTCACGTAATTTTTGCAGCAACCCCATGAGGTAGACATTGTTGCCAAAGATAAAAAAAAAATCTAAGCTTTGCTTTTAGGGGTAGAAATTGTTAGAAATGTTTTTAATAATACAAACTGTACAAATCACTGCAATGGAGAAATGCTCAGAGTATATTACTTTTCAAGCACCAAAAATTACACTGAACTTTATACTTTTTGAAAAAAGAAAACAGAGATGGGAAAAGGAGAAGGGAAAATAAACCAGAGGAGGTTTATATCATAAATGATTTTCAGTTTGCTTCAGGTGCAAATTTAAAATGTGTTGATATTTTCAATACCTGTCACTTATTATGATTCCGTATTTTACAAAGCTCAAAGTTCACCCAACACTGCTATTTATATAAATAAACACACATACACATACATATAAACACATATTTATAAACTTATTTTTTAATATGTACTATATGTATATATATTCTAATATAAAGACAGCTCTGTACAAATGTGAGAGTTCTCTTATCTCCTTGACCTTGTACGCCAGGAAACTTAGGGAGGGTGAACACCCATGAAGAAGGAAAAGAGGGGAGAAATGAGATGAGCTCACTGGTGGTAGTTAGTTCACCAATAAGCTTGGTAACCCCAAATGGTATTGTCAGTGGTATTGCCAGAGACAATATACTCCACTGCCTCTGAATAAACAAAAACTTCATGTAGGTACCTCAGAGTCTACTTTTATTAAAACTGACTTACTTCTTAAAGATAGAATCATATTTCTGATTCTATATTTTTTTCATCTAAAAGAGCAGGCTTTTATTATTTTGGTTTGCCATTATGCTTTAGGGTCTCCTGAAAATTATGAGTGACTCCCTTCTCTGGGCCAGACTTAAATTCTTTTAATTGCAAAGAGAAGTAAATATCAGGACAGAGAAAAACTGGTCAAAGGTTTCATATGACCTTTGTTCCCCTGTTTTTAATGCAGTACTCAAAGCTTATTTTTAGCTCTCTGCTAGGAAGTGAAAGATTTCAATTGTCTGAGGGTCCTGTGTCAATTGTTAAATACTAATGTTTGTAGTGGAAAATCAGAGAGATGGTAGAGGCTGTAGCCAACGAAGAAATCTCATTGAGACTCTCTAGGTCTTAATCCTACTGGCTCTTTTTGCTGGGCTTGAAAAAAGGCAAAATGCAATGCCTTAAAAAAAAAACAAGCATTTGCTTAAATAGTTTGGGCAACTGATGTGTTATAGGTAAACTATGCCTAAATCAGGCTTTGGGATTTATGTATGTTATTCATTTGCCTTCAGGAAATCATCTGAAAATCTTACATGAAAGAATGCTTAGGCAATCCATCCTGGGGATAGTAATTACAAGTTACTAATATTTTCTTTTCCCTTGATTAGGAAAGAAGAATTATCTGTCATGGTCATAGAAGGTTCAGCTCTATAGGTGAGTATCTCCCTGCCTCCTGTCCTAAACTCCCTATAATACTTTAGTATTCTTGTTTTACTCATTAGAAAATTGAGGTTTAAAGAGGTCAAGTGAACTTGCTTAGGATCATATACTTGGTTAATGGTAGGATTCCTCAGACTTTTTTTTTTTAACTCTAAGGCCATGTGTTTTTCCTGTATATCATCTCCCAGGACAAATTGCTCAGTCTTCTCAGCTCCAGCTTCTTCACTAGGTAAACAGTGATGCTATTACCTGCCTTGATGGGCTGTGGTGAGGATTAGAGATAACTGATGTAAAATTCCCAGTGCAGTGGCGGCCTTTGGTTATGCTCAATAAGTTAGAGCTTTTACTATTGTTAAGCAGGGAACAGGTAAGTGTCTCAAAGGTAGGTGGGCAAAACACAGTGTTGGGACAGTCCAGTAGGAGGCATTAAACAGAGGTCTAGTAGGCAATAGGTTTCATGGAGTATGAAGACTGTAGTAGGAGCATTTAGCTCATAGAAGGGCTAGCTGAGAATAAACAAGGGAGTGGCCTACTTTTGCAAAAAATGAAGGCAGGAACCTAGAGAGGAGAGGACTAAACTTCCTCAATCCGGAATGAATTTGACCTTGAATGAATTTTCTTTGAAACAATGGAACACACCCCTATAAATCTATTGATACTGTGATATTGTTCAAGTATTTGCTAAATAATTGAAATGATTAAATTGAAATATATTTGCTAATAAAATAATCCAATTGTTTTTTAAGCCACAATCATGAGAACAACAGAGGTCACTGGTTTTCTTTTATCATGGTCTGTACTTGAGATTGAAATCATTTTAATTGGTTATTTCACATGCAATCAGGACTAGAATTTTTCTTTAGTTTTTTTATTCAGTGTAATACAGGTTTGACATTTAAAAAAAAAGATGATGTGTGACAGCAGCAAGAATACTTTTGTATGTGACTATATAACCTGTCAAAGAATTTGCATCAGGCCTTTCTGAAGTGCTGTCATTCTCATTCACAATAAAGGCCCTCAAGCCCCTCACTGTCTCACAATAAAGGCTGTTACCCAGTCAGCACAAATTTCATCTGTGTATGGTGCATCGGCTTTGATACTGCTGATGCGTGTCAAGTTCTTGTTACATGCACTGTGGGTCAGCTACCTTAATGTTTCTTCTCAATGATTCAATCATAAAGCAAAAGGCCCTGAAATACCTCGAGAAGTATGGCAACCGACATCCTTTTGATAGATGTGTTAGGAGCCTGACGAATGGGGGTAGGAGCTGAATTTAACACAAATACCAATAAAAATGAAGTAGTGAAAATTCTTTTATTTTGTATATTTGCATATTATACCAAAGACATTTGGTTTGATTTGTTATTGGCACTTTTCTGGATAAAATGGGATGGTTTTAGAGACTTATGGAAAAGATTCAAATTGTTATTCGTTCGTTCATTCATTCATTCATTCATTCATCAGACTTCCTTGAACCCCGTGCTTTGCTAAGCATTAAAAATGCAAAGACTTTCCAATAAAGAGCTTAAAAAAGTAAAAAAATAAAAAATAAAAAAGAAACAAATAAAAAATGCAAAGACTACTGAGACTAGGCCTCTATTCTTTTTGATCTCACAGACTATTAGGAAAAGAAATTTCATTGAATTTAAAAAATTAACATTATTCTGTTTTTGAAGTTTTCCTTTTCCTTGATTTTTTAGAACAATTTTCCTGCCTTCCTGAAAAGGTGTTATGGATGAAATGTGGAGTTCTTTGGAAAGCCTGGAAGAGCAGAAAAAGCAAAGATAATGTTTATTCTCTTCTGTTCTGTTCCTGGACTATATCATGCTGTTCCCTTCCACTCCTCCTAAATTTCCCTATATATATTTTTGAATGAGAGTCAGAGATTGGAGTCTCTATGTGTTAGCGTGAGGTTTGTTGGCTTTGGAATTTTTTTTTTCCAGTAGGAATTTTTGCTCCTCAGTTGCTGCCTTCACCACTTTAATTAGGAGTCTCCCTTTACCAGTTTCTAACTGTAGGGTCTAAAAGAATTCATCTAAAATTAACTCTTGCCTCTTTGGAACCACAGAATAATTAACAAGAGACATAAAATTATGATCAAGTTTTCTTGACGCCTGTATGTATTTTCACTCTATTGCCCTTTCAATTGGTATATGAGTGTATTTGATTTTGTGTATTATAGAATTAATATCTGTTTATCAGAGAAGATTCCGAAGAAAATAAGATTAAAATAGAAAATAAAAATGTACCTGCTTCTTCAACACCCAGATAGAATCAGTATTGATATTGTATAGACTGTTCTTCTAGCCATCCTTAAGGCACTTAGAGACACACACGCTTTTCCTTTAAACAAAAGTGTGATTTTGGTAGAAAAATTTTCTAGATGTAGAAATGCATGGTCAAAACCCTGAACATCTTAAATATGTAAAATATATCACCAAATTGCACTCCCGAATCAGTGTAGTAATTTGTATTCCCATCAGCACTATGTATAAGTGGTTGTATCTCTGAATTTGCCAAAATGAGATACTGTCATAAAGAAAAGTCAATATGAGACGTGAGCACTTTCAAGTTTTACAGATTCTTGGTATAATCCTTGGGTTTCGGATATTCTTTATCTATGATGCTTATCTTCCTGCTTGCTACCCCTTTGCTCTCCAAAGTTGTTCTGGGTCCTTGAGATCTGGTTGTTATTGCTGTTGGTAATTGTTTGTCTCTTGGTTTTATCTTTTTTTTTTTTTTTTTTAAATTTTATTTTATTTTATTTTATTTTTTTGGGGGGGTACATCAGGTTCAATCATCTGTTTTTATACACATATCCCCGTATTCCCTCCCTTCCTTGACTCCCCCCCCTCGAGTCCCCCCCACCCTCCCCGCCCCAGTCCTCTAAGGCATCTTCCATCCTCGAGTTGGACTCCCTTTGTTATACAACAACTTCCCACTGACTATTTTACAGTTGGTAGTATATATATGTCTGTGCTACTCTCTCGCTTCATCTCAGCTTCCCCTTCACCCCCCGCCCCCTCCCATACCTCGAGTTCTCCAGTCCATTCTCTGTATCTGCATCCTTATTCTTGTCACTGAGTTCATCAGTACCATTTTTAGATTCCGTATACGTGAGTTAGCATACAATATTTGTCCTTCTCTTTCTGACTTACTTCACTATGTATGACAGATTGTAGTTCTATCCACCTCATTACATATAGCTCCATCTCATCCCTTTTTATAGCTGAGTAATATTCCATTGTATATATATGCCACATCTTCTGTATCCATTCATTTGTTGATGGGCATTTCGGTTGCTTCCATGTCCTGGCTATTGTAAATAGTGCTGCAATAAACATTATGGTACATGTTTCTTTTGGGATTATGGTTTTCTTTGGATATATGCCCAGGAGTGGGATTACTGGATCATATGGTAGTTCTATTTGTAGTTTTTTAAGGAACCTCCAAATTGTTTTCCATAGTGGCTGTGTTTTATCTTATGCATGCAGTCGATTTTTCTCTCAGTTGCTCCTTTTTCTACTCAGAAAGAGGCCTGATTATAGGAAGGCCACCATAGCTAGGAGAGACTCCTACTCTATACTTTCATTAATCTATTAAAGAGTCAGTATTTAATGCTCACTAACTTGTGCACAACTTTCTAGGAAAGTAAAATCCTGTCCCTACAGTCATTCAGTGGATTGTCCATGGCCTTCCTAATTGGAAACATGCAATACGATTATTTTGATCAGGAAAACAGAAACCATTCTAAGTATTTCAGGCAGGAAGGGATTTAATTCAGAGATTTACAAACTTGTACAACTGTTAGAAGGATTAGAGAAGCAAAGGTCAACGACCATATCGAATATATAGGAACCATGTTTTCTATGTAGAATATTTCTACTTGAGGATACACTTGGTTAGACTAAAGCCATTTCCACAGTGAGCTTTTTCATCTATTTATCTGTTTGCATCGTAGATAGTGCTTAGTTCTTTTTATGAGTCACATTTTCTCTTAGAGACGGTAAGCATTTTTGTTGAAAAAAAAAAGCCACTTCACCTCCTGGTACTCTAAGGTTGGCCTATGTGCTGCTATTGCTATTCTCTGACAGGCGACAGCCTGTTTCTTGAAAGTTGTCTTCATGTGCCTTTATGCCGCTCCTGCAGTCCTCCTTGTTTGCTGTCACCCTGATTCAAGTTGCTGAGGCATAGCTTCTTGATATCTGGCTTGAGTCTATCCTCCTCTAATATACACCCTCTGATGGTGAGTTGCAGTGAGCAAATCTTCAGTGCCGTGAACTGGCTGTGCTCCAGGCCTCAGCTGCTGATAAATCTGCCTTGGCATTTGATGTTAAGTATAGCTCTCAGATGATGACTACGTTTTTTGAAGCGGCATGCAACATTTTGATAGGCTGTTATTATAAACCAGCACCTAAGACTAGAAACAGGAATGGGAAGGAATTTTCCATGCATAGAAGCCCGTTAGCAGTGGTTGTCCTTTTCTGCACTCATTAATGTAGAGTCTAAAGATTTTTAACAGAATGTGATCCCCAAATCAAAAAAGACAGGCCAGGGCATAGTCACCCCTTAGGGTGACTTAAATTTGAAGACCTTTGCAAGCAGCATTACCAGGAACCTCAGAGAGCTTTGACCTAGGATGTCCTTGAAAATATGGGTAGTTGTCTATTATAGATGCCCTTAAGAGAAAGTAGTGCCTGATGCAGACATATAGGAAACAGAGATGTCAACTGACCCCAGCAGTTACCAATACCCTTCACTTTTTTTAACTGCAGGTCAGTGTTTCTGAAAGTGCTCTTCAAACCTTGAGCCTTGAGGGGTACTCCAAAAAAAGTTTTCTATGGTTAAAGTAATTTGGGACCTGATGTAAGTTCACAACTGTGTGTGAAGAGTCGCAATTGAGATTTTAATATTTAGGACAAGTCTTACAGTAACAAAATCTACTTAACTTCGTTTAACTCAACATCCCCCTCACCACTTTTGTTTTGATTATGGACACATTTTCTTCTGTAGCATTTTGTTAAAGCAGATTGAAAACTGGGATTTTTGCCCCTCCCATTGTGTCCTGTGGTCAGTTATTTTATTCTAGAATACTATACCTGAGGTTCTTCAACTTATTCTCTGTCATCAGTCCCTGTGGCAGTCTAGTGCCTGAACTTCTCAAAATAAAATTTTTTCCTGATGATTTCAAAATTTTCTCCTTTTTTCAGCATTTTTACTATAATGTATTGGTTTGTATTTTCTTGCTTAGAGTTCATTTTGTTCCATGTATGTATAGGCTATTATTTTTCAATAAATTTGGGAAGTGTTCAGCCATTATTTTTTGTTTGTTTGTTCTCTGTTTTTTTTTCAGCCATTATTTCTTTGAATGTATTTTCTCTTCTCTCTCCTCTCTTACTCATACTTCCATCAATGTGTGTTGGTGTGCTTAATGGTATCCACATTTCTTTGAGGTTCCATTCATTTTTCTTCATTCTTTTTTCTCTCTGTTCTTCACCTGCATAATCATTACCAACCTATCTTCAAGTTCACTAATTTTTTCCTCTGCCAGTTCAAATCTACTTTTGAGTACCTACAGTGATTTTTTTTAATGTCAGTTATTGTATTTTTCTATTCCATTTGGTTCTTTTTTCTAATTTCTCTTTATTGATATTCTCTATTTAATGGAACATAGCCACCATCCCTTTCTTTACTTCTTTAGTCATTCTTTCCTGTGGTTCTGTGAACGTATTTACAATGGCTACTTTGAAGTCTTTTTTCTTTTAAATCTGACATTTTTCACAGACAGCTTTTTTTCTGGTGTAATACTTTTCATGACTCATGATTTTTTTTGTTGTTGGAAACTGGATATTTTTGATACATTGTAGTAAATATGGGTATGGTTCCAACTCCACTCCACCCCCCCCCCCCCCACAGCCCCTTTCTTCTTGTTATTTGCTTATTTGTATAATGACTGCCAGTATTATTTTAATGAAGTCTCTTTTCCTCTCAGTCTCTATCCCCACCACAGTGTTAAATTTCTGATATTGCACCTCTGGGAGGTGCAGGTTGGGTTATGCCAACAGCCATTCTGGAATGACAGTGGGCCTAGTAAGGCTCTTGTTCACTCTTTTCTTTTTTTTAAAGCTCTTTATTGGAATATAATTGCTTTACACTGTTGTGCCAGTTTTTGCTGTACAACAAAGTGAATCATCTGTATTTATACGTATATCCCCATATCCCCTCCCTCCCACAATTCCCTCCCAGCCTCCCTATCCCCTCCCTCCAAGTCATCGCCCATCATCGAGTTGATCTCCCTGTTTTATGCAGCAATTTCCCACTAGCTATCTGTTTTACATTTGGTACTGTATATATGTCAATACTGCTCTCTCACTTCGTCCCAGCTTCCCCTTCGCCCCCCACCCCATGTCTCAAGTCCGTTCTCTACAACTACATCTCTATTCTTGCCCTGTCACTGAATTCATCACTCTTTTACCTAACTATACCCAGTTGTTAAACTTCACTAGTTGGTGACTGATTGCTCTACTGTTTCCAGCAATGCCCTGGGGCATAAATTGCTACAGAAATGAATCTAATCAAATTGTGGCTCCTTTATATTTCCTCAGCTCAGTGTTTGATATTTCCTGACCCTGGTTCTCTACTGCAAAGTAGCCAATTTACCATCTAGGTTGTATCTTCATTAGATCCACACATCTCTTCCCAACTGCCTTTCATCATGACCTCTACACTTGAGAGCTCTTTTAGGCTTAAACTCCTTCATGTTCTGTCTCAAATGAAGTTTTTTCCTTTAGGAATAGGAGCTGTGTTTTTTGTTGTTGTTGTTGTTGTTGTTTGCTTTTTGTTTTTGTTTTATCAGTCTGCTTCTCCCAACAGGCAAAATCTCTGAGTTTGGGCTCTGGAGGTTGGGTTGAGGCAATGGCAAGCTTTTCTCTGAGTGACATCCCTGCTGTAGGAGCTGAGTACTCAGTGGAGAGGGGTTAGCATTCCAAGGTCCTCTTGGTTTGCTTTTCCTGCTATAGACCCATTACTCTGTGAGTAGAGGAAAGGGCTATTGGAGTCCCAGTATTTTCAGTGCGTCATACCCAAGGCAGAGCCTCCATTCCATGGGTAGGGTTTGGACAGAAAAAGAGAACCTTCCCCTCTTAACAGTACTTGCCTGGTGCTGAACCTCAGGCGGCTGGGGACAGGAGGAGAAACACTGAGTTTCCCAGCCTTCTGACAGGGAGCTGCGGAGAGAGGGAGTCCTGTGCTCTTGACTGCAGCAGTCTGGAGTGGAGTGTCCACCTTGCTGAGCTGGGAGAAGAGAAGAAAGGAACAGTCTCAATTCAAATGCCAAAGACTCTCATCTTTTTTTTTTTTTTTTTTCACTAGATTTTCATAGATTTTTTTGAATTGATTTTTTAAAAAAATTTTGTTTGTACTTAGGATCATTTCCAGAGTCTATGAATGATTGTTTTCCAAAAGTAATTTTTACCAGTTTCATTGGGGAGCAGGTTAACAAAGCTGCTCCTCTTGTCACAGAATAATTTTTAAGTGCATAGAGTAAAACATATAGGATTACAACGGAAATAAATTATATTTAAATGTAGTCATAAAAAGATTTAAAAATTGTGGATTTAATAATAATAACTGTTACCCAAAAACTGGGTTCGCCTTATGGTGGGTGTTGAGCCAAAGGACACAACCAAGCCAAAGGGAGGGAGAAGAAAGGATTTGTTTCTTGCACCAAGTATGGAGAACACCAGGGATCTTTCCCAAAGCAGTGTCTCCTGAAATGACTGAATTGGGGAAATTTTAAGCTAAGGGTACATGCATATTCATGTATGGGCTTGGGTGGTATCTGCATATTCATGAAGGGGCTTGAGCAGAGGAGAATTCAGCATAGAATTGGGGCAAAGGTTGACAGAGTCCAAGCTTGAGTTGATTGAAGCGATGAGGTTCAGAAAAGGTCAACACCATCATTCCTTAGGTTCCCACTGACCAGTCTGAGGTCTTAGCCTGTAGTCTCCATCCTCCACGTGGGTGGCGGCCTTGGTTCCTATAGAACTCAAAGATGTGTCTCAGAATATTATGTAAGTCCCTTGAGGAGGAACTAGGACTTTATTTTATCTGTGAACCATTGTTTCATGGTAGATATTGTTTCAAGGTAGATATGAAAATAAATGAGGCATATATTTTAGAATATCTGCAACAACCATACTCTGATATGGAAATATCTTTAATTGCTATTGGTGGCAAAGTTGTAAGGACTTTAATACCATTGTGGTTTGTTGCCTCATAATTTCAGGAAACGATAAACTTCATTTAGAGGTCAGTGAAAATAAAAATGTTACTTTTTCCAATCTACATTTGCTTATCCCCTGAATTTTATCCACAGTCCCCTTGAGGGGGTCTGTGTATCCAGGTGACGATTGCACATAAGAATCTGTACAGTAACAAAATCTGGAGAAGGTCCTTGAACAACTCATGTGTACGGTAACCTAGGAATTGCTCTGATTCTTCTTTTCAATGGAAATGAAATGACCCGTAGGAATTTTGAAGTCCTCTGAAGTTTTGCATAAACTTTTCCTGGAAAGCCATGACCTCTATCTGTCACCAACCTTGTCACTTCTCTGCATCCTCTGTTTGGCGTAACCTTGGAAACAATGGCATAAGCATGGGCAGGGAATTTTAATAAAAGGTACATCATGTTGTAACAAGAAAGCTATTGGTGATTTTAGAAAAATAGTGCTGAGTCTGGAATGTGCAAATCTGGGAGCTAAACTGTAAATATCAGGCAATACAAACTCAAAGAGATTTAAAGTTAAAAAGTATTTAAATAATTGCCTACTAAAATTTTAGTCTCTGTAGAAAACATTTTTGTGAAAATATAATACTCCTTTTAGACACTATAATTCACTTACATAATCCCTTTAAAAGGGAATATTGTCCAAATCTTAACATGATGGAGACAAAATTATTCTTCAATTATTGCTCAGTTCAGTTTTTTATTTAAATTAATTAATTGCTTCTACTACTAAATATAACTGTTTCTAAGATACAAAGTTGCCACTAGAATTACTTCCTCCAGGTTTTATGTAACAGCATGTTGTGTAGGAAGCTTAGTTCATGCTGTTTGTTTATATCACTCTAAACAATGATCTGTTATTTTTAAGAGCCAGTATTAAATATTTGGAAATATAAAGCTGTATAAATTGTGAATTATATAAATTATACATATGCAATTTTACTTCTTCCACCATAGTCATCAGATATGTCATTAAGAAGTTAGCAATATGTTACAAAATAAAACAAAACTCTTATGCTATTTTACTGTTGCTCCTGAAGATATTCTGGTTGGGTATAAAGGAAGTTTCTTCCTTCCTTCCTCCCTCCCTCCTCTTTCTCCCTCCCTCTCTCCCTCTCTCCCTTTTTCTTTCTTTCTTTCTTTCTTTCTTTCTTTCTTTCTTTCTTTCTTTCTTTCTTTCTTTCTTTCTTTCTTTTTCTTTCTTTCTTTCTTTTCTTTCTCTCTCTCTCTCTCTCTCTCTCTCTCTCTCACTCTTTCTCTCTCTCTCTCTCAGCATTGTTAAATATTAGAAGGAAGGAAGACATACTTTTCTTCAAAGGTCATTAAAAACCTCTTCTATCCTAGGTGATTTGAGAGTCGCCCTGTTACTGAAGGTAGTGAGGTGGACTAGATCACTTTTCAGTGCCTTGCGTAGCCATTTGCTTTATGATTCTGGGTTCTGATGTGCAAAAGCAGCTTGGTATACTGATGTGCAAATGATCTGGCTTGAATAAACCATATCAAAGCATTCTCCTTATTTTAGTATTTTTTTCTTTTATGAAAAGGGATTCATTTTCAGAGAGAGAATGAGGGACAAATATTAGTGTTTGCAGAATATTTCATGAAATGAAAAGAAATAAAAAAAGCAAATTTCATACTTACTGTTGAAAATTTCTGTGGTAGTGTTTTCCCCTCTATTATGGAGCTTTGTTTCTTCAACAGCATTAAAAATTACTGAAAGAGTGATTTTTGGTGTTAGGACTAGAGAAACACATCTGTTCTTCTGGGACCAGAACTCTAAGGTGATTAGCGCTCCAGGGATGTATGAAACCAGTGTAATGGTTTGCCTTTGCGTGAGAAATCACCTTCTTCTTCAAAACCTGAAAATCCCTACAGAGTTATGAATAACCTAGCCCACTGGGAGGGCTGTGGAGAAGATGGCATCACGCTGGGAAAGAGAGATAATTGTGAGGGCCAGCAAAGTTTTAGAAGACAGACTTGCTTAGGTGGAAAGAGGAACATTAAACAGAAATACAGTGTAAGTACAATAAGAATATCTGTGGATAAATTGGAGAGTAAAATAATAATAGTCTAATGGATCAAGACTCAGGAACAGACAGAAAATTGGGGGATGATACATTCTGATCCTGGCACTGTGATTAGCTCACCATGTGTGCCTGTCCAGGCAAATCACTTCCCATCTGAGCTTCAGCTGATACAATAACATAACTCTCAGATTACTTGTGTTCTACTTTGGAAGGAATATATACTACCTATATAAGATTAGTATTTATTTTCTATATCAAAATATTTATAATATGACTTTTAAAATTCTTCAAATAAACCACTGGGGATAATAAGATAATAAAACCATTATTATTACCCACGTTTAACCCTTCCTCCTATTCCTGATCTTGGTCCTTCATACATCCTCCAGGACCTTTTATACCAATTTCATTTTTCCCTCATACCATCTTTAAACCTTTTCTTGAATCTTAAAATATTTGTATTAAGTGTCTTCAATGTGTTAGGCAGTGGGTTAGTTGCTGGGAAAATAACAGTGAATAAGACACAGAATCTGCCCTTGATTAACTTACAGTCTAGCATGGAGGCATAAGAAGTAAATAGGCATCACAGGATGGAGGAATGAGTCCTTTGAGAGTTTATGACATTAGCACAAAGAGAAGAGCCCTAATTCTTCTGCTGTGTCAAAAGAATGCTCAGGATATCCTTATCCTAAGTAACCCCGTTCAACTCTCCTACTGGTCATCTTTTACTACCAGATTTTCCCACAGGGCATTAGCTCTTTCTCCTATTTTACAGTTTAATTTATTATCTTACCATTCAGTCTTCTGCCCTCACCATCCTACTGGTACTGATATTTATCACTGAAGAACATTTTCTAAAGGCCAAATCCAGGGTCTCTTTCTTAACCTTATTTCCTCTTGACTTAATGAAGCGCTCATCATTGCTGACTGCCCCAAGCTCACTGACTGGATCCTTGAACAGCTGCCTAATGTGTTTTACATTTGTCTTTGTCCCTATTCACTCCCAAGATGTTAATCATCGTCTTTAGCTCCAGCTCCTCTCCTGAGTGCCATCTTTCATTTTCAACTGTGCATTTCCCCCTAGATATTCTGCCAAACCTTAAATTCATGGCTATAAGTACTAACTCATCATATTCAACCTCCAAAAAGCGTCTCTTTGACATAATACAGTTTCTCTTTTAAAAAAATCTTTAATGGTTCCTTGTTGCCTACTAAATTACATACAAGGTCTCCAGTATGACATTCAAGGCTCTATGTATCCTCAAGCCATATTTCCAACCTTTTCTCCTTCGTTACTTTTCCACACACACCCTATCATGAAGACCAAGTTAAGAGATTGCTGCATTTTAAATAGTCCCATATTTTCCTGCTTCCATTTGTTTGCTCATTCTTTTTCTTGGACTGGAATTCTATCTACTTCCATATCCTTCTGTTAATATGCTGCTACTCTTCCTAAGGTCCTCACAGTAGTCACCTATTCCATGATGTTTCTCTGTGCCTCCCAAAGAGATACCATCTTTCCTTTTTAGAATGCTGTAGCGTATTACTTTCCCCCAGCATCATCCTCTATCATGTTTATATATGTATAATGTGCTTTTCTAATATACAACACAATATCTTTGAGGGCTGTACCGGGCATCGTGCTTTGAACATATGCCTTAAAAAATATTTGTTGAGTTGCGCTTGCCTCCTCAAATCATTGTCTTTTTTTGCCTTTCCTATTTCTGATGTATATTTGTCCCAATGACTTGTATATAGATATCATGTGCAATAAATTTGAGGATTACATAGATTTGTGAGTGATAACAACATGTTGAATGACAGAATAAAGAGCCAAAAAAGAAGACTTGGTTAAAAAAAAAACAGGATTAATTATAACATTGATCTTAAAGAAATCAGTCAAAAAATGAATGAAGGGGAAAAGAATGGCAGTAGCTTATGTAGAAAGAGTACTTAAGGATTTGACTCTGTGGTGAAATTGAAATGAGTCAACAGTCAACAACAAGTTGTTCAGCTCTATCATTTATTAGGAATCAAATGTGAGGAAGTCATTTAATTTTTTAGAATATTTAATCTTTCAACTATTAAATATTATTGAGCACTAGAACCATCAACGAGACATTTCCAGGTGCTGGAGTTACATCTGTGAAAAAGAGTACATGGTCTCAGTCCTTACAGACTAAAACATTAGTGAAGTAATAATATTTGTCCCACATTATAGTAAAATAATAATACTACTCTTCTCAAAAAGTTACAATACAGTAGATTAAATCAGAGAAAGATGGGAATTAAGAGTAGAGAAATAAATACTATGTGAGAGATTTAAAAATACAAATAATAATATGGATAAAAATGTCTAATGTGTTACTTGGGTATGTTTTTGATATGCTTTCACTCCTGATGTTGTCTCACTTTCACTGTAATGCATCAGGGTGTGAATTCATTTATTATGCTTGGTACTAGCAGTGCATTTTTGACCTGAAGATACATGTACTGCTTCATATTTGAAAATTTCTTAGTTATTGCTTCTTCAAATATTTCTGCTCCTATAGCCTACACTCTTTTATTTTTATTTATTTATTTATTTAGAACTTTTATTGAGATGCAATTGACATACAATAAACTGCATACATTTAAAGTGTAAAATTTGATTTTTTTTCTTATTAGTAATTTATATATGGCAATCCCAATCTCCCAATTCATCCCACCCCAAGCCCCTACACTCTTTTCTCCTGGAACTCCTCTTATGTGTGTTTTGGAGATTCTCAGTGTATCTTCCATATTTCTTCTTTTTTTCTTTAAAGTGGTTGAATTTATTGTATGTAAATGATACCTAAATACAGCTGTTATGAAATGCATATCATGGCTGGGACTGCTTCTTGTTCTTCCATATTTCTTGACTATTCTTTCTTTTAAAAATGCCTTTGTCCCTTTATGCAGCATTCTGGGCAATTTCCTCAGTGTTTGAGTCTAAATGTATTTGCCTTTTTGTTTCATAATTTTTTCTTCACCGTTTTCATGCAAGCTTTTCTTTAATACATCTCTTTGGACAATCTAAACATATTTACTTGAAAGTTTTTGCTGTAATACACCTTAGCTATATATAATTTAAAAAGTTTTTGCCATATTATTTCATAAAATTAATTTTGAGTGAATTTATCACCTGATATTTGACTTTTTTCTGGCATTAGGCATCTTCATGGGATTTTGGAATTTTGTTTGGTGAGATAAATTTTTTTATAGGGCTAAACATACATGTTTTTATTTCTTATGATGTAAAAATCAATACATGCTCATTATTTAAAAAGTATGAAGGGAATATGTAATAGAAAGCACAATTTCTAGAAATAACCACTGGGGCTAGCTTGGTTATACTCCTCTAGATGTTTTTCTCCCTCTCTGGCTAATAACATGCAATAAAATTGCAAAAGTGAGATGGTAAGATCAGCTTTCGTGGGAGATTTTTGTTTTTAATTTTATCCTGTACCTCTACTTCTGGATCATCCCACACAGTCTTATTTTTGCAGTTGTTTCCTACCAGCTCTCTGTCCCAGCCCAGATCCAAGTCTCATAATGGTACTGATTGTCACTATTTAGTAGCAAGAGTGTAGATCTTATGAAGCTAGACCCGCCTCAAGAACAAGTTATGGGAGTTGCAACACTCCAGCCTCCTATTTCCAGCAATCACTCTGACTTTGTAACATCTTCTCCCTAGGGGAACATTTAATCCTTATTATCCTGCAGGAGCAACACTGAACCATCGTGGCTGCTTCTGGATCAGGAGTAGAGCAGGCCTTTGACTATACCTGCACACACTGTTTCACAGTTTTAGTTCACAAAGATGTTAAATATTTTTGTAAACTTTCCTTTGTCTTTGAGTTTGAATAGTTTCTTTCACATACATTCAACATGTATGATCACTTTCAGAATACTTGAATTAGTTAATTTAAAAAGAGAACTAAAACAAGGCAGCTGATGTCCAGCTATACTGGCAGTGTAAAGGCAATGAAAAGTATCTTTATTAGTACAAACACTACAGCTTGAAATTCTTATGTACCTATCACTGTGAACCTCTAACCAGCAGCAAGCTTGACTGGCCCCTATTTTTTCCAGACATCTTCTTTTGGCTTCTCTTTGGAGCCTTCTTTTTGAGTTTTTATTGAAAAAGCTTAATATAATTCATATAAAAATACTGGAAAACAGGAGGGAAATAAGAGCAAAATCATAGGATGATTTATCTCAACCTCACAATGCCTAGAGACAGATACACACCCTCAGTCTTACTAGAGAGGCCATTGTATATGGTTCGATACATATCATATTAGTGATTCATTAAGTGTACTTTAAAAATCTCTGGCCTTCTTCTCATTAAAGTAAGATTTCTCCAGTTTTACAGCAAAAAGGGAGACAATCACTACTCCTTATCTATGTGTCTCTAATTTCTACGACATATATCAGAAGTCAATAAACATTTGTAGACTATCACTTGCAAAAATATTGTCTGCTTCACTGTAGGATTTTAAGAGTGTGATATACACATTTTTAATTTCTAAAGACTTTCTAACGTTTCATGAAAGAAGTCAGGTAGCTAGAAAAGTTATATCTCTGCCATATCTCCCTGGAACTAACCATTACAATACCACCACATGGTATTGTATGTTCATTGCTAGATCTAATGACTACTGTTTTATTTTTTAAATTTTATTGTAGTTGATTTACAATGTTGTGTTAATTTCTGCTGTACAGCAAAGTGACTCTGTTATACATACATATTCTTTTTCATATTCTTTTCCATCATGGTTTATGACAGGATATTGAATATAGCTCCCTGTGCTTGACCTTGTTTTTTTATCCATCCTATATATAATAGTTTGCATCTGATAATCCTAAACTCCCAAACCTTCCTTCCTCCATCCCCCTTCTCCCTTGGTAACCACAAGTCTGTTTTCTATGTCTGTGTGACTACTGGTTTTTGGTGTCAAATTCTGTAGACTTACTTATGGAATATCATTTACTGTGTTATTCTTTCCATATCTATTGCAATATCACTAGTTTAGTCCTTTTTTTTTTTTTCTGTACAAGTTCAATAACTTTTAACTGGTCTCCCTAACTTGAGTCTAATGACACTTAATGTTTATGAGGTCCTGGATCTTTCTGAGAATCTGACGAGAACTGTGGAACTTCTTTCTTGAAAATGCACATAAATATATATTTTATATAAACTTCAGTGGTGTTCATAAATCCCTGAAGCTGCCATGTGGAATCCTAAAAGTGCTTCCATTTGAATTTATCATATCCATCTCATTCTTGCATTCATTTATCCATCAAACATTTTTGTATCTGCACTAAATTTGGTACATTTGTACTAAGCTCTGGATATACAAAGATATATAGGAAATAAATTTTCCTTTTAAGGAACTTCTAGTCAAGACTAGAGGGAAAAACTGTGTCCAACATATACAACAAAGTGATATAGGCATTTGTGGACTACAGAAGAGGTCCAAAGACAGAAAGTTTTGATTCTGTTAGGGAAATACTAAGTAAAAGCTTTAAGAATCAGATTAACCCTCCCAAAGGAATGCCTTTATCATTCTACCCCTACGTTAAACAAGCCACAGTGGTGCTCTGTTAATGGAGGAAAATGAACAAACTTCTCAACTTGAAATCTAAGAACTTTGTTCATCAGACCCCAGTCTATTTTTGCTCTGTTAGTTAACAGCAATGTCACATGGGGAAAGTTAAATAAAATCTCTCGATTTCAGTTTTCTTGTCTGTAATAATAATGATAATAGCAAGAAAAACAAGAATAACAAAAACCATCTTACAGAATTTTGGACAGTAATGATACTATCAAGAGCAGGCATTGTACTATCTGCAGGCATTGTGCTAAAGTCTTACATTTATTATCTCTAGTGTGTCAGAGTGGCTAAGAACGAGGACTTTGGGCTTTGCAACACTTATGATCCATCTTTGCTTTGCCAATTTTTGTCTTTATGGTTTGGGCCAAGTAATTTGACCTTCTTATCAATTTTTCCAGTGCACAAAGGAAATAATATGTACCTCGAGGGCAGCTGAGGATTAAATAAGGTTTAAATGAGATAGTGCAAATAATCTGAGCATGGTGTCTGACACAGTACTAGATATTATTATTGCTATAAATATAAGTGTAAAAATATAAGATTTTAAAATAGGTATACTTATCACCATTCATGTGAAAGGAAAGTGAGGCCCAGGTAGTTAGATAACTTTCTCGGGTTATACAGGTAATGAGAAATGTAGTTGGGATTCAAGTTTCTCTGACTCCGGAGGCCATGGTTCATTCACAGCTGGGCAGAGGGTGGTATGGGGTACAGGGAGAAGAGAGAAATGAGAAGGAAAGAAGAGCACTGGTGCTGTCCTTAGCACATGGCTGTTGTTTCCTTCTCTTTTCAATCCTCCAGTTTGAATTTTCCACTTCAACGGGTCATATCTAGTCATTGATCCAGCACCACCTCACCTCTGTGCCTTTGTCCATGCCATGGCCTGTCTTTCCCTGTAGGTTCAATTCCTGCTCCTTCTGAAAGGCACTGGGGAAGACCCATTGGCTTTTGGAGACTGTCTAGACCACATCTTTGGGGAGTCATCTTTTATAGACCTGAGGTTCCATAACACTTATTTTCTGTGTCACTCACTTAGTGCTAATGTTACCCAGCTCTTTATTGTTACCTTTTAAGCCCGTATGTTTTTATGACTGCACAGAGGTCATACATCCTTGTAAGCAAGAGCTGTTGTTTGAAATCACAGTGCCTGAAGTGCTATCTCACATGTAGTATTCCATGCATATCTCATTGTTGATTGAGTGTGTTTCATTTTGAAAGATAATTTTAAAGTATGCCTTGCTTCAGAACTCTGAAATCATAATCTCAGTCATAAGGAAAATACAGTTCTATTTGTACACTGCTTCATTAGAAATATAGCTAATGTGTAAAGTAATAAACGCTTTTGTTCTTGTAGCTGGGGGATGGATGACAAGATAATAGTGTCATGGGCTTGAAGAAAATCGTGGCATCAAGGGAAATGTGATGAAATGCTAGAGTGTTTTTCATTTTGATCTCTTCCTTTTTTTTCTTTCTTTTTTCCTGTCCTGAGAAAAATGAGTTATTATAGCATTTTAAGAGTCCATCATCCTTGCAGCCCTGTTAATGTAACAGTAACATTCTTAACATTTATGCTATTTACTTGCCATATGTAACACATAGGTGTCAGACAGTGGGTAAAGTTCTTTTTTTGAGGGTGTGTGATTCCTTGTGCAAGTTCTTCTTATTGACTTGTATGATTTGGGGAAAAAAGATACTTAAAGATAAGCACTCAAGATAATGTAAAGTTTTTTTCTCAGTGGAAATTTTCGTCTTTGGGATGTTGCAGTGTTGCTCTTACAGTTTATGGTTAGCTTTTAACTTGTATTGTCTCTGGTTTGTTTGTGTTTTTTTTAAGTTTTCTTTTACTCAGATAATTTTCTGTACTTAAGTAATACTAGGGAAAAGGAGACTTCAAACAGATGGGCACTGGCGCCTTGGGTCTGATCTTAACAACAGACTGTGTCCTGCACTGTGGGAAATGCTGTTATTGAGGTAACTAAGCATAAGGCATATGGTCATGCCATGTTGATTTTGGGAATCAAAAAATAACATTTTCACTTGTGTCTGACAGGAAACCAGTTTACTTAATAGCTTTTCCCTTAATCCTGTGTAGAAGAATATGGGACTAAGAAAATTTAACTTTATATTGTTATTAGGGCGTGATTAGATGCTGACTCACAGGGCAATTTGACATTGTGCTTGTGAAATAATGCGTTTTGTTTTTGCTTTGTTTTTTAATGGTCAATTCTCAGTTTTCATCTTTTTTTAAAAATTTATTTACTTATTTTACTTTTTATTTATTGGCTGCTTTGGGTCTTCATTGCTGCGTGCAGGCTCTCTGTAGTTGCGGAGAGTGGGGACTACTCTTCATTGCGGTGCCTGGGCTTCTTGTTGCAGTGGCTTCTCTTGTTGTGGAGCACAGGCTCTAGGCGGGGGCTTCAGTAGTTGCGGCACGTGGGCTCAATAGTTGTGGCCCACGGGCTCTAGAGCACGGGCTCAGTAGTTGTAGCATATGGGCTTAGCTGCTCCGCAGCATGTGGGATCTTCCTGGTCCAGGGCTTGAACCCGTGTCCCCTGCATTGGCAGATGGATTCTTAACCACTGAGCAACCAGGGAAGTCCCTCAGTCTTCATCTTACTTGACCTCTCAGAGCATATGACACGGATGCTCACACCCTCTTCCTTGATACCCTTTCTTCACGTGGTTCTGTGGTTTTCATCTGGGTATACTGGCCAGTTCTCAGTCTCATTAACTGATACTCCCTTTTCTCCCTTTCCTCTGATTGCTGAAGTATTCTGGCATACTCCCTTGGTGATTGCATCCATTCTCACAGCTGATATACCATGTAGATGCCAACAAATCCCAAATTTATATCTCCAGCCCAGAGCCTGAACTACAGATATCAGTATTTAACTGCTGACCACTTCTCCACTTGGATATCAAACAGGCATCTCAAACCGAACATGTCCAAAATTCCTCCCTTCCAGACCTGCTCCTGTCCAGGCTTCCCTATCTCATTTGATGGCCTTTCCCTCATTCCATATGGTTTCCAAAGATCAACCCACCATTGTCCAATTACTGTTGACTCTTTTAAAGAGAAAGGCTTTTGGGGCTTTAGTATATAGGAAGGGTACTTTAGGCACAGAACTTCTTATTCTTCTTCCTCTGGAGGGGGGCTCCATTTTTATTTCAGTTTTCTTTTTCTTCTATCTCCTGGCCATCAGAAAGGAGGTAACTGGGGAAGCAATAACTTCAAACTTTGTTTGTAAACTTGAGGTAGTACTCAAAATTAGGAATTGATACCATAGCATCATTTTCTTTCCAAACATGCTTATACCCTGGCCAGACAAATAATTACGGGGGGATGAAAACAGTGTAAGCATTAACTAAATACTAACATAGCTACAAATGCAGATACTCCTTTATGATTTGTAGTTTTGGGAAAGATGCTCTGATTCCTTTATATAGCACCTATTCTACTTTCTGGACCTCTGTGTTTAATGCAGTAGGATATGCCTGATTGGTATTGAAAGCGAGCCAAGCTGGGAAAGGTCTGGTGTAGCAGTGTAACTCTCATTACTTACTGCAGTGGTATTTTTAGTAATTTTTAGTAATCATGGAACTGAGTAATACTAAGACTAAAGGAAGCATATCATGCTATTCTGATTTTTAAATATAGCATTAAATAAAAATAGACTTTTCTTAACATTTCTTCCTTATATCATTTAATGTCTGTTTCCTATGCTAGCAAAGAGTTAGCAAGTAAACACATGTTATCCTATAGTTCAAGGACACCTTCTCATCTTCTTTAGAATGATTTTCATTCAAATTGTGCTTAGGATGTGGTAGATAGTCTCCTGAGGTAGCTGTACAACAATCCTTCCTTTTCCTATATATGCATTCCACTCCTATCAAGAGTTGCAGTCTATCATCTCCCGAATACCCCTCCCTCCTTGAGCTGGGCTGGCCTTGTGACTTGCTTTGACCAATAGAATCCTGAAGACAAAAAAGTGATGCTGAGCTAGTTGCGGGCCTGGTTTTGAGGGAGTTGTAGTTTAGCTCTTACTCTCTTGGAATCCAGCTGCCATGATGTAGGGAACTCCAGGCCATCCTGTTGGTGAGAAGAACCATGTGGGGAGGCCCTGGAAGATGAGTTATCATATGGAGAGAGAGACCACATGGAGAAAAACTGAGTTGTCCAGCTGACAGTCAGCATCAATACCTAGCTATATGAATGAGGTCTTCTTGGCCAATCCAGCCCCTGCTCAGCTACCAAATAAAAGCAGCTGCATGAGGGACCCCAGCCAACACCACGTGGAATAGAACTACCTTCAGAATTGTGAAATACCATAAATTGCTATTTTGAGCCACTCAGTTTTGGGGTGGTTTGCTAAATTGCTACAGGTAACTGATACAAAGGACTTTTGGGGACCAGAGGATTTATACTTTGACCTTTAATTTTGGACCTTGCTTGAGCTTATTTGGTGGGTTTCCACAAGGTTAAGAAAGTGGTTTATTCCATTTGGCAGACACTCTTACAGAGGTACTGGAAGAGCAGCACGTGCTTGCTGATAAGTTAAAACAAAAGGCAATGCTTTTCAGGGCTGTGATGGGGGTGAGGCCACTTCTTCTATCATAGTCCTGCATGGCCCTGTGCCCACAAGATGGAGAGGGAGATGCCCGTGGATATAAGGAAGAAGACAGATGAGGAATGTATTTCTTTTCTTGGGGCAGGTATAGGTCTACCTGACTGCTGTATTGACACATTAAAATGACAACAACTCTTGGTAGATTGAAATCTAAAGATAGCAACACCCTGTTCACAGTGTGTCAGTGATGTGTAGAGGGCAGATGTTCACTTGGTAGGTTTGAATATAAATTATAAATTTTTTTTTAAAAAAGAAAAAGTGAATACTTGAAGTTGCTGGATATATATTTTTGAGCTGTTTTCAAGAATTCTTACCTTTTTATAGACTCATTTCAACTTTGCATTTGAAACCAGATGGTTTATTCCTGAACTGCAAGACTGAATATATTAACCTTTAATGTAAATGTACTTACTCATTGAGCAGTTGGTTACTCCTACATTTTTCTGCGTGACCTTGGTGATAAAGAACCACTTTTTGATTCTTATTTTTTAAATGCTTACTAGCAATTTTTATTTGAGAGTTACCGAACCATCTGATTTGGGTGCTTTAAAATGTAGAAGCCAGAAATAAATTGGCATTGCTAAGGCACTCTGGATGAAAGGGTTACCACCACTCTATAATCTTGAGTTGTAAAGAAGCAATTTCAGTTATTTTCTATGTGGGGTGACAAGTGAGCTTTATTGTGGGCTAGAGTTGGTAAAACAAAGACTTATTCAAGCTGTGAAATGCATTCAAGAGTAAACAGCAATAAATGACAAGAGGCTTTTTTTGTCAAATATGTTTTTGACTGTTGTACAGGCTTCTGATTAGGGGGAAAAAAGGGCTGTTTGAAATTTTGGAATGGTGGATCTTCCATAATGGGGATAGGTTTGTTTGGTTGCAAAAGAGAACAGATGGAAAGCTCTATCTTGAACTAGAATGCTATCAGTCAGTTTCTTCTTATCTTTCAAATATCATATGTTCTTAATAGTTTTTAAAGTTCAATTTTTTTTGTGGTTTCATAGAATCTTTTAAAAATTTTACATAACTACTATTTTCTAACTCTGGTCTATTCTAAAAACTACACTTGAACGCACCTGGAACTGCACAACATCAGTAATTGTAAGAATTGGTTTTTGAGTTGTGTTAAGATATTCAGCCCTATATAAAAATGAACCTGATGGAGTTCAGTGAAGTTTAATAAAGCTGTGGCCAAATTCTACTAAAGGTCGAAAGCTTCATGTATTATTATTCCCTAAATACTCTCAAAGAAAGAAAAGTGAGGCAAAAGTACACACTGTTATTAAGTTATTATTATAGAAGGAAAGAAATATTAAAGTGCTTTACAGGGAGGTGGGATGAGATGCCTTGGGATTGACTGTTACATGTAAAAGTGGAAGGTGAATGTAGAATTAGGTGAAAGGAAAGGCATCTTTGCAATTTTATTTTATTTTTTTTTATGTTAAAGTGAGCTATAGTTCTAGCACATAAATCCAATAGGTTCTTTCTGATTACTACATTCAAAACTTGTTTATATAAAGAACTCAAGCACATTTACTTCAACTGAAACTTTTCCTTTCAGTGTGCATTAAAAAAATTACATTCTTTCTAAAATAGTGTTGCAATTTTAACCTCAGCAATTTTGCTTAGCATAGTTTTCACATTATAGGGCTGGAGTCGAAGAGATTTTCTGACAACTTAATTGATTTGTATTTAGTATTCTTTGGCTTATGTGTTTGGGCTAAAAATAACTATCCGAGGTGATCTCATTTTAACTATTTAAGATTTCAAGTACATCCTATACGTGGGTCTTCATCTTCATTTAGGTTTCAGAGAGTTCCGTTGGTGATTACAGAATTGGATTCTGATATTCTGTTATTATTTCATTGCCTGTCAGAGAGCAGATTTAGTAGTTAAAGGGAGAACCATCAATAAAATTTGCTTGCTTCTGTGATTTGATTTCATCTATCAGTAAGAAATATTGATATTTGTGGACAGAAACTGCTTTGATTTTTCTTCCTGACCAAATGAATCTGAGGTGGCATTCATTACTCTAATGGATACATGGCCTAGTGCCTATGAATATTTTTCATCTGTTTGTTCACTCAGTTTGTGTGAACTTTATTTCTTTTAATATGATATCTGAGGTAGGATAAACTTGGCAGTGCGCTGATACATGAACATTTATTCATTTTTTTTCTAAAAAATATTAGTCATTTAAAATATTAAATCACTTTAGTAAAAACTGATATAGGCTGTAGAGTAAAACCAGTATTTCCCTTACTGTTTATGATTTAATTGGAATATTTCAAAGTACACTATCATCGTTAAACTTTCTTCTCCTTTAAACCTAACAGTAATAGTCTTTAACCAGGACTTTAAAAGTTACTAGAATTTCAAGCATTTTGGTTAGGTATAAACTGTAGATGACACTGAACTCTCTCAAATTCCTCTTTACTCAGATTATGGATAGGCACCGTATGCTTATGTGGTTTGGGATATATTGATGCATTGTAATAAGATGTAAAATTAAGGTACAGAAATAGATAGTTTATGTATTTTGTTTAGAAGATTTGATGAAAGAAAAGCCTATGTACAATGGTAGTATAAAATAGGAATAACCTTAAGAAATGCAAAAGAATGATATGAGAAAAACTGAATACTTGCACAAATGAAATGACATTCAGCTCTGCATTACAGAGACGGTCAGCTCTGCATTACAGAGACGTCAGTTCAACATAATCCCAATAACAATGTCAAGTTTATTTTCCTTTTTTTTTTGAGTTAGACAAATTGGTAATAAAGTTGTAGAAAAATAATCAAGAAGAAACTAGAAGAGTCTTAAAACACAGCAATGAGGGGGATATTAAAACATACTATAAAACTGCTATAATTGAACTAGCATAGTACTAGTGCTTGATTAGATACTCTAATGGAAATAATGGAAATTCTAAGAGTAGACCTAGTGCATGTTGAAATTTAGTATCTAATAAAGATGATATCTAAATTCTCTGTGGAAAGGATGGACTTGTAAAATAAGCAGTGTTGAGAAAACAGACTGGCTATTTCAAAAACAATAAATTGGGTCTATGCTTTCCATAAAACACTAGGATAAACTGCAAATGGGTCAGAGATTTAAATATAAAAAAATGAAACTATTCACGTTCCAGGAGATAATATCAGTGAACTTTCTTATAACTTTCTATTTATGACTCAAAATTCAAAAGTAATAAAATTAAAGATTGATAAATTTGACTATATAAAATTTTTGCATGGGGGAAAAATCATCAGCAAAGTCAAAAGATGACCAATTGGGAGAAAATAGCTACAACATGTAATAGACAATAAGCCAATTTTCTTATATATAAAGGGGATCATAAAAAGTGAGGGGAAAAAAGGCCAAAGCCTGGTAGAAAAAAATGGGCAAAAGACATAAACAGTTCACTGAAAAAGATATCTAATAGCTCTTAAATATATGGAACAATTAAAAGACTGGCAAAAACATAAAAGCCTGACAATATACTTTGTTGGTAAGGCTGTGGAGAGACATACATTGTCCTATGGGTGCAAGGGCAAAATGTTACAATCCCTGTAGAGGGGAATTTTGCAATATCCGATAAAGGTAAATATACCTATTGACCATTTTTCTATTGACCATTTACCTATTGACCTATTGATTTACTTTGAAGATACATCTACACAAATGTGAAATTAAAAATGTAGAGGGTTGCTGGTTGTGTCACTGTTTGTAATAGTAAAATGTGGGAAATAACCTAAATGCCCAAGTACAGAAACATCATTGAATATGGTACAACAAGCTGTGGACTACTGTGTGACTATGAAAAAGTCTATAAACTGAGAGCAAGTAATTTCTGAAATTTAATCATTAAAAAAAATTAATTAAATTAATTATTATTATTGGCTGCATTGGGTCTTTGTTGCTGTTCCAGGGCTTTCTCTATTTGAAGTGAGCAGAGGCTACTCTTCATTGTGGTGCGTGGGCTTCTCATTGTGGTGGCTTCTCTTGTTGCAGAGCACAGGCTCTAGGCATGTGGGCCTCAGTAGTTGCAGCATGGGCTAAGTAGTTGTGGTTTATGGACTCAGTAGTTGTGGCTCGTGGGCTCTAGAGCACAGGCTCAGTAGTTGTGGCGCACAGGTTTAGTTGCTCTGCAGCATGGGGATCTTCCAGGCCCAGGGATCGAATCTGTGTCCCCTGCATTGGCAGGTGGATTCTTAATGACTGTGCCACCACGGAAGTCCTGCAATTTATTCTTATGTGAAAAAAAAAAAAAAAAAAAACAGGTATAAAAAGAGTATACCGGACCAGAGGCATTCCTGGGCCTCTCTGCCTCATTGGGCCTAAGCCCCATTCCCCACGACCCCCAGGGCCTTTTCTAAGTATAGGCCTTGCCCATTGCCTAAGCTCACCCCCTGCCCTGCCCTTGTCTAAGCCCTGCCCCCATAGCCAAAGCCTTTTCTGGCTTTTTTTTTCTTTATCTTTTTCTTTTTCTTTTTTTTTCTTCCCATCTCCTCACTTAGGCAATTGCAGTTGTTTTACCTTCCAGTTATTGCTCCATCATTATTTTTTAAATTTTTTCCAACACATCTGTTAGTTTCCTATTACCGTATTTTTTTATCTTGCTATTGATCTGCTGTTCTCCTACCTTTTTTTTTTTAATTGTTTTCATTTTCCTGCTCCACATGGCTTGTGGGATCTTGATTCACAAGCCCAGGGTCAGGCCTGAGCTTCTGAGGTGGGAGCTCTGAGTCCAAAACATCGGACTAACAGGGAAACCCAATTCCCAGGGAATATTCATCAGAGTGAGGTCTCCCAGAGGTTCTCATCTCAACACCAAGACCCAGCTATACTCAACAGCCTACAAACTCCAGTGCTTGAAACCTCAGGCCAAACACCCAGTGGGGCAGGAATACAATCTTGCCCATCCAAAGTGGGGGGGGAAATGAGATGACAAAAAATATTTCACAGATGAAGGAACAAGGTAAAAATACACAAGACCGAACCAATGAAGAGGAAATAGGAAAATTGCCTGAAAAAGAATTCAGAGTAATGATAGTAAAGATCCAAAATCTCGACAGCAAAATAGAGAAAATACAAGAAGCAGTTAATAAGGACTCAGAAGAACTAAAGAGCAAACAAACAGTAATAGATAACAAAATAACCAAAATTAAAAATAGTCTAGATGGTATAAACAGCAGAATGACTGAGGCAGAAGAACGAATAAGTGAGTTGGAAGATAGAATGGGGGAAATAACTGCCACAGAGCAGGAAAAAGAAAAAAGAATAAAAAGAATGGAAGACAGTCTCAGAGACCTTGGTGACAACATTAAGCACACCAACATTTGAATCATAGGCATCCCAGAAGAAGAAGAAAAAAGGAAAGAGTCTGAGAAAATATTTGAAGTGGTTATAGTGGGAAACTTCCCCAACGTGGGAAAGGAAATAATTAATCAAGTCCAAGAAGCAAGGAGAGTCCCATACAGAATAAACCCAAGGAGAAATACACCAAGCCACATATTAATCAAACTAGTGAAAATTAAACACAAAGAAAAAATATTAAAAGCAGCAAGAGAAAAGCAACAAATAACATATAAGGGAAAACCCATAAGGATAACAGCTGACCCTTCTGCAGAAACTCTGCTGGCCAGAAAGGAATGGCAGGATATACTGAAAGTCCTGAAAGAGAGAAACCTACAGCCAAGAATACTCTACCCAGCAAGAATCTCATTCAGATTCAATGGAAAAATCAAAAGCTTTCCAGACAAGCAAAAGCTAAGAGAATTCAGCACCACCAAACCAGCCTTACAACAATTGCTAAAGCTTTTCTAAGGAGGAAACACAAGAGAAGGAAAACACCTACAAAAACAAACCCAAAACAACTAAGAAAATGGTAATAGGAACACACATGTCAATAATCACCTTAAATGTAAATGGATTAAATGCTCCAACCAAAAGACAGACTGGTTGAATGGATACAAAAACAAGACCTTTACATATGCTGTCTACAAGAAACCCACTTCAGACCAAGGGAAACATTTAGACTGAAAGTAAGGGGATGGAAAAAGATATTCCATGCAAATGGAAGTCAGAAGAAAGCTGGAGTAGCAAGACTCATATCAGACAAATTGGACCTTAAAGACTATTACAAGAGACAAGGAAGGATGCTACATAATGATCAAGGGATCAATTCAAGAAGAACATATAACAACTGTAAATATCTATGCACCCAACGTAGAAGCACCTCAATACATAAGGCAAATGCTAACAGCCATGAAAGGGGAAACTGACAGTAACACAATAATAGTAGGAGACTTTAACACCCCACTTACATTAATGGACAGATCATCCAAACAGAAAATAAATAAGGACATACAAGCTTTAAATGACACATTAGACCATCTCGACTTAATTGATATTTATAAGGACATTCCATCCAAAAACTACAGAATACACTTTCTTCTCAAGTGCACATGGAACATTTTGCAGGATAGATCACATCTTGAGTCATAAATCAAGCCTTGGTAAATTCAAAAAAATTTAAATCTTATCAAGCATTTTCTGTGACCACAATGCCATGAGATTAGATATCAATTACCTAAAAAAAACTGCAAAAAATACAAACACATGGAGACTAAACAATACACTATTAAACAACCAAGAAATCACTGAAGAAATC
The DNA here is from genome assembly GCF_030028045.1 of Hippopotamus amphibius kiboko. Classification (NCBI taxonomy): domain Eukaryota; kingdom Metazoa; phylum Chordata; class Mammalia; order Artiodactyla; family Hippopotamidae; genus Hippopotamus; species Hippopotamus amphibius. Next base: position 118,999,276 of record NC_080193.1, on the reverse strand, counting down.
AAAGAGGAAATCAAAAAATATCTAGAAACAAATGACAATGAAAACACAACAATCCAAAACCTATGGGATGCAGCAAAAGCAGTTCTAAGAGGGAAGTTTATAGCAATACAGTCCTACCTCAAGAAACAAGAAAAATATCAAATAAACAACCTAACCTTACACCTAAAACAATTAGAGAAAGAAGAACAAAAAAACCCCAAAGTGAGCAGAAGGAAAGAAATCATAAAGATCAGATCAGAAATAAATGAAAAAGAAAGGAAGGAAACAATAGCAAAGATCAATAAAACTAAAAGCTGGTTCTTTGAGAAGATAAACAAAATTGATAAACCATTAGCCAAACTTATCAGGAAAAAAAGAGAGAAGATGCAAATCAACAGAATTAGAAATGAAAAAGGAAAAATAACAACTAACATCGCAGAAATACAAAAGATCACGAGAGACTACTACAAGCAACTATGTGCCAACACACTGGATAACCTGGAAGAAATGGATACATTCTTAGAAAAGTACAATCCTCCAAGACTAAACCAGGAAGAAATAGAAACTATGAACAAACCAATCACAAGTACGGAAATTGAGACTGTGATTCAAAATCTCCCAAGAAACAAAGGCCCAGGCAAAGATGGCTCCACAGGCGAATTCTATCAAACATTTAGGGAAGAGCTAACACCTATCCTTCTCAAACTCTTCCAAAGTATAGCAGAAGGAGGAACACTCCCAAACTCATTCTACGAGGCCACCATCGCCCTGATACCAAAACCAGGCAAAGATGTCACAAAAAAAGAACATTACAGGCCAATATCACTGATGAATATAGATGCAAAAATCCTCAAGAAAATACTACTAGCTACCAGAATCCAACAGCACGTTAAAAAGATCATATACCATGATCAAGTGGGGTTTAAACCTGGAATGCAGGGATTCTTCAATATAAGCAAATCAATCAATGTGATACACCATATTAACAAATTGAAGGATATAAACCATATGATAATCTCAATAGATGCAGAAAAACTTTTGACAAAATTCAACATCCATTTATGATAAAAACTCTCCAGAAAATTGGCATAGAAGGAAATTACCTCAACATGATAAAAGCCATATATGACAAACCAACAGCCAGCATTGTTCTAAATGGTGAAAAACTGAAAGAATTCCCTCTAAGAACAGGAAAAAGACAAGGGTGCCCACTCTCACCATTATTATTCAACATAGTTTTGGAAGTTTTAGCCACAGCAATCAGAGAATAAAATGAAATAAAAGGAATCCAAACTAGAAAAGAAGAAGTAAAATTGTCACTCTATGCAGATGACAAGATATTATACATAGAATACCCTAAAGATTGTAAGAGAAAACTGCTAGAACCAGTTGATGAATTTAGTAAAGTAGTAGCATAAAAAATTAATGCACAGAAATCTCTTGCATTCCTATACACTAACAATGAAAGAGCAGAAAGAGAAATTAAGGAAACGCTCCCATTTACCACTGCAACAAAAAGAATAAAATACCTAGGAATAAACCTGCCTAAGGAGGCAAAAGACCTGTATGCAGAAAACTATAAGACACTGATGAAAGAAATCAAAGACAATACAAACAGATGGAGAGACATACCATGTTCCTGGATTGGAAGAATCAACATTGTGAAAATGACTGTACTACCCAAAGCAATTTACAAAGTCAATGCAATCCTGATCAAATTACCAATGGCATTTTTCCCAGAACTAGAACAAGGAATCTTATGATTTATATGGAAACACAAAAGACCCCAAATAGCCAAAGCAATCTTGAGAAGGAAAGACAGAGTTGGTGAAATTAGGCTTCCTGACTTCATACTATACTACAAGGTCGCAGTGATCAAGGCAGTATGGTACTGACACAAAAATAGAAAGGAAGATCAATGGAACAGAATAGAGAACCCAGAGGTAAACCCACACACATAGGGGCAGCTTATCTTTGACAAAGGAGGCAGGAATATACAATAGAAAAAAGACAGCCTCCTCAATAAGTGGTGCTAGGAAAATTGGACAGCAACATGTAAAAGAATGAAATTAGAACACTTCCTAACACCATACACAAAAATAAACTCAGAATGGAATAAAGACCTAAATGTAAGGCCAGACACTATCAAACTCCTCGAGGAAAACAAAGGCAGAACACTCTAGGACATTCATCAAAGCAAGATCCTTTTTGACCCACCTCCTAGAATCATGGAAATAAAATTAAGCATAAACAAATGGGACCTAATGAACCTTAAAAGCTTTTGTTCAGTGGAAGAAACCATAAACAAGACAAGAAGACAACCCTCAGAATGGGAGAAAATACTTTCCAATGGAGCAACTGACAAAGGATTTATCTCCAAAATATATAAGCAGCTCATGCAGCTTAATACCAAAAAGCAAATAACCCAATCCACAAATGGGTGGAAGACCTAAATAGACGTTTCTCCAAAGAAGACATACAGGTGGCCAACAAACACATGAAAAGATGCTCAACATCACTCATCATTAGAAAAATGCAAGTCAAAGCCATAATGAGGTATTACCTCACTCTGGTCAGAATAGCCATCATCAAAACACCTAGAAACAAGAAATGTTGGCGAGACTGTGGAGAAAAGGGAACTCTCCTGCACTGTTGCTGGGAATGTCAGCTGGTACAGCCACTATGGAAAACAGTTTGCAGGTTCCTTAAAAAACTGAAAATAGAACTACCATATGACCCAGTAATCCCACTACTGGGCATATACCCAGAGAAAACCATAATCCAAAAAGAAACATGTACCATAATGATCATTGCAGCACTATTTGCAATAGTCAGGACATGGAAGCAACCTAAATGCCCATCAACAGATGAATGGATAAAGAAGATGGGGCACATATATACAATGGAATATTACTCAGCCATAAAAAGGAATGAAATGGAGCTATATGTAATGAGGTGGATAGCCCCAGAGTCTGTCATACAGAGTGAAGTAAGCCAGAAAGAGAAAAACAAATACCATATGCTAACTCATATATATGGAATCTGAAGAAATGGTACTGATGAACTCAGTGACAGGGCAAGAGTGGAGATGCAGATGTAGAGAATGGACTTGAGGACATGGTGCTGCGGTGGGGGGTGGAGGGGCGAAGGGGAAGCTGGGATGACGTGACAGAGTAGCATAGACATAGATACACTAACAACTGTAAAATAGATAGCTAGTGGGAAGTTGCTGTATAACAAAGGGAGATCAACTCGATGATGATGGATGATGCTTTAGAGGGCCAGGACAGGGAGGGTGGCAGAGAGTCACAGGAGGGAGGAGATATGGGGATATACGTGTAAATACAGCTGATTCACTTTGGTGTACCTTGAAAACTGGTACAAGAGTGTAGAGCAATTATATTCCAATAAACAGCTTAAAAAAAGAAGAGTATAAATATAGTTGCAGTAGGCAGCTTCTGACATGTTTTCCAGTGATCCCTACTTCCTGGTATTCTAGCCCTCCCCTTGAGTGTAGCTGGACTTCGTGACTTGCTTCTCAAAGATAATTTATAGCAAAAGAGATGGAATGTCATCATAAAGAGAGTGGCTTCTCTCTTGTTGATATCCTGTCTCCCTGGATCTCTTCATATGCTAACTTTGATGGAGGGGGCTATCTGGGCAGCCTCCTGTGAACAGCCTTCAAGAAAGTAAGGCCCTCAACTCAGTAGCTTAGCAGAAACCAAATCACGCACCAACCACTGCGTGAACTAGTGGATCCTGTTTCAGCTGAACATTGAGATGACTTCAGCCTGGGCTGCCCCCTTGATTGTAGCCCCATTAAGGACCCTGGGCTGACACTGTGTTTGTGGTCTCATGAGAAACCCTGGAGTAGAGGATCCATCTGGCGAAGCCGTGTCTGAATTCCTGATCCCACAGAGACTGTGAGATATTAAATGCGTACTGTTCTAAATTGCTAAGTTTTATAGTAATAGTTTATACAGCAGTAGGTAACTAATAGTATATGTCTTTTATACAATAAATAAGGGAAAGTAAAAATATATATTTATTTTTACACAAGACTCATGGGAAAGAAAAACTAGCAGCAAAAAGGTAAGTTTTAAGTATCTGAAAAATTATTGTGAAGTGAATTCAAACTTCATGACCTGCCTGTCCCTGAGAAACCTTAGTATTCAAGTATACAAATGCATTTTTAAGCTAGTTAGAGTCTTATCATAATCATAATGAGTTTGCATGTACATTTACTGGACATTATTAATTCTAATTCATGATAAAAATTGAAATATATACATGTTTCTGTTGAGATTTTGGCCTTTAATTCTCTAGAGAATTTGCTTTTGGAGATACCCTGAACTGGAAGGCTGACTTGTTTTGCCTTATAAAGAGTTGACTTTGGTCACTGAAAAATGCTGTGTTAAAGGAAGTCCCTATTTATATTCAGCTTTTGCTACAACACATTTACTGCAGAAATTTAACAGGTCTTTGTGATAATTTGAGTATTTTTAAAGAACTGTGAACTACCTCACAAAGGAAGTGATTCTTTTCTTTTATTAAATCTCTTAAATATACAATTTACAAATACTAAGAAGGTTGTAAGTTTCAATATGCCTTTCTCCAGTTCCAACAGCTTGCTGTGTCATTCTAGTTGTTTGGGAAAGAGTTGGCAAGACATACAGGCTGAAAAATAATGGGTCATTGAGGCTATTCTGAAAGGGTCAGAAAAGCCCTCCACCTCTTTTAATCTCTGAGGGAATTTATAGTGTCTTTTATATAAAGTAGTAATCTTTTGAAAATTCTTAACATCAAAGTATCACTGGTTCTATTTTTTTCTTTGTAGGCAGGGACATTGTAAGTCCAGGTGAGTTAATTACTATATGGGGAAAAGTAATTGTCTCTGGTTTTATCCTTGGATTATTGTTATACCACCCTTTCTATGCACATGGGGATCTATCACAATCATCTTGAAACTTAAGTTCCTATCAAACATAATCTAATTTATTCAGGGTCTCAGTCAACCATAAGAGACTAGATATACATGTCCGTGTATTTTTAGCTTTTTATATTATTTTATTTTTTTGTAAGTGATAAGATGATTCCTCCAAGGAAATGTTGGTGTGGTATTATTGGCATCACTTGGTACACATACCATGTTTTCATGACTCAGATGGCTCTCTTAATCATAAGGACTTGTTAAAGGCAGCGTGTGGGCAGGTGAGGGATGATTTAAAACAGTGATCCCAGCTTCCTCAAACATCTTAGGGAAATGTGCTGTAGAGGTAATCCAAGGCTCAGTTAATTTAAGCCCAGGATATAAAGAAAGGACATTCTAGGGTACAGTGAACTGAGTATGAAATATTGAATAAAATACATATTTGTTTTAGTTCTGGCAGATTGGAAATTTTGCCTCACTCACTTGTTTTCCTATTGGTTAGATAAAAAAATTCCTTTGATGTAATTTTCTTAGGGAGAGTAGAATGAGAAAAATAAAAAGAGTAGTAATAAGCCTCTGAAAACCCTTAGCCTGACTCCTCAAGCATGAACCTGAGCACATACTAACCCTAGCTGAGTGCTTCTCCACTTGGACCCAACTGAAATACAACACTCTTTCTTGTAGGTAGAAGACAATCTTTGAAATCTGATGTATTAAAATTAGATCTGGGATGGTCTACTGCTCTACTGGAGAGTTTTCAGTAACTCAGCTGTTGACTTTGGGACAGGACCATTTTGTTGTTGTTGTTTTAATCTCCATTAATAAATGAGGCTAGAAATATATCAGGGTAAAACAATTGGAAATATATAGAGAAACAACATTCTCTAAACAAGAAGAAATGATGAGAAACTGCCCAGGATAAAGTGGACAGTGACTGCTGTGTGGCTGGAGAACCAGGCTCATGGTGAGCTTTGGCTGTTTGGAAGAGAAAAGGAAGTGAGAAGATCATTGAAAAAGAAGGCACGAATATGTCTGAAATTTTGATGACTTAGACAAGTAAATTAAATCTGTGGTGGTGTGGGCAGGCAGCACAGATGCGAAATTGTAGCCCTTGAAAAAGAGGAAATAGAACATAAGGTTTTTGCTACATGTGTGATTAAATCTCATGGGTCTATGGAGAGGAAAATTGAGATGCCGGAGAAACAAATGATGCTGTAAAAACTGAAGTGCAGTGACTGAGGCAGAGGGTGGAGATCCCTGAGGGAGATGAGGTTGTTTTAATGATTTCTGCATGGAGCTAACCAGCTAAGAGGATAAACTGTAGATTCCCACCACTGAAGAAAGTAACTATCAACCTGTGCTTATAATCACATGTAGCCAGTATCCTAGTCAATACAAGTTGCTGATTCCTCAGTGAAAAAAAATATCAAGCCATCCAGCAAATTCTTACTGCTAAATAATTCTACTGTACTTGGGTACTTGCTGGGCACCACAGTAAGATTTATGCTTTTATTGATTGATTTTCTTGTATTCTGTCCATCCCTAGATTTCAGCCTCTTTTTTTTCTTGTCCATATACCTATTTTAGCCTGAAACTTTATTTTAAAAGTTTCTAGTAATTGAGTAGTGTGTGTGTGTTTATATGTATGTGTATGTTTATAAGTATATTAAAAATAATTATAAAGTGCTTGAGAGAAATTGCAATAGATAATGGAGCATTATTTTTAAATATTGAGTTAAAATCTAAAAAATTAAAAATTATTTTAATCATAATTAAATTATTAACATTATGAAACATTGAGAATAATTGTTTATTTTTAATAAACATTAATTATTATCTTATGATCTTTGAGAAAATGTTTAGTGCTTCCTATATTATATATTTTATTATTTATTTAAATAAAGAATGGAATGAGAAAGTATCATTTTTATATTTCCCAAAGCCATTATCATTATTTTTTGTGTGTGTGTGTCCAGGAAATCACACAGAATCAGTTGGTTTAGAGGCTTTAAAAAAGTAGCTTTATTAAGGTATAATTAACATATGCAATCTTAAGATATTTGAAGTGTACATTGTGGTGATTTGATTTATGTATAAACTGTGAAACGATATCCCCCATTTAGTTAACTTACACACCCATTACCTTACATACTTATCTTTTTTGTGTGTGTGTATGTATGAGAAAATTTAAGTTCTACTCTCTTAGCAAATTTCAGTTATACAATACAGTGTTGTCAATGATAGTCACCATGATTTACATTAGATCCTGAGACCTTAATCATCTTGGAACGGAAAGCTTGTTTCCTTGTACCAACCTTTCCCTCTTTCCCCCACCCCCTAGCCCCTGGCAACCACTTTTCTATTCTTTGTTTCCATGAGTTTGCTTTTTTTTTTTTTTAATATTCCATGCATAAGTGATACCATGTAGTACATTTGTCTTTTTCTGTCATATCTCACTTAGCATAATGCCCTCAAGTTCCATCTATGTTGTTACAAATGGCAGGATTTCCTTTTTTTCTCATGGCTGAATAATATTCCATTGTGTGGGTGTACACACACACACACACACACACACACACATGCACTCACGCACGCACATGCACACACCATATCTTCTTTATTCATTCATCTGTCAATGGCCCCTTAGATTGTTTCCTATCTTGGCTGTAATAAATAATGATGCAGTAAACAGGGGAGTGCAGCTGATACTGTGTAATACAAATCCCTTTGTATGACAGCAGTTGCTCATTGATATTTTTTTCAGTAAGTTCCCTGTCTCTCCAACTGTCTACTGGCTGCCCATCACCTGCCTCCTCCTTGTAAGTCCCTACTTTGCCTCTGGTATGCCGCTTGAGTGGTCCATGGTGTTGGTGGGTTAGCAGTGGAAAAGGTGTCATTAAGGAAATACCATGCTGTCTTCCATGTTTCTGAGGAATGGACCTCAGTCAGCAGCAGCACATACCTATTTCTGTCATGCCAGAGCAGGGCAGGGAACAGAAAAGACAGAACTTAGATTGCAGAGAGTGTTCAGTCCAAAAGACAGATCGAATCAAAATATATTTAATGGCACATAGTTTGCAAAGAATATGGAGGAAAAAAACTTTCATGAGAATCTGTTGAAAAATATTAGGTATTTAAAATCAGTTGGAGCAATTGCTGACAAAAGCTGAGAAAGTCTGCAAGTAGTACTAGTAATTTTGTTTCAAGTACGTGAACATCTTCATCCTTATGAATCATATAGAAGAACAGAAGAATGTGGAATACACTAGAGGGGAAATCCAGAGCAGACAAAAATAGGAGTAGTTACCTTAACCACTTTAAGAGTTTTGGAATTTCCTCTGCAGGAGAGTTAGAAACTGATATCAGAATTCCATGGTATATTAGGTACAATGTATTATATGTGCTCTAAAATTAATATATGTTGTAGAGAGCTGCTTGTTCTCATTTTATCATGTGAGTTCAGTAATTTATAACTTTTTGTTGTTGTTTTATAAAGATCTGAGTTAGAGGACCACTTTGGGTATTCTGATGATTAAAAGTTGTAGTTACAAGTATAACACCTGACTTTTATAGTAAAGATTCTGATGTCCAGAATAAACAAAATAGGTAAATAATATCATTTACCAAAAATGGCTTAAATGTGACTTGTTAAAGTACATTTATCTAACCTTTTCACAAATCACCTTCCAGTTTCAGTCATTTTGGTGTAGAAAGTGGGAATTTAGATGGGGGAGTTCATCTTAAAGGCTGTGAATCATCAAATTAGTGGTGACTTTGTCCAGCCTTAGGTAGAGCAGGGGAGCTACCAAAAAAAAAAAAAAAAATGATGGCCATTCATTTGGTTGTTAACTAGACCAATGTTTATTAAATATCTCCTATGTGCCAGGTCCTGTGCTGGGCACTTACAGTAGTGGTTCAAACACATATGGTCCCTGCCCATGTGAAGTTCAAGAACAGTCCTGTCCAACAGAAATTTTTGTGATGATGGGAGAGTTCTTTTTCTGCTGTTCAGCACTATAACCACATGTGGCTTTTGCGTACTTGAAGCATGACTACTGTGAATGATGAGTGGTGTTTAAAATTTTATATAATTGTAATTAATTAAAAATTTAAATTCAAAGAGTCACATTTGGCTAGTGGCTACCTCTTTGGACAACACAGCTCTAGAATATGAGGTAGTTTTACAGCCTCAGGTATCTTGTATGTCTCTATTCTTAGATTAATATTTATAAAAGGCATCTATTTCCAGTGAAACTTTCTTCATTGGAGGGGTCCTTATAGTAGTGACAGATCTTCCCACGTACTCTAATTTTGCTTCTACTAGAGCTCTTTCTTTTTCATCCTGCCTCTGAATCCAGTCTTGTGGAGGAAGCATCACGTTAAACGAGTTCAAAAGTCACTATAAACACAGCCTAGGTTGTTGATTATTTTGCTAAAAGACACAACTGAACTAATATTATTTGACAGATTACTGTTCTTGATTTAGCACATAGGTTAAGTCAGTTTTCAAAAATGGCTTTGAGAGTCACTGTTTTCTTTGTATGTGTGTTTTTGAAAAAAATAAAATACTCACTAATGGGCAATCTCAAAATGGGAGAACATTCTTTTTGGGGGCTATTAAGCATATGGAGTGCTTGCATTTTCAGAAAAAAAATGAATTAATGGAAAATAAGATTCTGTTATGCACTAGTGCTGCAGCTTTGCAACATAATGTATCACAGGCTGATTACAATTCAGCTTTCAGCTGGTTTATACATGGTCAAAGCTTTTGGATTCAGAATTATTTGGCTTAAGTGATTTGAAAATAATGTCACTGTTTAAGTTATCCTATCTTCTCTCTGTTCATATAATGCTGCTAATGGTTTGCTTAAGTGGGGCTGTCCATCTCTGATTATATCTAATTAATTATGCATGTATTCATTTAATGCCTAAAAATCTCAGAAGCTTACCATAGGTTTAAGTTATTAGCAGGATTAACCATTTTACCTTACAAATATTAATATTTAAAGTTCTGGCTCTTTTCTCCCTTCTTGGAATTCTTTTGCAATGGACTAAGCATAAAAGAGATGACATAGAATTTCTCTGCTTAATTTTTCTCAAATGAAATATAGTCCTGCCAGACTCCTTGTCAACTTATTTTATTTTTTAATTTTATTTATTTATTATTTAAAGCTCTTTATTGGAATATAATTGCTTTACACTCTTGTACCAGCTTTTGAGGTACACCAAAGTGAATCAGCTGTATTTATACATGTATCCCCATATCCCCTCCCTCCTGTGACTCCCTCCTGCTCTCCCTGTCCCAGCCCTCTAAGGCATCACCTATCATGGAGTTGCTCTCCCTTTGTTATACAGCAATTTCCCACTGGCTATCTGTTTTACAGTTGGTAGTGTATCTATGTCTATGCTATTCTCTCACTTCGTCCCAGCTTCCCCTTTGCCCCCCGCCCCCCCAACCCTGTGTCCTCTAGTCCATTGTCTGCATCTGCATCCTTATTCATTGGGTTCATCAGTACCATTTTTTTTTTTTTTTTTTTTTTTTAGATTCCGTATACATGAGTTAGCATACAGTATTTGTTTTTCTCTTTCTGGCTTACTTCACTCTGTATGACAGACTCTGGGGCTATCCACCTCATTACATATAGCTCCATTTCATTCCTTTTTATGGCTGAGTAATGTTCCATTGTATATACGTGCCCCATCTTCTTTATCCATTCATCTGTTGATGGGCATTTAGGTTGCTTCAATAGTGCTACAATGAACATTATGGTACATGTTTCTTTTTGGATTATGGTTTTCTCTGGGTATATGCCCAGTAGTGGGATTACTGGATCATATGGTAGTTCTATTTGTAGTTTTTTAAGGAACCTCCAAACTGTTTTCCATAGTGGCTGTACCAGCTGACATTCCCAGCAACAGTGCAGGAGAGTTCCCTTTTCTCCACACCCTCTCCAACATTTATTGTTTCTAGATTTTTTGATGATGGCTATTCTGACCAGAGTGAGGTAATACCTCATTATGGCTTTGACTTGCATTTTTCTAATGATTAGTGATGTTGAGCATCTTTTCATGTGTTTGTTGGCCATCTGTATGTCTTCTTTGGAGAAATGTCTATTTAGGTCTTCCACCCATTTGTGGATTGGGTTATTTGCTTTTTTGGTGCTAAGCTGCATGTGCTGCTTGTATATTTTGGAGCTTAATCCTTTGTCTATTGCTTCATTGGCAAGTATTTTCTCCCATTCTGAGGGTTGTCTTCTTGTCTTGTTTATGGTTTCTTCCACTGAACAAAAGCTTTTAAGGTTCATTAGGTCCCATTTGTTTATGCTTAATTTTATTTCCATGATTCTAGGAGGTGGGTCAAAAAGGATCTTGCTTTGATGAATGTCCTAGAGTGTTCTGCCTATGTTTTCCTCTAGGAGTTTGATAGTGTCTGGCCTTACATTTAGGTCTTTACTCCATTCTGAGTTTATTTTTGTGTATGGTGTTAGGAAGTGTTCTAATTTCATTCTTTGACATGTAGCTGTTCAATTTTCCCAGCACCATTTATTGAAGAGGCTGTCTTTTTTCTATTGTATATTCCTGCCTCCTTTGTCAAAGATAAGCTGTCCATATGTGCTTGGGCTTACCTCTGAGTTCTCTATTCTATTCCATTGATCTTCCTTTCTATTTTTGTGCCAGTACCATACTGTCTCGATCACTGTGGCCTTGTATCAACTTATTTTAAAATCTTAAAGAATAGAGATGTATTTAAATTCTTTCAACACAGTGACCTTAGCCTGTGACATTGATGTTAATTATTGTCAATAAATATTTATTAATTAAAGTGATAAAAATAATGATAAGGGTTGGTCATCAGAGAAGACGGAGAATGTTATACATATCTGTTAGTTATCTCTATCTAAAGCCCTTTCCATTGCTTTTCCCTCCTACCTGGAAGCCATCAGGAGGCATTCAGAGAGTTGGATTTTGATCTTCAGTAGGACATTAACACCTTGGCAGGAATTTGTATATCTGATTCCTTCCTGAATGTTTCAGCCAAGCAGCACCTTTTGGAACAGAAAAGTCTGGACATTCCAAGGCAAATGTTACAGGTTGAAGTGAGAAAGGAGAAAAGTTCTGAAAGAGAGTAGGAGGAATCAGAAACAACCTTTTCTTGGTTCAGATTTTGCCTGCCTAGACTTGATGTTGAAAAGAGTATGATATGAACAAGAGACTGTCAACTGAGCTCAATATTATTTTCTTCAGGAATTAGTTACTTGAGTGATTCATTATTCACAATTTAACTGGACTATTGACTGCACAATATTTTTTATAATTCCTAAGTATATATACAAGAATATCTATGACACAACTTAAAAAATTAACTTATTTTTCCTCAGTAGGCACATGCACACATAAAGTATGTGAGTTATAATATTTACATATGTCAATTAAATAATATGTGCTTCAATGTGTAGTTACATATTAATGCATATATGCTTTCATGATACTTAATTATTGAGATTAAAAAGCAACTTGGTAGATTTCCCCAGAATATAAACTCCCTTTGATGACTCAGGTACTTAGAGAAAAAAATTAGCTGATTAGTAGAATTCTGAGGTAATATTTAAATTTTTCCTTGTTTACACAGTTTTATTTTAAATCACATTATGCTTATTTGATTTATGAATATGTAATAGTGTGAAAATTATTGTTACTATTTAGCCTTTTTTCATTTCTGTTTTTTGTATTTAGAAATTTGTTTGTTTGTTTGTTTTTTTAGCAAGGGTTTTATACACTTATTTTAAGCTCCTGGCAAAATCAATCCTTCCAGTGACTCAGATCACAGAGCATAGTATAAAAAGTTATAAGAACTCATTTAGACATATATCAAATCATCATGTTGCACTTTAAAATTTTTTTCAATTACATGTTAATAAAACTGAAAAAAAAAAGTAGATGGTACTATTCCAATGTAAGACAGGATTTTTAATTATTGTTACTCTATTTCTTTGTATATATTTTAAACAAATTGTTTATTTAAAATGTTATTTGTGCCTTCAGGAGAAAAAATTCGTTGAGGATAAATGGCACTGCAGTGAGGGGAAGCAGACATCTGCGAGTAGAAAGACTCAGGGTCATGTCCTGGCTCCCCTTCCTAATATCTCTGTGAATTTAGGAGTTCATTTAAAAATCCCCAAGCTTCAGTTCCATCATGTAAATTGGAGATAAATTGCCTTCCATTTCTTCTGCATTGACAAAGATTATATATGAAAATGCATTGAAACTAGGAAGTGTTAGCAAATGTCAAGAAATATTATAACTCACAGAGTGAATTCATTCTTTGAAACAGTTATTTTAAGGCCAAAGTATTTTGTACATAATAAGAAAAGATACCAATTTCTCAACTTAAGTAACAGACTGGTCTTTTATGAGCTGTCATGGGCTTAGGATAATCTTGGATGGAAGGATAAAGGCCTTTTTATGGTTACATGGTCTCATGATCATAATTTTCCTATGGTTTAATAATAACAATGACAATAATAAGTAGAATCATAGCACTAGCTATGAGATGTGCATATCTCATTAAATGGAGTGCTGTATTATTATCTCATGACCCAGGATCTTGTATTACTCCATAGTAAAATAACAACAAATTTATACCACAATATTTCAGAGCATTTCCCTCAACCTAAGTTCTCTCCTGCCAGTCTGTAGTCAATCCCTGTTCTCATCCATAACCTTAGGTAACCACCCATCTGCATTCTGTCTCTATAGGTTTGCCTTATATAGAAATTTCAAATGAATGGAATCATGCAATATGTAGTCTTTTTCTGTGTCTGGCTTCTCTCAATTGGTAAAGTGCTTTTGAGGTTTATCCTTGTTGTACCATGTGTGGAGTGTTTGCTCCTTCATACTGTTCGTTGTATGGATAGACCATATTTTGCTTATCCATTTACCAGTTAATCTACTTTGTTTCTCATTTTGGGCTCTTTTGAATAATACTGTTATGAACATTTGTGTGTGTGTGTGTGTGCACGCAGGTGCGCGCCACATGCTTATTTATTTATTTATTTATTTATTTATTTATTTATTTATTTATTTTTGTGGACCTAAGTTTTTATTTCCCTTGGGTAGATACCTAGGAGTGGAATTGCTGCGTTGCATGGCAAATATCTGTTTAACTTTTAAAGAAATTGCCAAATGGGTTTTCAAAGTTGATGTATCATTTTACATTCTTAACAGAAATGTATGAAGGTTCAGTGTTTTCATATTCTCATCCACACTAGTGTCGTTAGTCTTTCGAATTATGGCCACTCTAATGAGAGTGTAGTGATAGCTCATTGTGATTTTAATTTGCATTTCCCTAATGACTAATAATGTTGAACATCTTTTCATGTGCTTATTAGATAATTGTATATCTTCTTTCCTGAATGTTTACTCACATTTTTGCCCATTTTTAAACTGGGTGTGTTCTTATTATTGATTTGTAAAAGTTCTTTATATACTTGGGACCTTATAAGTCCTTTATCAGATATATGATGATATATGATTTGCATATCCTAGATTGTGACTTGTCTTTTTATTTTCATTTTCTTCTTTGCTCTTCTTTTGAAGAAGAAAATTAAAAAAATTTTTTTTCGGCATTCAACAATATGCATTTATTTCTTGCTCATGCAGCTATGGGATAGTTGTGTGGGTTTTAGTGATAAAGGCTGGGTTCAGTTGTGATTCGAAGGTAAGAGTTAGGTCCATATCTGCTCCACATATCCCTTCTCCTTCTTGAACAAGGAGCTATCCAAAGAATATTCTTCTCATGGTGAAAGGCAGGAGTTCAAGAGGGGCACAATGTTTGTTTTCATCATATCCACTAACATCCCATTCACCTACACAAGTCACATGTAGAAACCCAAAGTCAAGGGGTAGGGAAGAAGTCTTTTGTCTCCCATGAGGCCATGGCAAAGAGATTAAATAGTGGAGATCAGTGGTCCAATCCAATAAAATAGCATATGAATTTTATAGTACCAAACAAGATATATTCTTTTTGAAATATACAGAGCAAGTAAAGACCTATCCCTTGAAAGCATTTTGTCCACCAGGAAGCCATAAGATCAGAATAGCCTATACCATTCTTTTTCTTTTTTTTTAATAACTGTATTTAATTTGTTTATTGGCTGCTTTGGGTCTTTGTTGCTGCACATGAGGGGCTTTCTCTAGTTGTGGCCAGTGGGGGTTACTCTTCATTGTGGTGCATGAGCTCCTCATTGCTGTGGCTTCTCTTGTTGCAGTGCATGGGCTCTAGGTGTGTGGGCTTCAGTAGTTGTGGCACACAGGCTCAGTAGTTGTGGCACACGGGCTTAGTAGCTCCGAGGCATGTCAGATCTTCCCAGAGCAGGAATCAAACCAGTGTCCCCTTCATTGGCAGGCAGACTCTTAACCACTGCGCCACCTAGGAAGTCCCTAGCCTATACCATTCTTAAAAATTATTTTTAGTGCTATGAGTGTTATACACCAAACAGTTCAATACAAATTATCATGATGGTGAATTTAGTCTTTATTATTTTTTTTCAAAATGTATTTTTCATAAAACTGTGGTTTTCTTTTATCTTTTTAAAAATTTTTATTAATTTAATTTATTTATTTATTTTGGCTGCATTGGGTCTTCCTTGCTGCATGCAGGCTTTTTTCTAGTTGCGGTGAGCAGAGGCTACTCTTCGTTGTGGTGTGTGGGCTTCTCAGTGCAGTGGCTTCTCTTGTGGATCACAGGCTCTAGACACATTGGCTTCAGTAGTTGTGGCACACAGGCTCAGTAGTTGTGGCTCTCGGACTCTAGAGCACAGGCTCAGCAGTTGTGGTGCAGGGGCTTGGTTGGTGCATGGCATGTGGAATATTCCTGGACAAGGGCTTGAACCTATATTCCCTGCATTGGCAGGTGGATTCTGAACCACTGTGCCAGCAGGGAAGTCCTTTAAAATTTTCAATTTTGATGAAGTCCAATTTATCAATTTTTAAAATGGATCTTGTTTTGGTGTCATGTATGAAAAATCTTTGCTTAACCTAACATTCCAAAGATTTCCTCTTATGCTTTCATATAGAAATATTACAGATTTACATTTAGCTTGTGATCCATTTTGAGTTAATTTTTGTGTGATATGAGGTTGAGAGAAGCTTTTAATATAAATTTTTTGGGGGCATATAGATAGGTGTTGATTTTCAATATTTATTGAAAAGCTTATTCTTTCCCCATTGAATTGCTTGTCATCTTGTCAAAAATTAATTGACCATAAATTCAGGGGTTTACCTCTGCTCCATTGATTTATGTGCTTATCCTTATGCCAGTACCACGCTGTCTTGATTACTGTAACTTCATAGTAAGTGTTGAAGTCAGGTACTGTAAACCTAATTTATTTATTCTTTTTCAAAAGTGTTTTGACAATTCTAGGCCCTTTCATTTCTATATAAGTTTTAAGTTTAGATTGTCAAGTTCTACAAAAATGGCTGCTGGGATTTTGATTTTTAGGTTGTATCTGATGTGTTGAATTTGAGATAAATTACTTTGTTAACAATCCATAAACATGATATATCTCTCCATTTATTTGGGTATTTAATTTATCCCTGCTACGTTTTCTAGTTTTTTTTTCTGTTACAAATCTTGTATTTCTTTTGTTAATTTTATTCCTAAATGTTTGAATCTTTTTTGATAGTGTTGTGAATGGAATTGTCTCAATTTCATTTTTATATTGTTTGTTTGTTTCTAGTGTATAGAAATAAAGTTAATGCTTTAATCTTGTATTCTATGACTTTGCGAAACTTTTTATTATTTTTAGTAGTTTTTTTTTCTTCTGTAAATTCCTTAGGATATCTACATAGACAATCAATCATTTCTGAATAAGCCCAGTTTTACTTTGTCCCTTGCAATATGATTTTTTTTATCTTTTTCTTTTCTTACTGATTTTTAAAATTTCTTTTTATTTTCTTACTACATTAACTAGAACCTCCAGTACAATATTGAATAGAAGTGGTGAAAGTTGACATCCTTGTCTTATCCCTTATTTTAGAAAAGAAAACATTTAGTCTTTCATCAAGTATATGTTAGCTGTAAGATTTTTGTAGATTTTTTTTTGAGGTTTAGGAAGTTCCCTTCTAATCCTTGTTTGTTGAGAGTTCTTTCCTTTTTTATCATATATTGCAAATTTTGTCCCTTATCCTATTGATATGGCATATTGCATTAGTTGATTTTGGATGTTTAAATTAGTCTTGCATTCCTAAGATAAATCTTACTTGGTTGTGATATACAATCCTTTCTGTATATTGCTAGGATAAATCTTACTTGGTTATGGCATAAAATCCTTTTATATATCACTATATATATTTGGTTAAAGACTTTTAAATTTGCATCCAATATATAAGGGATATTGGTTTACATCTTTCTTTTTTTGTTACTTTTTTTGGGATTCCATTTTGTGTTTTTTGCCTCAAAGTCTACCTTTTCAAAAAATAATAATGCCACACTATGGCAATATTGTTTGCTTGCTTCCTTATTGGTCTTATTATAAATCATGGCCCTGCCTTGCACTGTCCTCTGCACTATCACAAAGGCCTCAATTGTCTATCAGAGTCAAGCAAAACAAAGTCTTACCTAGTGCAAAGATGCACTGAGGACTGTACAAAGGATTTAAGAAGGGAGCCATGCCCATCATTAAACTGCTGTCTGGGAGTGCCCGAAGCAGTCAGGTGCTCCTAGCTAGACAAAGATCTGGGATTATTTGGTTTTGGAGAGCCATGTCTAATTCTGTGCCAGATGAGTTAGCACAGGGAAGCTGCTCAGTTTGATCTCAGCCATGTAACTAGGAAAACTACGTGACTAACTGCAACTCTCTGCTAGAGCTTGGGATAATCAATTTAAAATGTAGGCTTATTTATTCCAAAAAAAAAAAAAAATCCAGTCAGAGCAGATATATCCTGGTAGAAGGTTTCTTTATGTGACTGCATAGAAGCCACAGCAAGAGCCTCATTTTCATTTTTTTAATGGTTATTAAATTCTGTCAGTGTGATAAGGAGTTCTAGTTGAGGTCAAAGGGCCTCTGGTGTCCTGAGGAAGGAGGGACTGAGTTACGGGGGATCTGCTGTTAACTCTTTCCTTCCCATATTCTTTCTGTATCATTTTGTTTTAGCTGTATGTTTTGTAAGTTATATAATTGGCACTTGTTTTCTGTTAACTAATCTGAAAGCTGTTAAAAAAATATACAGAGGTGTTTAAACCATTTATATTTGCTGTTATTAACAGATATACTTAACTTTATCTCTGTGATTTTGTTGCATGCTTTCTATCTTTTATGTGTTCTGGCAATTTCTTCTTTTTTTTTTTAATTTACAAGTTCTACTATTATACTTTGACCTTATTTTTATTTCTTCCGGAGATTACTATTAAGGTTGTGTAGAATATATTTTAACTTTAAAAATGAGGACATTAGGAATGAAACTATATTTTATCACTTTATCTTTTTTAAAAATAAAATTTTTAACACAACCCTCCTCAGAATGAGGAATGTTGAAAAAAGATGAACTTAATTGTAACTGAAGGGAACAAGGCGATCTGTAGAAGAAGTAGCATGTAAGTTTGGCCTTAAACAATTGGTGGAAAACGAATAAGTGGAGCTAAAGAGGTATGTAACTATTCGGTAATTTTTATCAATTACGTAGTTACTCATTCCAGAGATTATTTTAGAAGAATGCTTAACTATTGGCTATTTTCCCATATAATCTTTGATTCAGAACCTGAGTATAATACTCAGAACAAAAATCTTTCCAGTAGCAGCTGAAATGTAAATTTTTGGTAATAGGTGAAGGTGGCTCTTTCTGAAACAGAGATGGAGCAGACCCCTGGAGAGCAGCACTCCTAACCCTGGCTCTGCAGTGCAGATACTGAATTGCAGCATCTAGAAAGAGTGTAAAATACAGGACATATCCCAGTTTTGAATGGAGAACATTTTGTTTCAGACAAAGATATCAGTGCTATTATATACCTTCTTTGTAATCTACATTTTTATGATTCAATAAAAAATATGAATTTGCTTGTGCGAGTATTGACTTTTTCTATGCTACCCCAAATGAAGCTGCCTTCTATATAGCAAGGCTTAATAAATGACTGTTGAATTGAGTGAATGCATGGATAAACAGAGTTGTCAGATATGGCCCTGAAGAGGTGAAACGTTTAATTTAGTATGTATATTCACATTCCATTTTGTTAATAAGAAACTACAGACTGGAGCTGCAAGATAACCTTTAGTAATGAGAGTGACATTGCAAACACAAACAACTGAAACCTCTTTACCAGGCTTGTAAAATGTTTTTATTTTACAACCAAATTTGGTTTGCCCTGCCAAAAGCACAAATTTGCGTTGCTTTGGTCTTTATTACCAATAGCGGGCTCTTTTTTTTTTTTTTTTTTTTTTTTACCCATTTCTATTTAGATCATGGACTAAGTTGTAACTTCTTCAGCCAAAATTTTTTTATTTGTAAAGTGATGATGGTGGTGATAATCCTGTCAGTAAATGAGAGTTTGAAGCCTATAAATCTGGGGACCAGACTCTGGGGCATGGTAATTTTAGTAAGACCATGACAGTCTGTTTGGGGAGTATGTTATTAGACTTAGAGTTATCTTTTGAAGTTTTTGCATTTGCTATGAGTCTCTTGCCTTTCACATTTATCCTATACCTTTTCACAGGTTCATGGTGAGTGTTATTTTAGACAATGCATATGGAAATATGCCATATAAATTCCTTTGCTTTTTCTTGTTATTGTAACGTTATGGCCAGAGGTGGTCTTCCTTTAGAATCAATGCCATTTCACAGATGAGGACCAGATTAGAGAAGATGTTTCACACACTTGTTGGTGGCTAAATTGGGACAAAACCCAATTCTGCTGACTCCTAGGTCAGCCTGTCTTCAGATTCAAGGGAACACAACCAACTTTTTCATATGAACACTGTGTTCAACTCTCAGCTTCTGGGCTCATAATTTATAGGTTGTCATTAGCACAGATCCACTGACAGCTAGAACAGGATGATGGAGACCACCATGTTTGACTTATAAAGAGGCCTGGCATGCTGCCCTGCTAATTACAAAGTCACAATCATCTTTCTCCATGGCTGAGTTTGAACTTTAACTTGAATTCAAATACATACACACACACACATGCACACATGGTGTATCAAGTGACAGATTCTTAAGCTTAGTGTGTGCCCAAGAGAAATATTTTAATAGACAAAAGCACATATAATGTATGTCCCCTGTTTTCCTAAATAACAAATGATTAGCATTTTTCTGGAAGTACTTTCTCACCTGGAAAATGACTCTCTCAAGGACGGGCATCAGGTAGGAGGTACATATTCGAAAAAAAAAATGATGTCTCAAAACTCATTTTCACACAACTTAAATGGTAAATAAAAACACCTTGATCCAAACAGTAGGGAACTAGGGGTCCCCCAAAGCAAACTAAGGAGGAATTGAATTAAACTTACATGTATCTAAAACTTTATTATTCAAACAATGAAAATAGATGCTTTACATGACTTGAGTAAAAAAATTAAATTTTGGACATTATAGTCATCAACTTTAAAATGATTCTAATTTTTTGCATTGTTTCATTTTGCTTTCAAAAGAAAAAATGAGAAATGCAATTAATATGGTTTAACTCTGCAGGATAAATATTATTATTTAATGATGTATAAAACAGCTCTATTCTAACAGCTTCATGCTGGGCACAGAAATGAAAAAAAAACCCAGATTTATGTTTATGTAAGTGTGCATTTAGGACATCCAGTTCTTTATTTTGAGTATGGCAAGTCATTTAACTTTGTTACCTATCAAGTGAATATTTTGGGAAGCATTATGCATGTCACGTATTTCTCAAAACTCTAAATGCCATGTAGAATAAATGTAAGAAATAAGGACTAAAATCTAAATGTATCCATTTACTGATGGGCCATTTCTTTTGCCCGGCTCACTAATTCTATTAATGTGAAATATATGTCATAATAAATAATGATGCAGTTGGCATCACTGATTGAGCACCTGCTATGGACAAAACATTTTCCGAACTCAGTATATCTGTACCTAGCCTACCTAGGTGATCATGGCCTCTAGAATTAAGTTCTGGCTTGTGAACCAGGCATTGAAAGTTTTCACAAGGCTAGCTCTATTTCCAGTCTAATCCCGCACTCCACCCTTCATAATTCTACTAAACAGTGAAATCATACTTTTCTATGTTGTGCACAGACACCAACGGTTTCATTCCTTGAGCTTTTCCTCATGTTGCCCCTTATATCTGGAATGCTCTCCCTGGACAATTTGTGTGTCAGATTTGTACTTCTCTGGAACGTTTTTCTGTTTCCTTTTCTTCATCAAAAATAACATTTATTTCCTTCTCATGGTGTTTATTGTCAACTTGAATTATAGTTATTTTTGATCACGTTCTCTTTTCTATTAGATTGCGAGTTTTGTGAAGACACAGACCATGCAGTAATTATTCTTGTGTGTTTTCCTATCACCTTGGAAAGTAATTAGGCTCCTGGTAAATGTCTGTTGAGGAATACATAGTGCTCCATTGGTGAACACATGAGAGTGACCAGCAAACGCTTGATGAATTCCTTCCTCTTTGTAATTCGACTGCTTTTTGTCCTTGAATGCATCTTTAGCTTGAGTCCTTCCATATCTCAAAATCTTCTTTAAAAAAAGTCTTAAAATATTTGGGAAAAAAAAAAGGATTTTTAAGTCAAAAAAGCAGCACTGGTTCAAATGGGCAAACAGAAACATCTAGATACAATGAATTAAAAGATGGAGAACAAATGCTTTACAGGAAATGTAGAGTGCTTTATAGTAGGGTTAATATTAACTTGCCTTCTGGAACTTTTGGGGTATGTTCTAAGGATAATAATGATGGTGTTAAGAATCTTAAGATGCCTTCAAGGTGTTTGTTTAGTCTTTTGTAGCAGCTCTGTATATTATTGTTCTTACCTAGACCATCCTTGAGGTCAGAAATAATACAGTATTTATTAATGAATAGTTATTACTAGTAGACAGGTAAACAACTTTAAGTAATTTTCTCTGTGCTTTAGAGTTTATTTTTAAACTCTGATAGGTAATGCAATGTAGTGGTTAAGA
This sequence comes from Hippopotamus amphibius kiboko, assembly GCF_030028045.1. Classification (NCBI taxonomy): domain Eukaryota; kingdom Metazoa; phylum Chordata; class Mammalia; order Artiodactyla; family Hippopotamidae; genus Hippopotamus; species Hippopotamus amphibius. The sequence continues at coordinate 118,977,223 of NC_080193.1, read as the reverse complement.
AGAGGACTGAACTATCTGGTTCAAAGCTAGTTATGATCTTGAGCAAGGTAATAAACCTCTCTGATAGTTGTTTCAGCATATTTAAAATGAACTCCTACCTTGGGATGTTGTGTGATTTGAATAAGATAGTACATGTTGTTAACCTAAAACAACAAAACAGCCAGTTATTTTACCAGCAAAGTGGGTTTATTAAGGAACAGAAAAGAATTATAATTTGGGATGGTACAACTATGGAAAAGCACATGCAAGTTTGGTGAAAGAAAAGAGAGGAAACTCTTTTTGAGAAGAGAAAGAGAAGTTGGGAGGGGCTGTTAGAGAAAACTGGGAGTTCATAGTATGGTGACTTTTCATTGGCTGAGTTGTGACAGTCTCTGATTAGCTGAGCTGTTTCCAGGCAAGGAGAAATTTTTTCTTCCTCCTGGGGAAGGTAGTAAAGTAGTGTTACTTCCTGGTGGAGATACAAGGTACATCTCCTGTTGGGATCTGTATTGTTCTTTAGTGCTACATGAATGAGGGTTCCCGCTTCTGGCCTTCTAACCCCATTTCAGTGTGGTTTCCCTTTGTTAATTTTCACAATGTAAAGAAGATAGCGTTTATTACGATTATTTATTTACTGCTTTCCTCAATTCAGTGCAAGGGTACCGTGAACAATAATAAGCTTGCAATTTGTTGTGCAAGTTTCTTCTTTTCCTTTTTCAGAGAATTTAGGGAAGTGAACCTCCCTGAGAAGTCTTTACTAATCCCAGAATATGTTATTACATAAGAAATACAGCAACTTAATTACCTTGGAGTTTGTATATTGGAATACATGACATACTTTTTTTGTGGTTTTTAGTAAACTGCAAGCTTCCGATGAGTGTGCTTAGATGCAAGCAACAGATCTAACTCTGACTGATTAAACGGAATAGTTTTGTAAAAGGATTTTGGGCAACTCACAGCCATTAAGAGGCCTGGAGAATACCTTCAAAGCCTCAAAGCTAAGCTTGTAGGAAAAAGACCCCCAAACCATACTGTACATCAGCCTGAGGAGAAAACAACCTGGTGGCCACCATGGCTGCCAGGCACTGTATACCACAGTGTGTGTTCTGCTCAGACCTCAAGCTCCCTCTGTCAGGATCTCCGCCTCACAATCATGGCTGTCCCCCAGGTGCCTCTGCCACCCACTCACCAGCGAGCAGGATGCCCATGCAGAGCTGAGTAACTCATGCTCGTGAGTGCTTGCAGGTTTCTGGCTGTTTAAGCCAGGCAGGGAAAGTGAGTTTTCCATCTTCAACCTTGGAGAGGTGGGATTAGAAAGGTGGAAAATTCCCCGATGTTAGAGTTATGTTGAAAAGGCACTGAGCAGAGAGAGAACACAGAAAATCCACTGTAATCATCTCCACCATTTTGTGTAATTAACAGGTTATAGTTTTATGATCAACAATGCTAAGTTCTGGGAATTCCCAGGCAGTCCAGTGGTTAGGAGTCCATGCTTTCACTGCCAAGGGCCCGGGTTCGATCCCTGATCAGGGAACTGAGATCCTGCAAGCTGCATGGTGTGGCCAAAAAAAATACATAAAATAGAAAACAAACAGAAAAATAATGCTAAGTTCTAGAGGCCATTGTTAAAATTTAAGATGAATGAAATAGTTGCTTTTCATGCACGTTCTGTGGGGATTAATATATCCTTTGAAGACTTTATGATTGTCAAGATTTTAATACTATGGAACGGCTCTTTGTTTTCCAATATCAAAGAATTAGGAAAGTTCAGGGTTTTTTTTGTCTGGTTTTTCCCTTAGAGTTTCAACTGAAGTAATTTAGGAAAATCTTTCAATGGTTAAATTAACTTCTTTGAAATTTAAATTTCTTTACTTTTGAGGCACTTGGTTCTCAAACGATGAAAGGGCATACAGTGATAAGTAAGTCTTCCCACTCCTGTCCACCAGCAACCGAATATGCTGCAGACAGCCCATGCCATAAGTTTCTTGTGTATCCTTTCAGAGACCTTGCATATACAGTCACTGTTCTATCCACACTGTAGCATCCGGTCCATATTTGCCTGTAATGTTTTGCTTTTCTCACATACCAAATATATCTTCTGTGTTATTCTAAGTAGAAAAAAACACACTTCTCATTCTCTTATGACTGCGCAGTATTACACTCTATGAATGCATAACTTTTAAAAGCAGTTTCCTAATACTGAACATTTAGATATTTCCAATCCACTGTTACTAAAAAGCAATGCTATTTGAAAAGCCACATACGTAGGTTTTGCCACATGTGTATGTTACCTATAGGATGGACTCTTGGAAGCTGAATTAACAAAGTTAAAACATGTTTGCTTTGATAACTCTTGTTAAATTGCCTTTCTTAGAGGTTATACCAATTTGTGCTTTCACCAGCATGTAGGAGAGTAACTTTTTACTCGTATTTTTGCCAGCACAGTGTTTTCAAACTTTCTGAGCTTTGCAAACCAAGAAGGCAACAAATATAATACTGATATAATTTTAATTTTCTTTTATTATAATTAGTGAGATTGAGCAAGTTTTTATGTTTGAGTCATTTGTATTCCCTTTCTTTTAACTATCTGTTCACAGTTTGTCTGTTTTCATTCTGTAAGTTGGCTTTTTTCTTTGATTTATAAGGACTATTTATTGTTTAGGGAAATTAATATTTATCTGACAGATAATTTACCTTTTTTTTTTAAGTCCTGCCATGGCCTTCTGATTTTTCTTTCCAAGGTTTTGGCAATTGCCTTCTGACTTTACTTTGGGTAAAGTCAGCAAAGTGATATGTGCCAAGAAGAATTAAAAAAAATTTTTTTTGAGTAGCCAAATTTGTCAATCTGACTAATCAGTGTTCTGATTTGTGTGTCACATTAGCAAAGATTTATTTATTTTTCCTGAAGATATGTATAGGAACTCAAAAAACTGCTAGATAAGATGAATAAATCCAAACATGGTCTGTGCATGAGAACATATCTTACCAAAGCCCCTTCGGTCTTCTCTTTAAAACTCTTCAGTAGCTCCCCATTTTGTCTCAGGATGTAGTATAAGTTCAGATTTATACCACAGGCCACATGGTTCTTCATGGTAATGTTCTCATCTAGCACCACCCCCACCCCCAACATGCCCTGTTGTCATCCAACTCTTTCCATAGGTGACAAAATTTATTTTAGTTCCTCAAATGTCCAAACTGTGTCATGCTCTAGCCCTTCATAGTGTAAATTCCTTCATTTGAAATATTCTCCTTGCGTTATTCTCTTAATTCAATATTCCATTTAGTCTTCCAGTCTTTGCTGACTTATCATTTCTCTGGGAAGTTCTTTTGAAAAAGCCCACCCTCAAGTCAAAGTTAAATACCTTTCCTATCTCTTCCCATGGCATATTATTCTACTCTGGGAGGAAGTTATGAGATTGGAATATTCCCTGGAAGCAAGGGTTAATGGTGATCTTAGTCACTATTTTTTGGTAACAATTTCATTGAGATATGATTCACATATACAACATTTACTCATTTAAAGTATACAATTCAGTGGATTCAGCACATGCACAGAATTATATAACCGTTATCACAATCAATTTTACAACACTTTCATTACCCCCAAAGGAAATTCCATACCCTTAGCAGTCACACATTCATTTTCCTTCACTCCCTCAACCCAAACAACCACTAATCTACTTTCTATTTCTATGGATTTGCCTATTCTGGACTTTTCATACAAAGTGAATCATATAATATGTGGACCTTTGTGCTTGGTTTGTTTCACTTACCATAATATTTTTAAGGTTTATCCATGTTGTGGCATGTATTAGTACTTCATTCCTTTTTATGGCTAAATAATATTCCAATTATATGGATATACCATATTTTATTTATGCATTCATCAGCTATGGACTTTTGAATTGTTTTCTCTCTTTAGCTATGATGAATAATGCTGCTGTGAACATTCGTGTGCTAGTTTTTGTGGGGTGGACATGTTTTTACTGCTCATGGATATATACCTATAAGTAGAATTGCAGGGCTATAGAGTAACTCTATTTAATCTTTTGAAGAATTGCCAGACCATTTTCCAAAATGACTGCACTGTTTTACCTTCTCACCAGCAGTGTATGAAGGGTTCTGATTTCTCACATCTTCACTAACACTTGTTATCTGTCTTTTTCAGTCATCCTAGTGGCTATAAAGTAGTGATTTTTATTTTGCATTTTCCTGATGGCCAATGATGTTGAACATTTTACATGTGTTTACAAGCCATTTGTATATTTTCTTTGAAGAAATGGTTTTGCCCATTTAAAAAATTGGGTTATCTTTTATTATTATTGAGTTATCTGAGAGTTCTTTATGTATTCTAGACACAAATCCCTTATTGATACATGATTTGCATTATTTTCTCCCATTCTGTGGGTTATCTTTTTACTATTTTGATAATGTCCTTTGAAGCACAAATGCTTTTAATTTTGATAAGGTCCAAATTATGTATTTTTTCTTTTGTTGCTTGCAGTTAGGTGTCATATCAAAAAATTCATTGCCTACTTCAAGATCACAAAGATTTATACCTATACTTTCGTCTAAGAGTTTTATACTTTTAAATATTATAGTTAGGTCTTTGATCCATGTAAAGGTGTGAAGTAAGAGTCCAACTTCATTCTTTGGAATGTGCCTATCCAGTTGTCCCAGCACCATTTATTGAAAGTTCAATAGGGACTATTCTTTCTCCATTGAATTGTCTTGGCACCTATGTGGAAAATCAGTTGACTATAAATGTGAGGGTTTGTTTCTGGACTGTCAGTTCTATTCAGTTGATCTATATTTTTGTCTTCATACCAGCACTACACAATCTTGATTACTGTAGTTTTGTAGTAAGTTTTGAAAGTTTGCATTCTTTGACTTTGTTCTTTTTCTTCAAAATTGTTTTGGTTCTTCTGAATCCCTTGCATTTTCAAACAAATTTTAGGATCAGCTTGCCAATTTCTGTGGAAAAAAAATTTGTGATTTTGTTAGGGATTGCATTGAATAGATACCCTTTATCAGATTGTAGAAGTTCCCTTTTATGTTATTGTATTCAAAGTTTTTATCATGAAGTTGTATTAGATTTTGCCAAATGCTTTTTCTGAGTCTGTTGAAAGATCATGTGGATTTTGTCCTACCTTGAATTCCTAGGATGTCTCATTTAGTCATGGTGTCTAATCCTTTTTATACGTTACTGAATTTGGCTTGCTAGTGTTTTGTTGAGGAATTTTGCATCTATACTCATAAGATATCGGTCTGTAGTCTCCTTTTCTTGTGATGTCTTTGTCTAGTTTCAGTATCAGGGTAATACAGACCTCATGGAATGAGTTGAGAAGTGACTCCCCTTCAGTGTTTTGGAAAAGTCTGTAAATAATTGATATTAATTTCTTATATGTTTGGTAGAATTTACCAGTGAAGACATCTGGGACTGGCCTTTTTTTTTTGTGGGTAGTTTTTGATCTCTAATTCAATCGTTTTACTTGTTATTGGTCTAGTCATGTTTTCTGTTTTATGTTGAGTCAGTTTTGGTAGTTTGCATCTTTCTAGGAATTTGTCCATTAATCTAAGTGATCTAATTTATTGGCATATATTTGTTCATAGGGGGTGGGTATTGATTTAAATGTCATAGACTCTTTCTGTCCTTAATAAGTTTTAGTAGATTTTCTTGAATACGTGTTATTTCATTTTCTCTTTGTCCTTAGGAAAATTTGCAGAGACTTAGAATTTTTTAAAAGATTTTAAACACAGAATTTTTTCACCAATTATGGTTGTCTTTCTAGGGAGAAGGTCTGCTGGTCTCCTCCGTAGGCTGCCAATATGGAAGTGGAATTCTCTTTCTTCATTATTTTATCCCCCAAAGTAGGTATCTGACAAATATTTATTGGATTGGTTCTCAGAAGATGCTAATTCTTAGGTGTGTCTTCTAAGAATGTAAGGATTCCCAACTCTGTGATCACCTTACTATTTTCTCCTTCTTGTGAGGTACTCAGGGCTAGCTGCCACAGAGGAAACTCCACTGATCTATATTACCCATTAGAGTTGACTCAGTTCCCTTATGTAATCTTCCATACTGAGTCTGACAAACCATATGAGTGTTATGATTCCTCCCTTTAAAAATCAGGCTGAGAAATCTCTTTGCTCCCTTTCTCCTAGGCTCATCCCCTAATTTTGACCTTGCAAATCTTAGGTCTTTAACACTGTTGTGAAAAAAACAGTAATTGTCAAACGAATTTGAAAAAACAGGACTTCTCTCCATGGACTGCAGTTGAGTAAGGTTATGCCATTAATTTCCTAATGAATTTCCCACTTGGGATTTAAGGTACCGATCACATTATTCTTTTTATGAGTTTAGAACTAGTGAAAAATTGACATAGATACTGAAATATCAACTGGGTCTATAGTTACATTTGGCCCAGATGCCCAGGCTGCACATTATACTAATTCAGAATATCTAGGGGGTGGGGCTCACTCATTCACAGTGTTTAAACTCTCCAGGTGATTCCAGTGTTCAGCCAAAGCTGAAAAAGTGGGTTGTCCAAGGACCAACAGCAGTAGAATCACCTGATACTTTGTTGGCCATGCAGAATCTTGCATTCCATCTCAGAATCATAGGGTGCAGTTTAACAATATTCCCAGGTTATTCAAGTGCATGTTACAATTTTAGAGGCACTGCTCTAGAACAGTACTTCTTAAATTTTAGCCATGCATATAAGGACTCCCTGGAAGGCTTGTGAAAACACAGATTTCTGGGTCCTAACTCCAGGGTTTCAGATTCAGTAGGCTTGGAATGCAGCAGGACAATTTACATTTCTAACAAGTTTACAGGTGCTGCTACTGCTGCTGTATGTGGGTCCTACTTTGTAAATTGGCATTGTAGACTCAGGTGTACTTACTCCTGAAGAATGGGAGTGGGAGGAGCATTCGAACATTCCACAGCTCAGAAGGAGAGAAGGGAGCCCAGGCTGGGTGTGGGCAGTGATTCTTCTCCCCACTGCACGATTTGATAAGAGAATCTCTTCTTTGAGGGGTAGAGTGAGTGGAGTGGGAAGAAGGTTTGAGGATCTCAGTTACTTCTGAAAAAGAAGAAGCATCTCTTCGTGTGACAAGGTAGGAACACCCAGAAGGAATGAAATGGTCTTCCGCTACTCACCCTGGTCTTCCAGGGATGTGATTTCTCCAAAGTGAGAGGAGTCTCAAGCCTATCTTATTATACCACACATATGAGATAAAATTTAGAGAAAAAGACTCAGAAGTGCCCAGGGAGAGAAATTTAGAAGAAATAGATTCAAGAGTGATTCTTAGTTGGTTTTCTAGGGCTCATGCTCTCCTTGCCTCTGGTCTTCACTTCTGTTGAAAACTATAGTCATGACGCTATAACCACTTGTGTCCTGAGAATTTTCTAGGGTCAGGACTCCCTCTCCTCAGAAGTGCTGTGAAGTATGTGTGTGTGTTTTGTGTGAGAGAGAAGTACTAGGAAAAACTTTGGCTTCCTGTAAATGTTATAACGAATCGTCAGCATGGATTAACGGTTACTCTAATAGGAAGGCTGCTTCTGGTGATACTGCATGTAACGCATGGGAACTTTAATTGGTGTAGCCATCTAGTGGATTTTGCTAGTTTAAAGGCAGCAGAACAATCATGGCGTCTTCTCTGTTTGAAAGTCTTCCATTCCCCCACACATATCTTGCAGCTCATTATTTTTTGCCATTAGCATTTATGGGATTTAATGTACAGTGGGCAGAATAAATCCCTGACTTTGCAAGCTGAAAGTGGTTTTGAAATCAATGCTTAGAAATCACAAAACACCTACTTGTCACAGAGGCATTTGACAAATTTCCTTCAGTTCCCTAAAGATACTCTATTATGTGCTTTATTATTTCAAACCAATGATCCTTAGATCTCAGACACAAGAAAAAGAAAATGTCTGATATATATATGTATTTTAAAAAAATGTAGAAAGGAGCCTCTTTTTTCATTTGAGGCTCAAGTCTTAAAACAGGTGTTCCTTAGGACAAGCTCACCTATTTCCAGTCAAGCTTCTACTTGCAGGTTTTAATTAGAAATGTGGCTAAAATAAAATGTTAGCTGTGGCACAGAAAACTCTGTAGTTTAGCCTAAGGAAGGGGCAGAACCTTAAGGTAGCTAATGAATAAGAAACAGCAAATGGAGAAGCTTGGTGAGGCAAATAAAATAATTAAAAAACTACCAGGTAATAAAGATGAAAGACTGAGGCAAAGGGCTAAAAGGAACAGGCAGCGGGAGGCTGTGACAAACACTTATTGATAAGTGATGTCAAAATGACTGGGACTGAGTCCCTCCCATCAGGAAGCACACATGAGCCTCCTAGAAAGCTTCCTCCACAAGAGAGCAGACAGCAATATCAAGCAGTATCAGCAGTATTTCATCTTGTGGAACTGAAAACCACAGCCACAGAAATATAGAGAAAATGAAAAAGCAGAGGACTTTGTACCAGATGAAGGGACAGGATAAAACCCCAGAAAAACAACTAAATGAAGATGAGATAGGCACCCTTACAGAAAAAGAATTCAGAATAATGATGGTGAAGTTGATCCAGGACTTTGAAAAAAGACTGGATGCAAAGATTGAAAAGTTTACCAAAGACCTAGAAGAATTAAAGAGCAAACAAACAGAGATATGTAACACAATAACTGAAATGAAAAATACACTAGAAGGAACCAATAGGAGATTAAGTGAGGCAGAAGGGCAAATAAGTGAGCTGGAAGACAGAATGGTGATAATCACTGATGCAGAAAAGAAGAAGGAAAAAAGAATGAAAAGAACTGAAGACAGCCTAAGATACCTCTGGGACAATGTTAAACGCGCCAACATTCACATTATAGGGGTCCCAGAAGGAGAAGAGAGAGAGAAAGGACCTGAGAAAATACTGGAAGAGATTCTAGTTGAAAACTTCCCTAACATGGGAAAGGAAATAGCTTCGCAAGTCCAGGAAGTGCAGAGAGTCCCAGGCAGGATAAATCCAAGGATAAACATGCCAAGACATATAGTAGTCAAATGGACAAAAATTAAAGATAGAAAAAAGTTATTAAAAACAACAAGGGAAAAACGACAAATAACATACAAGGGAACTCCTATAAGGGTAACAGCTGATTTCTCAGCAGAAACTCTGCAAGCCAGAAGGGAGTGGCATGATATATTTCAAGTGATGAAAGGGAAGAACCTACAGTCAAGAATACTCTACCCAGCAAGGATCTCATTCAGATTCGACAGAGACATCAAAAGCTTTACAGACAAGCAACAGCTAAGAGAATTCAGCACCACCAAACCAGCCCTACAACACATGCTAAAGGAACTTCTAGAAGTGGGAAACATAAGAGAAGAAAAGGACCTACAAAAACAAAAACAAAACAATTAAGAAAATGGTAATAGGAACATACATATCAATAATTACCTTGAATGTAAATGGACTAAATGCCCCAACCAAAAGACACAGACTGGCTGAATGGATACAACAACAAGACCCATATATATGCTGTCTACAAGAGATCCACTTCAGACCTAGGGACACATACAGACGGAAAGAGAGGGGATGGAAAAAGATATTCCATGCAAATGAAAATCAAGAGAAAGCTGGAGTAGCAATAGTCATATCAGATAAAACAGACTTTACAATAAAAAATGTTACAAGAAACAAGAAGGGACATAAAGATGGAGGGATCCATCCAAGAAGAGGAGATAACAATTACAAATACATATGCACCCAATACAGGAGCACCTCAATACATAAGGCAAATGCTAACAACTATGAAAGAGGAAATGCAAGGCAGAAATAGAGACACAGATGTAGAGAACAAACACATGGATACCAAGTGGGGAAAGCAGGGAGGGTTGAGGGGGGATGAACTGGGAGATTGAGATACCAAATTGTACACTCTAAATATATGCTGTTTATTGTCTGTTAACTGTATCTCAATAAAAGTTCTTTAAAAAAAAAAAACAGATGAGCAGGACTTCCCTGGTTGCACAGTGGTTAAGAATCCGCCTGCTACTGCAGGGGACGTAGGTTCAAGCCCTGCTTGTGGAAGATCCCACATGCCTCGGAGCAACTAAGCCCATGTGCCACAACTACTGAGGCTGCTGCGCTCCAGAGCCCGCAAGCCATAACTACTGAGCCGGTGTGCTGCAGCTACTGAAGCCCATGCACCTAGAGCCCATGCTCCACAATAAGAGAAGCCACCGCACTGAGAAGCCCGTGCACCACAATGAAGAGTAGCCCCACTTGCCACAACTAGAGAAAGCCCATGAGCAGCAATGAAGACCCCAAAAAAGATAATAACAAAATAAAATAAATTTAAAAAAAAATGACTGGGACTGTGAAAAAGGGAAGTCAAAGAGATAGAAATGTAGGTTGAAGGGGATTGAAAGGAGATGTGGAGTATAGAAAGGACTGGGATGGAGTGCTGAGAAATGTATATGAGGTTCATCACAGAAATCAGGCCATGTCTCAGTACGAAACGATATTACTGCCTTGTCGACAAGAATAAACAAGCCACGAGGTGGTGGGTAAGATAATAGTTCTCGTGATTAGAATATGCAAACATATATATCCGTACAATGTGGTGAAACTTGAAAGCTGGGTTGGTGAGCGTAATTGTGTCCTTAAATGTTTTAAGAGCTGTCAAAAAGAAGAAGAATTCGGTTTATATAGAGTGGAGCTAGTGCCAAAGGGAGTGAGTACAGACATAAATTCCTTCAGAATGAAAAACACCTGATGTACCAAAGCAGAAGGCTTTCAGGCCACCTGCTGGGGCAAATTCCAACTTTGGTACTTACCTGCCTTACCACCATGGTCAGTTTAATGTGTTTGAGGTTTTTGGGTTTAGAAATGGAATAATAATTACCTTATAGGACCATCACATGATTTGAATGAAACCGCATTTGTAATGTCTGACACAGAGTTGTTTGAAAATAATTGGATTTCTCACGAATGCCTCAAATGAAGCACTACACTGAAAATGGATCTCATTTGAATGCATTGCTCTTACAACTCCTCTCCTATGTACCCTTCAGGTCTTCCCTTAAGTATCAAACTCCTCGAGTCCTCTGTTCCATAATAGCTTGAACTCCCCTAATGCAGCACTTTAAACAAAAACTGATTACTTAGAACCATATGTTGATAGTTTGTAAACTCCTTGAAAAAAGGAACAAGATTTGTCTTAGCAACTATGGCATCCCTAAAATCTACCACAGTGTCTGGCACTTAGTTCTCAAATTTTAGAGAGAATGGAGGACTGTTGAATTCCTGACGATTCCCATGCAGCTTCCCTAAACATCCTCCCCTTGCCTTATATGCCTTGATCATTCTTAGTCTTCTAGTGTAACGCTTGATGTGTCTTTGGTATTCCTGCCTCTAATTCAGTGCATCGTTAAGTGCTTTTAACACTTGTCTGTGTATACATCTTAGGTTTATGCCTTATTTCCAGGCTATCATCCCAGCCTGAGTAGATCCTTCTTATTTTATATCTAGAAGACTGAAATGGCTTCTCACTTGCTCCACCAGTTCACTTATCACCACCTATCTATTACATCCATAGCTGCTAATACATTTCCTCAAATGCAGATTTTGGTATGGACTTGTTATATATTTTGTAATAAAAAATCTGATTCTCTATGGTCTTCTAAGATGAACTTCTCTCCTCACTGGATAGTATTATCAAAAGAGAAGTATCTTTTATTAGAGGTGGAAAATGTTTGTTACGGTAAGTAAAAATAGAATGGGTTAACTCAATGAATCCAATGAAAACATTTGGAAAAATTAAAAAAAACCCTTAAAGTTTAGAGGGTTTATATTCTTGATATCACAAAAGTGAGGTGAGGCAAGCAAGCAAGAACAGCAGTAGGAATTGCATTAAATGGTGAGGGTTTGGCTGAGTGTTACTTTTGTTGATGCCACCCCCAGGTATTTGATTATGAGTCTCCTCTTTATGGTAATGCTAGGAAGAGAAGCAACATGTTAAGTAAGTTAGCTGTAATTGGGGGCAGAGCAACATGTGGTCTAATTAATACCACCTGGTAAGTTCTGGGGATGTGTCGGGGAGATGATGGATCATGCAGTCTAATATTATGGGAGTATAAACTCATGGCTGTAATGAGCCTGAGAATCAGAGCTGCAGGGGCACTATGGACAGCTAGCCTCTCCTGCTAATGTGATCTCAGCATAAATTAACTGGATGAGTTTACAGTTATGTTGCCTCTTGTGCTGAAGGACATATTCTGCAAGGGAAGAAACCCGTATGTATGATTGACTCCACTGTTGCCTTTTAAATATTTGCTTATGCCTTTGTACCTTCATACATTCCTCCTGAGCCCCAAATGCTTTACCTCCCTTTCCTAGTACACAAAACTTACTTGCAATGATTCACTCAGAACACAGACACCGCCAGGAAATCCTTCCTGATTAGATCTTCCTGACATTTCATGCTTCTCCTCAGCCCCGTTTCACGCCACTTTGTCTCCTGTGATCTGTGCTTGCTAATCTGTCTTTTGGAATCTTACTCTATGTACACAATGCCTTGTAACCTTAACTGGACTTACCCTCCCCAAGGGTAGGAACTTTCTGCATTATCTTTCATGGCATCAAACACCATAGTTGGATCACGTTTGTTTCTTCTATAAATGTTGACTTGTTTGGATTATACTTGCATGTGTTACAAAAGCCACTTTTCACCTTTATGGAGTGTGTTACTTCAGTTAGTAGAGTATATCTGGCATTTGGAAAGTAAGTCTTGGAAATAGATTGCTTTGCTTCAAGGAGTTCTGCATTCTTCAAGCCAAAATTCTTGTTTTCCAGGTGTGGAAAGTCAGAACCAGAGAGTTGATGTGCTTGCTCAAGGTCATTCAGGATAGAAACTTTACCAGGGTATCCAGACACCCTGTCGGGGCTCTTTTTGCTGCAGAGTGCTCTTTCACTGATAAGGTTCAGGTGCAGCTGCGCTGGCTAGCAATTAACTCTGCCAGGTCGAATCTGAGCATGTTCTATAGCAAGTGCTGCGTGATAAAAGAGGAGACAGAATTTGACCAGTATAGGCTGAAATTAAACTGAAAGGAATATGACATGGCTATTTAAAAATGTTTAATTTTATAAAACCCAGTAGATCAAAGTAATTATAGAGCAATAAAAGGTGAGCTGAAGCCTCAGATGGACGCAAGAAAGAGATAAGGCTAGACTTTTTAGAACAGCCACTGTTCTTCCTACAAAACATTTTTTGGTTTTGTTTTCTATTGTCTAGTTCTTATTAAACTGGCTGGGTTGCAAACAAAGCCATGTTAATATAATGTGGATGAAATTTATTCATGAGTACATCTGTCCTTTCACAAGGAAAAATGCATCTATTTAAACAACACTGTTGACCTAAAATTTAAAAGTTTTATGCTTATGTGTGTCAGAATATCCTTATAGCATATAGAGAAACTGGAATTTTAATCAATTGATATTCATTTGTAAATTTGGTAAGTTTTCTCCCATTAGAATATACACTGCAAAAATACAAAGTGAAGAAAAAATCAATTGTTAAGAAATCTTACTGCCAAAACTAAATATAATTTTCATATTCTAGATGTAAGAATTATGTTTTAAAGAAGTCCTTTTCCAACTGGAAGTATAAGGTCACAATATGAGTATCACATTTCATTTACAGGCAGGAGGTTTGAGAAATGCTGGGAATTTTTTTTTTTTTTTGAGTTACTGATATACAGAAAAGTCAGTGTTTTTAGAGAAAATTATAAAACTTTTCAATCCTTTTAGAGAATAAAACTAAATACAACAGGAAATAATTTAAATTTTATACAATGGCTATTTAATAAAGAAAAAATTAAGTGGGAGAGGGAAAGGAAGAAAATGTAGAGTTGAGGAGGAGCTGGAAAGCAGAGGTAGAGAGAGATCAAGGAGAAAGAAACTGAGGTGGAAAAACGGGCAGAAATTCAGACACACACAGAGGCTGAAATGGATCTTTAGGGAATAAATAAAATCCAGCCTGTGTAGTTTTAATTCTTTAACCTTTGTAGAATCAATTTTATGGAGAACTAGATTTCAAATTAGTGATGACAAAGTGTATTTCAGCTTTTATTTTCTTAAGTTTGCTAGTAGTACCACTTTTGGGGAGCAGACTCTTATAATGAAGAATATCAGAATATTATTTTAAATTCTTTGCTGGATCATCCAACTTCCTAGGAATTCTTAAAATAATCTTAAATGCTTTCTAGTTTTTGGTAGTGGGAGTGTGTGGAAAACCTGGACATAGATATCGATGTGAACACTAGGTACTTGGTGCAAGGATGGGTTGATGAGAAGGCAGAGGTCAGGGCTTGTCTGAACAAAGGCTTCCCTCCCCTGGCTCAATGTGAGCTCTGGGATGAGAGCAGGAGGTGCCTCCTATTTGTCTTTGCCTTTAGGTAAGTCATTTGCCTCAGTTTTGATGAATGTGAATGTTTTGCCTTTGCTTTTAATGAAGCTGTGGGGAAACAAAAATGTATTATAGATATTAACACAGATATTAATATTTATAACTCTTAGGAAGAAAGACAAGTTAAAACAGGCTATAAATAATAATACAGTAGTACTTCAGGACTTTTATCATTAAGTACTCACTATTGCTCCCTTTTACTCTATAGACTTATAATTTCCTCTCTTCCTTCTTGAAAGATACAGAAAATTTTACCCTATGTAATCAATCACCCCTTCCATTCTCTCTATAATGTATGTATTTAACATTTTGTATATTTATGTATAAATGTATTATAAATATATAGTATATAAGTAAACTTCTGATACACATATACATACTTTTTTTCTGAAAGAGCAAACTTGCTGCCAGCTGAGTCCCCTCTGAGATGCTCTTGCTCTTTGAAAGCATTGGTAGGGATCAGTGAAGGATCAGTGGAGAAATGATGCACCATCTTAAGTAGGAAGTGGTTTAATACAGAGAACTAGATGTTAACAAAAAATGGACACTAAGTTCCAGGAAAAACTCCTTAGGAGAACTTTTACCTTTAAGACCTCCATTTGTTTTGTAGTTTCAAGACACACCCTGCAGCTGTAACCCAGAGATAGGAGGCCAGAATTGTTAGTAGGTGCTGCAGCTTCAATAGCCTCTGATCCCCTAGAACGGAGAAGGGATACTGGAAAAATGGACCAAAACCCCCAACGTTTCTAAAAATTTGCTTTTTACCAGAAAGAGCTGAAGGGGAAGGCAGAGAACTCTTTTGTCTCACTTCTACCTTCCAAATCTCATGCATCCTAACTTACACTGATAATATAGCTTTAAGAGAGGGAAGTGCAGTTGCCACATCTCCAGCCAGCAGAATGGAATGGAAATGGAGAATACCAGTTTACGTTATCTACCACCTAGAGGTGCCATTAAATGGCCTGGTGAAGGAGGGCTGGTCAGATCACACTTGTATCCTCCATCCTCCCCAAGAATACTCTGGTGCGTGCACAGAAGTTAGACTGGAGTTAATGTATTTCATTTTTATTCCCTTGAAATCAGAGGCATAATTAAAAAAAATGAAAGAATGAAATGTTACTCTATATACACCTTGATTTTTAAGCACTTTAAAATCTTTCACAAAGTACTGGCTTTCTAACCAAAATACTAATAAAGGAAAAAAATGATTTTTAGCAGATGTCAACTAAATTTATTCCTGTGAGTCTGAGTCATTCTTTCTTAGTAAAGTTGTGAATTTTAGAATAGATGGGTTTTCTGTTGGTGAAAGTTGAATAGAACTCACATGCTAAAGTGTAACTTTTCTGCTTTCACTGCTACCCTAGAGTAAAAGTATCATTTGGAAAGACTATCACATATGAATACTTTTCAAACTATTAACAAAGATGGAACATAGTTTTTCATCTCTGTAGCAAAGAAATTTTATAGTTTATCAGAAAAGTGACTTCTTTGATCAGTGAAGCATCTTAATTATTGCTGGTGTAGGAAACCCTGCTTAGAAGGATTGGTATTTTTGAACAAGGGGGCCCTAACATGCTTGTGATAAAGAACAGTAATGTTGAGAGAAGACAACAGTGTGGGTGGCATGGAATAAAAGGAGAGCTTTGTTCTTAAGTTCCAGGAGGGCCACTAATTAGAGCCACTTGTAAGAACTTTTTTCTTATTTTTAGTGAGTGACATTGTGTTTCTGCTGACATTTTCAAAGTGTTTTAAGGTATAAAGGATTGCAAGTTAAGTTACATTAAAATGAGTTTTCTTTATAGTATTTTTGTGTATTTTAATACCAACCATTTTCCTTCCCATATATAAATCTCTGAATATTAATTGATCACCTAACTCAGTGATCAATTAATATTCATGATGCTTTATGAATTAGAGCATTAAAAAAGAAAATCCTGATATAAATATGAATCTTAAAGCCATATTTACAGCCTTCAACCAAATGAATTCTTGTTAATATTATAACAGTTTAGTCCATAGCATCATCTCCAATTATGTTCTCCTCAATAATACACCTTAGATACCACTTGACCATCTCTCTGCATCCATCTACTCTAATGGAGATAAAGGGACAATTGCTCTTCAACAGTCAATGATGCTTTAATTGAAGCACTTGCCCTGTTAGTCTAGTTCCAATGTCCCATCATAGGGTAGGATGAATGTTCTTGCATAGGCATAGCAGTTATCCAAGTTGTGATTTTGTTTCCTTATAATCATTTGCAATTGTGTTTGAAATAAGCCATAATGCAATTTTCTCAATTTAATATGAGCTATATTTAGCGGTGTAAAAGCTCTGATTACAATTTTTATTTTATCCCTTAGCATAAGATAGGCATCCATGTTTAATCATATTCACAGATTACCTCAGTGAATACAAATGTGTTACATTATCGTTAAATAAATGAATGTCAATATGTTCCAAGGTAACCGAAGTAATTGCATATTGATAACTGTCATTATTGTAACTCATGGTCTCTAGGAGAAAATGCACTTGTATTTTTTAATAAGGTGCAATATTATAGTCTATTTTAAGATGATAGTTTTCTGTTTCATATACAGACCATAATATCACTCTAATATAGCTAGAAATAAACCCTACAAATAGATTAAAAATGTGAAATATAAATCTGAGAGTAACAAGATTTTGTAGTCTTTTGAAACTGGATGGATGTTATGAGTACCTTAGCAGAGATAATATGAAATTGCCATTATCTGTGACAGACTCTTAGAACTTGCATCCACTCTCCAGCTAAAGCAGATAGCAGGAGCTAAGCCATTATCTTGCATTTTTGTAACAAGATATTTGCAGATTTTGTATGGAGGCTTATTGTAGTGTGCAAAATGCTCCAGGAAAAAAGCACTGTCCCCTTTTCTAAAGAGGATAAAAATTTCATGGAATGGATGGGAATATCAGAGTACTCATTTTTCTGTGATCTGAGTTTGTATCAAATGAGTGGGTTGTCATTTGGATCACTATGTTGTAAGACTCCAGGGGGTGCTGCTTAAATTATATCGTATATGGTTAAGACCTCCATCAAGCTGTGCTGTGCACATCTGTGTGGCCATCCATGGCAGCCGTGGATGCCATAATGTTATCTTGGAAATATTCTCAAGGGTGAGCAAGGGCCAGAAAGACACTCTTAGCTGAGAGGATGAGGAAAGTGTCCTAGCATCCATTGTTTGTTGAAGGAATGAGTACCTTTTTTTCCTTTGGCCGTAATCTTTTCAAAATCAAGTATCTCATTATAATTGAGTATTAATCTTAAATATGAGAACTGAATTTTAATCTCCAGTTTACTACTAGCTGAGTGTTACTAGGCAGGTTAGTACATGTCTTGGCTTTTCTAGTTGGCTCTGTAAAATGTGGGATTTGATTCCATCAGGGGTTTGCAAACCTCCTGTTACCAGTGGAACCCCTAAATAAGATTCAGTTGGGAAGCAATTAGATTGCCTGATTGTTTCCTTTGGATAAGTTCTAGAATCCCAAAGGGAACTTCAACCCTGGTTCTCCTTGGTAAGTACAGAAAAGGGGAGTTGTTGAACTGCCAAAGTGATATTTTCTTCTTCATACTCAGATTATATGTGAAGTACTATCTCATACCTATTTTGTATTTATTTTCAGAATATACATATTTTAGATACCATATCCTAAGAATTTTGAAGGATGCCTAAAGTTACTGTTTCAAAGAGGCTCTGGAGGCAGATCTATTTTAAATTCAGTTTTGGCCATTGCTAGCTGTTAATCCTTGGGAAAGTTGAATTTTCTTCATTTGTATGTAGTGAAAAGATAATCCAAATCCTAGTATATTTGGGAGGATTGAATAAGATAATACACGCAACGTGTTTAGCAGAAATTTTGGCCGAAAGTAAATGCTCAAATTATGGCTTTCATTCTATACAGAAATTACTTGGAGAATATTTCCCTACTCAATTAGAAAAAGGATCATGAAAGAAAGGAACTTCTTTTATATTTTTAGGACAAGAGGTTCAGCTTCTTAGGAAGACTGAACCAACTTCCTTTCCCCAGGTGGGGCTTTCCAGGAATGGAGCTTCTTTTCACTGGAAAGGGGTCAGTCTTACCAGAGTACCCATGTAGGAAGAAAGAGGGTACATATTAACTTGGAAGAAAGATGCTCCAAGGGATAAAGTGGGGGGAGATGAAAACATTTAACTTTGACCCAAATCTATTTATAATTGCTTTCTCCTCCCATTAAGTAGATAACTAATGAGTACTTGCTGTTTGCTAGTAGTGTTCTAGATACTTTACATGGATTATTTCATCTAACTCTGACAACAACCCTATGAGGTAGGTATTACTACCCTATTTTATAGATGAGGAAACCAATACACAGAAAGATTAAGTTGCCCAAGGTTATACATCTAAGAAATAGTTGAGGAGGAATTAAAACTTGGACCCCAGAGTCTATACTATTTAATACCTTACTCTAGTGCCTCTTGTACTTGAGATCTACTGTCTTGGAGGAAGAAATGAGAGGTGTGAGGGAGAGAGAGAGAGGCAAAAGACTTGAGGTTCCCACTGAGCTTTGCTATATGGGGAAAAATATTAGCATATCACCTATGTTCCAAAAATGAATATATCTAGTTTAGTGTGGTAAATTGTAATTGTTTTTAGTAGTATTAATATCTGTTATAACCTTATGGTAGGTAAGTGTATACTTCCTTGTTTCTTGACTTTGGACTTGACCATGTGATGTGCTTTGGCCAATGGGATGTTGGTGGGTGTAGTGTGAGAAAAAGCTTGAAAATGCAATTGAGTTTGCTTTTATACTCCTGTATTTCATGACGAGAGGAATTTGCCTTGGGTAGCTATTGCTGGAGCACACCTGAACACAGCCTGCAACCTAGAGTCAATCCCAGTGAGTCCTAGCCTATACAAGCCAAACCCCAGCTGATGTAGGTTTATGAAATTAAACATTGTATGCCATTGAGGTTTGTTTAGTTTGACAGGATAATTAATAATTGAGTGTAATTTGTAGCTATTACTGTGGTCTCATTAAATAAAATCCTTTTTCAGAACTTTATGTGAAAACAACTTTTTTGCACCACAGTTGTACCACTAAAGCATTTACTCAGCTTAAAAACAATTTGTGTTTACTTCCTGATTACTCATTTCTAATTTGAGAATGAATGGGAAATTGGGATGAACAAAAAGAAATGGTCTCTGAGCCGTGAGACGGCAGAACAAATGTGTATACAATATTAAAACCACAAACGGTAATTAAAGAAACAATACTAAAAGGATATTTAATAGGCTTAAACTGAATGGTCCAGAAATAAATTGGTGGGAATAGTTGAAAAACTTCATTTTCAATTGTTATTTATTGACCACTTCTCTTACTTGTGCTTTACAGAAGTTTACTACCTAGAGAATCTGAGTTTGTATGTCCTTTGACTTTTTGCAGCCAAATGTTTGTAAAAGATTAAAATCTGTCTTGAAATTAGAGAATTCAATGGAGGATTCTCATTACCACATTTTATAATTACATTCATTCCCACAACAGTTATTTATGTACCTGTTTGAAAAAAATGTCAGTTAAAGTTCAAGTTGATTAACATTTTAGCCTTCTTAGGGCTAGGTGTGTGTACAGTGCTGGTGATACTTGTTGATAGCATCTTTTAGGATGTGTGTGTGTGTGTGTGTGGTATTCTTTTATGGGTAGAGACTGGTGGGAAAAACGGAGAAAAAATAACACTTCAGAGATTCTTTGTGTATAGCCAGACACTGTGGAGGAGGGCTAAGTTGCCCTATGTAAAAATGTGAGTGAATCTGATGGGTCAAGATACCTTTAGTAAGAGCAAATTAAGTTAAGACAGATGTCAGGGTAACCGAAAACTTTGTGGTCTAAGGCTGTCTAATATTAAAGTTTTTGTGCGTCTCTCAAATGTAAAACTCCTACGCCCCAAACTTTCAGTAAAGTCTGCAACTCCTAGAAATGCCACTCTGAATAATTTTTTTTGGGGGGGGGAGCGGTAGGGGGAGTGGGGATAAAGAAAATGAACTAAGATCTATACTGTCTGAATAAGAGTACAAAGAAGAGGATATCTGTGTGTGGTGGTATGAGATATTTAAAGTTCAGTGGAAACACTGCCTGACTATGGGGCATTGATTCTTAGCTGTAGCTGGATTCATCTGGGGAGCTTTAAAAAAAACAAAAACAAAAACCAACAAAACCAAAAACCAAAAACTGGACTGTGGGAATGTTTAAAAAGCTCCCCCAAGTGATGTGAATTTGTAACTAAATTTGACTATCACTACCCCCTCTCTGTAGCAAAGTTCTCCACTTGGCTACACATTAAAGTCACCTGTAAGTAAAAAAATACCAGTGATGGTAGTCTTAGAGATTTTGATTTAATTATTCTGGGATGGAGGTGAGTTACTACATTTTCAAAGCTTTCCAGGTGATTATCATGTACAATGAGACTGCAATCAGATGGGGTCCTTAGAATATTGGAATGGGTCTATTAAGAATCAAAAAGTGTGCCCCAGTGAGTTAGGGTGCTGGGGGGATAGAAGGAGGGAGATATAGACATAGGGCCATTTCCAGGAAGATAAAACCTTTATTCCACTCTGGTTACAGGGTTAGAACTTGCACATTCAAAAATTTATGGATGCTTACAAAGCAACAAGGAAGCAACATGTAATGCAGTACTGGTGCCTCATCTGAATTCATGGATGCTGTGAGCCCAGGATTACACTCAGAGCTGCAACTAATCATATGAAAATAAGCCTTTGGAAATAATTCCTATAATTCAGGGCTATTGTGTTGCCAGATTTGGCAAATAAAAATACAAAATACTAAGTTAAATTTGAATTTCAGATAAACAGATACTTTTTACTGTGAGTATGTCCCATGGAATTGAAGTATAGTTCTACTTAATATTTCTCTGAAATTCAAATTTAACTCTGTGCCTTGTATTTTATCAGGAAACCATAGTGATAGAGAACTTGAGTTTGATATTTAAACCTTAAGGGATAATGGGATCTAGGTGCTGACTCAGAATGGGTTTAGAAAGCCCCACCGTATGCAGGAGAACATGTTAAATCCTATGGAAGACTCATTACTTAAGAATATTTTACCTTGGCTTTCAGAAGTTTAGGATACACTAATTCCATAGTAAGTATAAGCAGTAAACCTTCCCAAGAGCTCTAACCTACTATTTAACTTAACATTTGTAAATTGCACGGTTCTGTGTCACACTGGCAACACAAGAGTACCAAAAATACAAAGACACGTGGTTGAAGATGATTTTGATCATTATTTTAACTTAACTTTTCAAATCCATAGTTTTTTTTTTTTTTCCCCTGAGTACATATTCAAGTTGTAGAAAAAGTCTTTGGTCTTCCTTAGAAAGGAAAACAGAATTACAGTCCTTATCCCCAGCTTAACTGAGTAACAGTCAAATTAAGCTTATTGCTTTTCATATCTTTCCTGGGACCTTTCATCTCAACTGTGTAGAAATTCATAGCTTGAATAAAGGCATGCAATTAGTGGACATAACAGTCATCGACTAGAGAAGAGTAACATGTTAAAGACAGTCTTGGGTGTGTTTAAAAAAAACACACCCTAAAACTTCTAAAACACTGAAAAATTAGTTCCTCTGAACTCTAACAGGAATATAATTGCAAAGTATTTTCATATTCTTTGATTAAAATGTTGTATTCTGTATAATTCTTATAATTGAAATGATTCTCTTTAGAAAATAAAATGAATTATAAAGATTATGTCAATATTCATTGAAACTGAGGACTAAATGACAAACATTACTGATTAATCCATAGGAAGTCACTTAGCATTTGATATTTACACACTAGCACAATTTTTAATTAGAACTGTTGACAGTGTGACTGAAAGGAGAAAAAACCCTGAAATGTATATATATTTAGAAACCTGGGTAGGAAATCAAAGGTCTTGGGAACACAGGTGGTGGTATAATTTCTTCTAATTGAAGGTCATGACTTTGGAAGATAAGGAAGGAACTGAGAAGTGAACAGCTGGCTCTGTAGATGGTGTTGAACAGAATTTAGTTTTCTGGACCACGATGCATGATACTAAACTAATGCTCCTGGCAAAAGAAAGAGTACAACTAATGAAGAGTGGGAAGAACATGCTTGGCAGAAGATTTGCTGACCGGAACAAGAAGGCATTGATATATGAGTAGGGTAGAAAAAAGACCAAACAAGCTGTTAAATTATACCCTATAGAGGGAAATAAGCTGACTTAGGAAGAGTAAAAATAGTGGAAGATGATTAGTAAATCAAGAGAAGGTAACAGGGAAGAAGATAAAGGAGAAATATTTGTGGCTTTATGTATTTATATCCACACTCAGATAATGTAGGTAATGATAATATTTAAATTAAAAAAAGTATTACTTGAAGTTTTTCATTATGACTTGATGGGGATGAGAACTTTTGCTGAGGAAAGCTATTTGACCCTGAAATTACAGTTCTTACTGCTTCTAGCAAAGAAATTGTAGAACAAAGAGGAACATAAGGTAGGCCTAAAGAATTAGCCAGTAAATTCCCTGATAAGAGAGACTCAGGAAAGGACTACAGTAATGCTCTATCAAACAATAAAAGTACTGTATGAAGAGACAATTGGCATTTTTCTTCACAGGAAAATTTTTATTTCTCCCCTTTCCCTTCCACTTAGGCTGTGATGTGTCTACAACAAATTTCAAAAACCCCCAGGGAATCTAGAACTCCAGATTGCTGTGATAGAGTGTGTAGCAGAGTAGGGGTAGAAGATGACTGATCCAAGACAGTGGGCACTGGGAATGTGGTAGAAATAGACAGATTTGGGATTAGGCAATTTCAGCTTTTACGTATATTTTATAACCTGCTATGGGCTTGACAGATGTAAAATCTAGCATGGAAAATTTATAACTATTTTTCCCCATAGCTGAGCTTAATTTCTGCTTTCTCAATTACAGAAAAATCAGTCTGCACTTATCTTGGTAGATAGTCACATCACGTTAATGATTTCTCAGTCTTTTGGGGTGAAAACTACGTCAAAGTCAGTAATCAGTCATTTCAGATTTAAAATCAACACTTCATGATTTATGAAACCATGTTCACCTACCTCTCTGGCCTTGGAGTTGATCTGCAGGTGCTTGGAATTATCTATTGCTGCAATGTCAGTGGGAGGATGAGGCATCCACTTTGTTCCTTTCCTTCCTCTTTCTGATATGCACAGTCAACCAGTCATGACCTTCACTTTTTGGTATCTATCTCTACATTTGCAGGGATGGCCAATACCACTTTAATCTCAATCTATAGTGTCCCTCCTGCCTGCTAGCTTTCCTTGTGTTAATGTTCTTATATGCCTAAAGGCATGGGCTAGGTTAAGCTGATCCCCTGTGCTTTTCTTGGGGCTTCGGGCGCATGACCATCAGAATTTTTCTACTTCTGTTAAATTTCACTCATCTCCATTTTTCTTTACCCATGCTGTTGTGGGGTAGGAAATATGCCTGGATTTTCTTTCTTGCAGAGCTCCAGACACACGGCTTTCTACTCTTGGGTGTCCAGATATAAGAGATCTCATCCCACCACAATCCAGGCCTAAATAAGGGAGCACTGTATACCACTATGTACACCAATGTCTATTCTCTTCTTGTTTTCCAACTTTCTTCCTTCTTGCTTTTTCAGTAGCTCACTCATCTTTGTTGGGGGTGGAAAGTAAAACTCTTGCTTAGCATTTCTGCCCCCCAAACCTTTCTTCAAATTAGACTCCTTCTTTAATACTTTAGAATCAAAAAATTGATTGTGTTCCTTTCACCTTGATAACCTTGCTTCATTGAAACATGCTCAACGGGGATGCTTCAACTATTGATGATACATTGAAGAAAGAAACATATTTCATATATCATACTGTTACAGGTATATTTTAATTCCAGGTAGATTTATATTCTGATAAATTTCTATTAAAGTGATAGATGAAAGTCTTAGCATGCTTGCCTATAATTTAAATATTCCAGAGGGGCATATTTATTGGAAAAACCAACAATCTATTAAATTCTCTACAAGTTTCTCTACCAACAGTGGAGTTGCCTGTAAAACAGAAGTAGTAAACTGTACCTATTTCATGAAGTTTTTCCAATGATTAAATGTTAATTAAATATCTATCTTAGTAACTAAAAAGTGCTAAGTTCTCAATATGTGTTAGTAGCTATTTTTATACTATTATTGAAATCTCGATCTTGGGTAGAAACACATTCTAGAGGAATGACAAGAGAAACAAATGAATAGGGAGTATTTATGGATTGCTGGGACAAATTGCCTTTTCCTCATATCTACTAACTGCTAAGAGTTTCTGACACATAGGTGTGTTTGAATGCAAAAATATTAATCTCTTTTATATTCCTTCCATGTCTAATAAAAATAGCTGAGCTTAAGAAGTCATGGAGGAAGAACATTTTAGGCAAGAAACAGAAAAATGTTTACTTGAGTGGTTGTTGGCATTTGGGGATTTTATTGTCATACAATGATCTGTGATATGCTTATGGTTTATAGAAGGATAATCTGGTGGAGAGGCCTCTTTAATGTGCATGTGGAATAATGTTTTGCTTACACACAAAATAAACAACATTGAGATACTCTCTAAGCAGCTACTGTTCTCATTCTAATTTTGTGACTTCTTTGGGTCTCAGTGATGTTGCTGAAGTAGTGAAGTTTCTGTGTGGCAGTGGGGGTGGGTGCTGATAACAAGTCCTTTAGTAGAGCAGGACAGTACAGCAAATTTTTTCCCTCCTCTGGAAATCCCAGCCATATTGAGATGGGTAGGGAAGACTGCAATGGTGTTGTTGTGGAAATCTCCCAGGAACAACTTTAAATACAATTATAAATATCATTTTTTTTGTTGGTCAGGAGTCTTTCTTTCAGGGCCTAAGAAGGAATGAGAGGAATTAAAGAATTTTTTTCAAACCATCATGGAGCTTCTGAAGACAAAGTATAACAGGGTTCTAGTATAACAGGAAATGGCCATGGCTAAAAATTGAGTTTGGTGAAAGGATGTTGGGGAGTTCCTAGAAACTGAATAGGTGGGAGAAGGTTTGAAATAGGCAGGAACCAATGGGGCCTCATCCAGGACTCTACAACGCAGATACCATCATGGGAATGTCCAGTGCCTGGACGATGAGAGCTGCTGTGGCTGGCAGAGGGTTTCATATCATAGACTTGGTGAATTGAAACACAAAATGGAAATCATAAGACAAGTTGAGATTTTTTTCTTCTAATTTATAGCCATAATACCACTAAATTATATAAAATTGCTTAATTTAAAACTAATTGAATTAGTGGGGGTGACTTTTAAAAAGTAAAGCAATGTATATTATAATAGCCAGTACCATATAGAAGTATATACTAAAAAAGCACTTCCCACCTTTAACTTCACTGTGCAGAAATATCTTGTATTAAAAATTTAAGCTGTATCTTCCAATCCACATAAGAACATAGAATGTAGAACTGTAATATACATGCTACTCTATAACATGATTCTTCACTCAGTAGATGATGTACTTTGGTTCATGTTGCAATGTGTAGCTCTATCTGATCATTTTAGTGGCTCCACAACATTTAATTGTTTAAAAACCACAATTTAGTTAATCAATTTACAATGGATGTCCAGCTAGGTTGTTTCTAATTATAATTTTGTACCATGTTTCAGTAAACATTTTTCTTTCACATATGTTTGGTGAACTTGTGTATGATTTTCTCTGGGCCAAGTTCCTGGCAGGAGAACTATTGGGTCGAAGGGAGAAGCATATTGAAAAACTTGAGTCATTACCAATTGACTTCATAGACGGTTGATCCACCTTTCAATCACAGCAACAGGATATGAGAAAGCCAAACTCACTGTAACTTGGATGCATTTGCTATTGTGTGTAGATAATTTTCAGTGGAAAAATATTTTTCAGAGATGGCAGACTTGATTTATCAACCTGCTCTGAGTTTTTCCCTCAAAATATCTGAAAGCAGAACAAACTCTAGTACCACTTTTCTATATTTTAGGTATTTTTCAAAAGCTTTGTTAATTTATTAAAAGAAAGTATGCACTAAAATGTAGGAGGAAAAAAAGGCCAACTTTTGAAAAATAGTGGAAATTGAATAATTTGATAATCATTGTTATTAAATCAGATAAGTGTTTTCCTCAAAAATAACTTAGTGCTTGAAATTTCAGGATAGGTTCATTTTTAGTGAATTTGAAAGACCATTAAAACAAAATGTCATTTTCTTCTCTAAAATGACAAAAGTCTTAAGGAACTTAAGTGTTCCATACAAGTCTAATTATTTTCCTTTAAAAATAACATGTCGGGTTGAAACTTTCCTGTCTAATGAAAAAGTAAAATGTAGAAAAGTAAATGAGGGCTTTCTAGGTGGCGCAGTGGTTAAGAATCCGCCTGCCAATTCAGGGGACACCGGTTCAATCCCTGCTCGAGGAAGATTCCACATGCTGCGGAGCAACTAAGCCTGTGTGCCACAACTATTGAGCCTGCACTTTAGAGCCCGTGAGCCACAACTATTGAGCCTGTGTGCTGCAACTGCTGAAGCCCAGGTGCCTAGAGCCCATGCTCCACAACAAGAGAAGCCATGGCAATGAGGAGCCCACGCACCACAAAGAAGAGTAGCCCCCGCTCGCTGCAACTAGAGAAAGCCTGTGCACAGCAATGAAGACCCAACACAGCCAATAAATTAATTAATTAATTTTTAAAAAAGTAAATGATATAACTAGTCTTTATAAGAATTTTTACAAATTGTGAAAGAATAGTTGCATACTGTATGAAAGAGTAGTTCAGCCATTTCTCTACTTTAAACATTTTTAATACCACTGGCTGCCTATATTGGTATTTTCTTTTTTGTATAAATGCAATAATTGTGCAAAAATAACTTTCTTGACATTTTACTGCTGAAATACAATTTTCATTGATGTACTCAATTATACATCCTACACAGGAATGAGCCTATGTGCTAACTGCGTCTGGTATTTCATTTGCCTTTATATTTTAGCAACAAAAATGGGAATTAGATAAAAAACCAACATGCTCAGGTGGCTACCTCCTTGATTTTGAGTTTCACTTAAGAATGAATAGAAGAAAGGTGACAGGTCATTGGGATAAATATCTCAGTAAACTTGATTATTATTGTACAGTTTGGCAAAACTTTTGGGTGCAGTTCCTAAAAGGATAAAAATGATACATTGTAGAGAAGCTCTTTTCAGGGTCACATATCTGCTACAGTTGTCTTATAAGCGGGAGAGGAAAGCATGTTCAGAATTTGTTTTACATAAAGTATTATGTTGGACATATTTGTTTCATCTAAGTTTTTATAAGGCCACACTTTAATTGAGTATTGTAGTGTAGTACAAAGATTATGGAGTTGAGCTTCATAGGCCCTGGATTATAATCCTGGTTCTTTTGTCACCCACTAGCTGAGTGATTTTGTTCAATTTATTTACCTTCCTGAACCTTGGTTTCTTCATTTCTAAAGTGGAGTTAATAATACCTACTGCAAACAGTTGGTGTATGTTTAGGGGAAATACATGTAAAGCACTTCAACTAGTACCTGGAAGGTATTCAATAAATGTTAGTGTCCTCCTCTCCTACCAATATCCACTCTAAGCCTTACCTTACAAGCTAGTGAATCATAAAATTTTCTTGAGCCGAGTGGTATTTAACCATCTCTACATCAAGAAGAGACCCTTACAGAAGAATTACTGTGTTCTCTATGAGCCTCAGGGAAGAAACTCAAGCCTCAGGAGTTCTCGAGTTACTATTTGTTCTCAACTAGTCATGTTTTATTTAAATAATCTTAATGTTCTTAGTGTGGATGTCCTTGTGACTTAAACTCTTCACATATTTTTGTGTGCTTACTATGCCAAAATGTTACCTTAAAAATTATTTTTTGAATTCATGAACATTAATAATTAATGTGTGCATATTAAGGCATATTAAGGCATTAATGTGTGATATTAAGGTAGTTTCAACAATTTTCTTAAATTATTACAGAATCTTCATATGTTATATTTCTATCTTGTGAATATTTGTCTAGATAAGCACCATTGTTCTATTCATCTGTTGTGCATCTATTTAGTGTTGCTTAAGTCATTACTGTGCAAATTCCCTAACAAGAATTGGTTCTTCAGCACAGGTTGTCATTGTCTTTATTTTCTTGTTGAATCTCCATAGCACCAGTCCACAGAAGATGTTAAACATTCTTTATTGTCCTCAAGAACTTAGCCCAACCTTTGCCTTCTTTACTCTAAAAAGATCATCTTGCTGCTATGATGACTTGCAAACTTCCTCTGTCCTTTCAGTGCATCCTATGCCCTACTTCATACATTCAGTGTCTGGTGAGTGCTCAGTGGGTGGTTACCAATGTTGAAGAATCTCCCAAAGTCTACCTTCAATCATGTCACAATTTGATCAAAAATCTTTGCTGGCTTCCTGTCTGCCACTAACGCTCCTGAGCCATATGTTCAAGACTCTCTCCAAATAACTTTTCTCACTTATTTAGTGAACAGTAAAGCAGAATTTGATGCAGAAGGAGTCTGAAAGTTTCCATTCTATTCAAAGTTGTAAAACTGTATTTTATGTCCTCCAAAAAATTATGTTGTTCCCATTCAACCCTACCCAAGTCACACTTGAATGACAGAAGAAATAATTACCAAACACATGTCTGAGACTTTGTGTCTATAACAGTCTATATTATTAGATTACAGGTTTTTCCCCTTCCTTAAGTACCTTAATATTCTAGTTTTCATTATATTGACTTTATATTGTTTATATTTATTCCAATAGTGAGGCCAAAGTCCACTTTCTAAGACAAAAAAGGGACTAAGGTTTTCTATTAGAAATAAAAGAATGTTCTAGAAGACATGGTACATGTCATGAGCACTTACATGCCAGGTGTTATGACATTTCACAATAACTATTTCATTTTCCCAGTAATAGTGATTATTATCCCTCTTTTCTAGAATAGGTCATGGATCCTTTAGGACCTTAAGTCATTTGCCCATGTCCACCCAGCCAATAAGTGGCAGAAGCATGATTTGAACTCAGATCCTCTTGCCACCAAGTGCAATCTTTTTCTCTGACTCATGCTGCAAATTTTTTTTTAATATTTCATAAATACTATAAGCCTAATAGGTCACCTACCTAAGTATATAATGTGTGAGAACTGTTAGCACTGTAGGTCATGCCCTTCTGATTTTTTTCTGTCATGATTTGAAGACTGGTGAGTGGCTCTTGAGGAATGTTTCACAGCTGTACTCTTCTGTTACTTGTGACTAGGTGAGTGATGGTTCCTGGCTATCAGTCTTAGTATCATCCTGAAGAACTCTTACATACTGAGTGAGGTATGTTCAATACTATCACTGCTGCCATTACCCCCACTGCACTTGGATTTGGGGGTGATACAAGCTTCTCTAAGCTACAACTTTGAGAACCAGGTCTGAACAGCTGACTTGTAATGCCCGTGCCACAATCTAGCTCTCAGTTTCCCACAGAATAACGTTGATGCTGTGCTGAAACTGTTTCTGGGACAAATTATTTTTAAATGTGATCAGAGACTAAGCAGATGGATTGGCTTAACCCACTCTTGTATGTCTTCATAACAACTTTTCCTTTCCTTTCCTTTTACAGTAGAGATACCTCCCAGGAGATTATTATACTTGAATTAGATTTCTTCTCAATTCTGATTCTTCCTGGAAGTTGTTTTACTTCTGCTTCCTTTTCATTTCTTTTCCACACCCTCTGCTTCTCTTTGCATGCCTCTTGACCACTGAACTCCCAAGTTCAACTTGGACATTGATTTCTTTAATGGGTTGTCTTTCAAAGTTTTCAAAACCTTAATATGTTATATATATATATATATAACTTAGTGTTCATTAGTTCTCTTACCCCACAGCGACCCTTTGCTCAGGATTTTTGTCCTTACTTCCAGCTCTTTAGTGTTGTGTCCCACAGCTATAATTACCCTGAGGGGAGAAATGACTATAGAAGGCTAACTGGCTTGTTCAATACTTTAAAAGTGCAGTTTAACTTGGGCTGTGATTGACAGGTTGTAAATGGAGTTATAGGTTAAATGATTAAAGTTTAGGACAATAGCATTTCACATTTTGTGGTTTACTTCAGATCCCAAAGTGATAACGTGGCTCTTGTTGAAATCCCGCATGCCTAGGTCTCTATATTTGTACAGATCTGTGGATGGGGAGAGTGTCTGGAGTAGTCCATAGTTGGTCCTTGTGGAAAAGCCTCAGAGGGAGGAACTACTGAATAAAAATGAAAATAGGTCATATTAGAGCTGAAAACACTTTTTATTAAGAGACAAGTCTACTAAAACATGGTTTATGTAGAGCCTTATATATTTATTTGGAGTATATATAAATGAAACTCCTGAAAATTACGAAAACCCAATTAAAAATGGGCAAAGGACATGAAAAGACAAATCACAGGGTAAGGTACAAATAGCACCTAAGTGTTTAAAAAGATGTTCAACTGCTCTCATAATACATTTAACTACAGTTATGAACGATTTCTTAACTATCAAGTTGAGAAAAATGCAGAACATACAGAATATAGAAAATAATATTTTTGGATATGCGCTTGCAGTTTCTTGAAGGAGTGCAAAATGGTATACCACCTATGGAGAATTTGGTAGTATTTAGCAACATTATAAATGTTTTAATCCTTAAATATGACAATCTTCTACAAATATATACTACAGATATACCTGAATAAGTATGACATTTCATGTGTTCCATGGTATTCATTATGCTACTACTTGATACCGGAGTTCATCAAAAGAGAACTGGTTGAGTAAATAATGATACATCCTTGTAGTAAAATATCAGTTGTTTTTAATGACATTGTTTATTATTGATAATAAGATAAATTATTTCAAAATAAATATTGGGGGGAAGCAACATGAAGAACATATATTGTGGGTTAAGTTTTGAGTAAAATAAGGTGAGGCAAATATTTGTTTGTACAAGGATAAGAAACAAGACTTCTCGACGTATTTTTCCATGTAGTTATAACTTAAATCATGTAAGCCATTGCCTGTGTATATGTGTTTAAAAACACACACACACAACTCAATTTAACAAAAAATTCCTGAGACTTAAAACAAATGGAAACAAATTTAACTGCATATTGAATTGGTAATATAACAACATGGAGAAAATATTGTTTCAAGCAGCTTTAGAATATAACATTTTTGATCATGCTTAGTGTAGGTGAATTCCAAGGACAGAAAGAACTATAAATACCCTTTAAAGTTAGTAACTTAATCTTTTAAAACTTTTTATATTGCGATTATTTTAGATCACATACAGTTGTAAGAAATAATGAAGATTCCTCCAATTTCTCCTATGGGTAACATTTTATGTAACTGTAGTCTAATATTATAACCAGATAATTGATATTGACACAATCTACCAGCTTTGGTCAGATCTTACCAGTTTTACCTGCACACCTTTTTGTTTGTTCTATGTGATTTTTATCACATGGGTAGAGTCATGTAACCACAGTCAAGTTACAGAAGGGTTCTATCATGAGGATCAATTATGCAACTCTTTTACAATCGCATCTACCTTCCTCCTTTACCTCCTAACCACTAATGTCTTCTCTATCCCTGATTTTGTCCTTTCAAGGATGTTACGTAAATGGCATAGTAGAATGTATCTTTTGAGACTGGCTTTTAAAAAACTCACCATGATTTTCTTGAGATTCATCCAAATTGTTGCATGTATCAATAGTTCATTCCTTTTTAATTACTGAGTAGTATTCCAAAGTATGGATATACCACAATCTCTTTATTCACCTATTAAAGAACATCTGGGTTCTCCATTTTTTTTCTTGGCTCTCACAAATAAAGACTATATAACATTCATGAATAGATTTTTGTGTGAATGTAAACTTTCATTTCCCTGGGCTAAATAGTAGGAGAGCAACCACTGGTTTATACACTAGCTGCATATTTAGTTTTTTTTTTTTTTTAACTTTGTATTTGTTTATTTTTTACAATAAACTGCATATATTTAGAGTGTACAATTTGGTATCCCAGTCTCCCAATTCGTTCCCCCTCCCAAGCCTCCCCGCTTTCCCCTTTGGTGTCCATATGTTTGTTCTCTACATCTGTGTCTCTATTTCTGCCTTACAAACCGGTTGATTTGTACCATTTTTCTATAGTCCACATGTATGTGTTAATATACAATATTTATTTTTCTCTTTCTGACTCACTTCCCTCTGTATGACAGTCTCTAGGTCCATCCATGTCTCTACAAATGTCCCAGTTTCACTGCTTTTTACAGCTGAGTAATATTCCATTGTATGTATGTACCACATCTTCTTTATCCATTCATCTGTTGATGGACATTTAGGTTGCTTCCATGTCCTGGCTATTGTAAATAGCTGCAATGAACATGGGAGTGCATGTGTCTTTTTGAATTATGGTGTTCTCTGGATATATGCCCAGGAGTGGGATTGCTGGGTCATATGGCAGTTCTATTTTTAGTTTTGCAAGGAACCTCCATACTGTTTTCCATAGTGGCTGTATCAATTTACATTCCCACCAGCAATGCAAGAGCGTTCCTTTTTCTCCACACCCTCTCCAGCATTTACTGTTTGTCGATTTTCTGATGATGCCCATTCTAACCGGTGTGAGGTGATACCTCATTGTAGTTTTGATTTGCATTTCTCTAATAATTAGTGATGTTGAGCAGCTTTTCATGTGCTTCTTGGCCATCCATATGTCTTCTATGGAAAAATGCCTATTTAG
Source organism: Hippopotamus amphibius kiboko (assembly GCF_030028045.1). NCBI lineage: Eukaryota > Metazoa > Chordata > Mammalia > Artiodactyla > Hippopotamidae > Hippopotamus > Hippopotamus amphibius. The sequence goes on along the minus strand of NC_080193.1, from coordinate 118,943,956 downwards.
GTCTTCTGCCCATTTTTGGATTGGGTTGTTTATTTTTCTTGACATTGAGCTGGATGAACTGTTTATATATTTTGGAGATTAATCCTTTGTCTGTTGATTCATTTGCAAATATTATCTCCCATTCTGAGGGTTGTCTTTTAGTCTTGCTTATAGTTTCCTTTGCTGTGCAGAAGCTTTGAAGTTTCATTAGGTCCCACTTATTTATTTTTGTTTTTATTTCCATTATTCTAGGGGGTGGATTAAAAAAGATCTTGCTGTTATTTACGTCAAAGAGTGTTCTTCCTATGTTTTCCTCTAGGAGTTTGATAGTGTCTGGCCTTACATTTAGGTCTTTTATCCATTTTGAGTTTATTCTTGTGTATGGTGTTAGGAAGTGTTCCAATTTCATTCTTTGACATGTAGCTGTCCAGTTTTCCCAGCAACACTTATTGAAGAGGCTGCCTTTTCTCCATCGTATATCCTTGCCTCCTTTGTCATAGATTAGCTGACCGTAGTTTAACTCTGGGCTTTCTATCCTGTTCCATTGATCTATATTTCTGTTTTTGTGCCAGTACCATAGTGTCTTGATCACTGTAGCCTTGTAGTATAGCCTGAAGTCAGGAAGCCTGATTCCCCCAACTCCGTCTTTCCTTCTCAAGATTACTTTGGCTGTTCGGGGTCTTTTGCATTTCCATACAAATCGTAAGATTTCTTGTTCTAGTTCTGTGAAAAATGCCATTGGTAATTTGATGGGGATTGCATTGAATCTGTAAATTGCTTTCGGTAGTATAGTCATTTTCACAATGTTGACTCTTCCAATCCAAGAACATGGTATGTCCGTCCATCTGTTTGTGTCTTCTTTGATTTCTTTCATGAGTGTCTTATAGTTTTCTGAGTACAGGTCTTTTACCTCCTTGGTTAGGTTTATTCCTCGGTATTTTATTCTTTTTGTTGCAATGGTGAATGGGATTGTTTCCTTAATTTCTCTTTCTGATTTTTCATTGTTGGTGTATAGAAATGCAAGAGATTTCTGTGTGTTAATTTTGTATCCTGCAACTTTACCAAATTCATTGATTAGCTCGAGTAGTTTTCTAGTGGCATCTTTAGGAGTTTCTATGTATAGTATCATGTCATCTGCAAACAGTGACAGTTTTACTTCTTCTTTTCCAATTTGGGTTCCTTTTATTTCTTTTTCTTCTCTGATTGCTGTGGCAAGGACTTCCAAAACTATGTTGAATAGTAGTGGCGAGAGTGGACATCCTTGTCTTGTTCCTGATCTTAGAGGGAATGCTTCCAGTTTTTCACCATTGAGAATGATGTTTGCTGTGGGTTTGTCGTATATGGCCTTTATTATGTTGAGGTAGGTTCCCTCTATGCCCACCTTCTGGAGAGTTTTTATCGTAAATGGGTGTTAAATTTTGTCAAAAACTTCTTCTGCATCTATTGAGATGATCATGTGGCTTTTATCCTCCAGTTTGTTAATGTGGTGTGTCACATTGATTGATTTGCGTATATTGAAGAATCCTTGCATTCCAGGGATAAACCCCACTTGATCATGGTGTATGATCCTTTGAATGTGTTGTTGGATTCTGTTGGCTAGTATTTTGTTGAGGATTTTTGCATCTAAATTCATCAGTGATATTGGTCTGTAGTTTTCTTTTTTTGTAGTGTCTTTGTCTGGTTTTGATATCAGGGTGATGGTGGCTTCATAAAATGAGTTTGGGAGTGTTCCTTCCTCTGCAATGTTTTGGAAGAGCTTGAGAAGGATGGGTGTTAGCTCTTCTCTAAACCTTTGATAGAATTCACCTGTGAATCCATCTGGTCCTGGACTTTTGTTTGTTGGGAGATTTTTAATCACAGTTTTAATTTCAGTGTTTGTGATTGGTCTGTTCATATTTTCTATTTCTTCCTGATTCAGTCTTGGAAGGTTATACTTTTCTAAGAATCTGTCCATTTCATCCAGGTTGTCCATTTTATTGGCATATAGTTGCTTGTAGTAATCTCTTCTGGTGCTTTTTATTTCTGTGGTGTCCGTTGTAACTTCTCCTGTTTCCTTTCTAATTTTATTGATTTGTGTCCTCTTCCTCTTTTTCTTGATGAGTCTTGCTAGAGGTTTATCGATTTTATTTATCTTCTCAAAGAACCAGCTTTTAGTTTTATTGATTTTTGCTATTGTTTTCTTTGTCTCTATTTCATTTATTTCTGCTCTGATCTTTATAATTTCTCTCTGCTAATTTGGGGTTTTGTTTGCTCTTCTTTCTCTAGTTTCTTTAGGTGTAAGGTGAGATTGTTTATTTGGGATATTTCTTGTTTCTTGAGGTAGGATTGTATTGCTATAAACTTCCCTCTTAGAGTTGCCTTTGCTGCATCCCATAGGTTTTGGATCATTGTGTTTTCATTGTCATTTGTCTCTAGGTATTTTTGGATTTCCTCTTTGATTTCTTCAGTTATCTGTTGGTTATTTAGTAGCATATTGTTTAGCCTCCATGTGTTTGTGTTTTTTACAGTTTTTTTTCCTTTAATTGATTTCTAATCTCATAGCGTTGTGGTCAGAAAAGATGCTTGATATGATTCCAATTTTCTTGAATTTACCAAGGCTTGATTTATGACCCAAAATGTGATCTATCCTGGAGAATGTCCCATGTGCACTTGAGAAGAATGTGTAATCTGCTGTTTTTGGATGTAATGTCCTATAGGTATCTATCAAATCAAGCTGACTTATTGTGTCATTTAAAGCTTGTGTTTCCTTATTAATTTTCTGTGTGGATGATCTTTCCATTGGTGTAAGTGGGGTGTTAAAGTCCCCAACTATGATTGTGTTACTGTCGATTTCCTCTTTCATAGTTGTTAGCATTTGCCTTATGTATTGAGGTGCTCCTATATTGGGTGCATATATATTTATAATTGTTATCTCTTCTTCTTGGATTGATCCCTTGATCTTTATGTAGTGTCCTTTCTTGTCTCTTGTAACATTTTTTATTTTAAAGTCTATTTTATGTGATATGAGGATAGCTACTCCAGCTTTCTTTTGATTTCCATTTGCATGGAATATCTTTTTCCATCCCCTCCCTTTCAGTCTGTATGTGTCCCTAGGTCTGAAGTGGGTCTCTTGTAGACAGCATATATATGGGTCTTGTTTTTGTATCCATTCAGCCAGTCTGTGTCTTTTGGTTGGTGCATTTAGTCCATTTACATTCAAGGTAATTATCGATATGTATGTTCCTATTACCATTTTCTTAACTGTTTTGGGTTTGTTTTTGTAGGTCCTTTTCTTCTCTTATGTTTCCCACTTAGAGAAGTTCCTTTAGCATTTGTTGTAAGGCTGGTTTGGTGGTGCTGAATTCTCTTAGCTGTTGCTTGTCTGGAAAGCTTTTGATTTCTCCCTCGAATCTGAATGAGACCCTTGCTGGGTAGAGTATTCTTGGTTGTAGGTTCTTCCCTGTCATCACTTTAAATATATCGTGCCACTCCCTTCTGGCTTGCAGAGTTTCTGCTGAGAAATCATCTGTTAACCTGATGGAAGTTCACTTGTATGTTATTTGTCGGTTTTCCCTTGTGGCTTTTACTAACTTTTCTCTGTCTTTAATTTTTGTCCATTTGACTACTATATGTCTTGGCGTGTTTCTCCTTGGGTTTATCCTGCCTGGGACTCTCTGCACTTCCTAGACTTGGGTAGCTATTTCCTTTCTCATGTTAGGGAAGTTTTCAACTAGAATCTCTTCCAATATTTTCTCAGGTCCTTTCTCTCTCTCTTCTCCTTCTGGGACCCCTATAATGCGAATGTTGGTGTGTTTAACATTGTCCCAGAGGTCTCTTAGGCTGTCTTCAGTTCTTTTCATTCTTTTTTCTTTATTCTTTTCCACATCAGTGATTATCACCATTCTGTCTTCCAGGTCACTTATTCATCCTACTGCCTCAGTTAATCTGCTATTGGTTCCTTTCAGTGTATTTTTCATTTCAGTTATTGTATTACATATCTCTGTTTGTTTGTTCTTTAATTCTTCTAGGTCTTTGGTAAACTTTTCTTGCAACTTTTCGATCTTTGCATCCAGTCTTTTTTCAAAGTCCTGGATCATCTTCACCATCATTATTCTGAATTCTTTTTCTGGAAGAATGCCTACCTCCTCTTCATTTAGTTGTTTTTCTGGTGTTTTATCTTGTCCCTTCATCTGGTACAAAGTCTTTTGCCTTTTCATTTTCCATGTCTTTCTGTGGCTGTGATTTTCAGTTCCAGAAGATGAAACAGTGCTGATACTGCTTGATTCTGCCGTCTGCCCTCTTGTGGAGGAAGCTGTCTAGGAGGCTGGTGGGTGCTTCCTGATGCGAGGGACTGATGATGTGTTGGGCTGGGTGGGCGGAGCTCAGTAAAACTTTAATCTGATTTGGTGGGTGGAGCTCAGTGACACTTTAATTTGCTTGTCTGCCAATGGGTGGGGCTGTGTTCCCACCCTGCTGGTCGTTTGGCCTGAGGTGACCCAGCCCTGGAGCTTACAGGCTCTTTGGTGGAGCTAATGGTGGACTCTGGAAGGGCTCACGCCAGTGAGCGCTTCTCAGAACCCCTGCTGCCAGTGCCTCCATCTCCTTGGTGAGCCACAGCTGCCCCCCACCTCTGCAGGCAACCCTCCAACACCAGCTGGTAGGTCTGGTTCAGTCTCCTATGGGGTCACTGCTCCTTCCCCTGGGTCCTGGTAAGCACAATTTTTTGTGTGCCCTCCAAGAGTGGAGTCTCTATTTTCCCCAGTCCTGTGGAGGTCCTGCAATCAAATCCCGCTGGCTTTCAAAGTCTGATTCTCTGCGGATTCCTCCTCCCGTTGCTGGACTGCCAGGTTAGGAAGCCTGATGTGGGGCTCAGAACCCTCAGGGCTTCTGCAGTATAACTGTTCTCCAGTTTGTGAGTCACCCAACCAGCATTTATGGGATTTGATTTTAATGTGATTACGCCCCTCCTACCATCTCATTGTGGCTTCTCCTTTGTCCCTGGATGTGGGGTGTTTTTTTTGGTGAGTTCCAGTGTCTTTCTGTCAATGGTTGTTCAGCAATTAGTTGTAATTCCGGTGCTCTTGCAAGAGGGAGTGAGCGCACGCCCTCCTACTCCGCCATCTTGCCTGCTGCCTCCATATTTAGTTTTGTAAGAAGTTGCCATAATCTTTTCTAGAACAGCTATACCATTTTATATTCTTAGTAAAAGTGTGTGAGCCAATTTCTCTGCATTTTTTTTTCTAGGATTTGATGTTAATCACTAATTTATCTTTTTGTTTTTGCCATTCTGATAGGTGTGTAGTGACAATTCATGGTTTTAATTTGCATTTGCAGTTCTCTAATAGCTAGTGATTTTGAATGTCTTCTCATGTGCTTATTTGCCATCTGTAGTATTACCTTTTCAGTAAAATATCTCTTGATGTCTTTTGCCTATTTTCTAATTTGATTTTTTCCCTATTGAATTTTGAGAGTTCTTTATATATATTACATACAGGTAGTATATATACAGTTCTTTGTTGGGTCTCTGGTTTACAAATATCTTCTGTTTTTAGCTTGTCTTTTCATCCTTATTAAGGATCTTTTAGAAAGCAAAATCCTAAATTTTGATATGATCCAGTTTATCATTTTTTTCTCTTATTGCTCATACTTTTGGTGTTAGGTCTAAGACTTCTTCACCTAGCCCTAGGGACTGAGGATTTTCTCCTGTTTTTTCCCTAGAAGTTTTATAGTTGTTTAAATTTAAATCTGTGATTCATTTTGAGTTAACTTTTATATAAGGTATAAGGCTTAGGTAGAGTCTCTTTTTATGTTAACCTGTGGATGTCCAACTGCTCCTGCATTATTATTGAAAAGGTGGTTCTTCCTCCATTGAATTACTTCTGTAGCTTTTGTAAAAAATCAGTTGGGTATATTTATGTGGGTCTATTTCTGGGATCTCTGTCCTGTTTCATTGATCTATGTGTTCATTCCTATGCCAGTATCATGCTGTCTTGATTACTGTAGCTATGTAGTGAGGCTTGACTTTGGGTATAGTGACACTTCTCATTTTATTCTTTTCCAAAATTCTTTCAGCTAGTCTGTGGCCTGTGCCTTTCTGTAAAGTTTTGGAATAGGTTTGTCTACATTTACAAAAACCACACTGGGCAGTAGTTTAACTTTTAAAAAGTAATCTGCTATTGTTATGTTGATACTCTTTTCTTTGTATACTGTTAAATAGAGAAATAAGTATGTTAAAGAAACAAAATGATGCAGTATTTTAGTGAAAGTTAGACTATATGCAAGAAAAAATAAGAGGAGTAAAATATTTTATATAATACTGTCTGTCCACTGAAATTGCTTGGAAGCAGTGTCACCCTAGTAGCAATAATCATCCATGGAACCATGGTTATGTCCTTTAATACCATTTCCCTCCTTAGGGAAATGGTGGGTTTGAAGTGTGGCTCAAGGAAAGTACAAGGTAATGTTGGGATGTCTCATTATACCAGAAATCAAGGAGGCTTCAAAGATTAATGGAGTCTTGATAAGGAGTCAGTCACAGGAGCTGGTTCAAAGGAGCTCTCAGTGACCAAAATCATGACAATATATGCAGGAGAGAATAATTACTACAACTGTTAGAATTACACTGATTTTGCAAAAATTAGAGTGAATGATGACAGGGGGAGAAAACACCATATAAGCTTTTTCACCACTTGATGCTGTTATTAAAACAACTTTCTACTTTAAAAAATTGATATAAAAAGGGGAGATCTTAGCATATTTTTCTTGCCTTTGTTGTGGCACCTACCTGAATTTCAAATTTAACAAATAGCCTTGCTCTGCAAAATAATAATTTTCTAAAGTAATCTTGATTAAAATCATTGATTGAGGCAAGGATTAGCAGTGGTGTTAAAAGCATTTGTTGAATGGTTGATGGGGAATGAACATTTGCATAGTGTCTATGGCTGGCAGAATAATGCCTCCCTCACCTCTCAAGATGTTCCTATTATAATTCTTGGGTTCTGTAAATATGTTAACTTATATAGTAGAAGAGACTTTGCAGATGTGATTAAAGGGACTTATCAGAGGAAGGTAGGTGGAGCAGAGACAGATGTAACAACAGAAGCAGAAGTCAGAGCCAAGGAAGGAAGATAGACTTTGAAAGCTGGAACAGACAAGGAATGGATTCTGTCCTAGAGCCTCAGCCCTGCTTGATTCAGTTTGAATGTTTGACTCTAGAACTATAAAATAATAAATCTGTATGTTGAAGCCACTAAATTCCCATAATTAGTTACAGTAGTAATGTAAACTAACTGTCAAAATTATACCAGCCAGCTTTCTGCAGTTAGACAATGGAAGGATCTGATTGTCATTACATTAATTCAGTGGTGAGTTTTATTGTGACTTGAAACTGACCAAGTCTTTAGACTGAATTTCAAGCTATGTGGAAATACAGAGGCTAGAGAAATAGGCAAAACAGCACTGAAAAATACAGGAAGTATAAGACAACTGATCCAACCTCTTCAAGTGGAAAGTGGAGAAGTATAGAGTTGCCATTAACTGTGTTTGGGAAGATTGCAGACAGGCTGGGGAAATGTTTTAGATACGTTAAATCTGGGGTATCTGTTAGATATCCAAGTGGATATGTCAGTAATTGGATACATGAATGTGGAATTCAGAGAAGAGGCCCAAGGTGCAGAGATTACATATCTATTGATTGATCTATATGGATCTCTATTTACCTATCTATATATACAAAATATAGATAGATATCTTTATATATGTATATCTAGGAGTCATCAGTATATAGATAATATTAAAGCCATGAAAAAAAGATGAGATCAAGAGGAGAGTGGAAAACTGATAATATAAAATGTCTGAGGACAGAGATTACTGTGACCTTCCAAAATTAACAGATCTTAAAATAAGGGAACAGAAGAAAGACTAAGAATTTGCCAGCAATTTAAAAGGAAATCTAGGAGTCTGTTAAAAAAAACAAATGCACAAAGTATTAGAAAAGAAGGGAGTGATCAACTGTGTCAAATTCTTATCAAAATGGTATATGGTACCTGCATTTTTGCAACATGCTTTTGACTCAACTTTGCGAGATTATCCAAGATGACAATGAGTTCGTTTTCATTGCTTTAAAACACATCACGTGAGTGTCCTTTAACTTAATTTTTGTTGATTATTTACTATTTAAAAAAATGCTCAATGAACATTCTTGTTGTATGTCTCATTTTGTGCATGTATGGAAGTTCCTTTAGAGAACAGGCCTAGGAGAGAAATTGTGTTACAGGTTATGCATATTTCAGCCTTACTGTATATTGCCGACTGCTTTTCAAAGTGGTAATATGAATTTACATTCCCACAAGCAGTATATAAGAGTTCTGTCCTTTACTGAGTATTACAGATTGCAAAAATTTTGCCACATTCATGGGTGTGTAATGGAATCTCATGTCTTTAATTTTGATTTTCCTTGTTGCTAGGAAGGTTGAATATTTTCATATGTGGTTTTCCTCTATGCTATGCTCTATTTTGCTCACATTTTTATTTGGTTGATTGTCTCTTAAATTGGTTTATAGGAAGTATTTATGTGCTCTGGCTATTAATCCCTTGAGTATAAATGCCTCCTTGTTAAGTTTATATCAGAGCTACTCTTTACACTTTTTACAGGGTCTTATTATAAATAGGAGTTTTAAGTTTTTGTGTAGTTGAAAAATTGTCTTGGTGGTTTATGCCATTTATCTTTTCAACATAAATTTAAAAATAATAACGTTGACTTCCATGGCTGGGGTGGGGGTGGGGGCGGAGAAAACAATAACTTGGGAGTAGAATGGGTTATGTACCAAAGAAGGAAATTTAGTTTACTATGCAAATAAATCAGTACTCACTACTAAAATTTTGGGGATGGTTTAGGCAGAAATAATGGACTTTAAAGACAATAAATTTGGAGGAAAGACTTTTAAACATCTCTGCAATGATTTTAGGTTGCCATCATGCAATCAGGTCTTCTTATTAGTAGTTAGTGTGTTAACATCTAAGCATTGAAAGATCAAGAAATAGTAACTCTATTTAAAAGATCTTGTAAAACTTCTTATCTCAGGCAAGTGATTCACAAATTCAAGCAAACTGATTTTTAGCCTTGTCCATAAATGTTAAACCATTAAAATTATATTACATTAAAGTAACTTTTCATATAAACAACTTAATTTTATATAAATAATATCTTATATGACCCCAACATTAAGAACAAACTCAAGGCTCACTACTGAATTTTGATAAGTTCAAAATTTGAGGAGATTATAATTCATTCCCTTCATGCATATCATTTAGAAGGTTAGAATATAACATAGAACTTAAATACAATTAATATGCAAGATTATACTGTTAGCTAAGGTTAATCATTTTTACTTAATCTGGTTTTGTGACAGTTGAATGTCAAATATGTTAAAAAAAAAAATCCCAAAATTTCTCACCATATTGTAGAAGACAAGCTGATCTTTAAATGGAAACCAACTCATAATTTCTTGTTCAGCTTTCATTTTTCTGTGTTAATCTTTATTTTAAATGTAAATTCACCATTAGACTTGTACTTTAACAATTTGATTGAAGTAAAACTTGTATATAATGAATCACATATATTTAAAGAACACAATTCAATGAATTTTGATGCATGCATTCACCTGTGCCACCACCACAACCAAGATATGGTATATTTCCATCACACCTAAAAAGTTTTGTGCCCTTTTGCCATTCCTCCCTCCCTCCATCCCTGTACCCAGGCAACTACTGACGTGAGGTGAGCACCAGCATCATTGAGCTTCACTGCTATGCTCTCTAGACCAGGGCTGATGGTAGGAAATGCTGTTACAGAACTGGGCTCCCTGATGACAATAGGCAGGTTTGGATCCTAAAATGATAGAGGCATGATGGAAGCACTTAACCATCTAAAGCATGCTGGGAGTAATAATTGTATTGAGTAGCAAAATCTAAATCTCAGGTAATCCTAGGGGAAAGAGAGATGTGTACCCTATGGAGTAAAAGCTATTGCAGTGGAGATGGCAGGTAGGAGGCTCCAAAGCTGCCCCACCCAGCCAAGGTAGTAAGTAAGAATATCTCAATCTGGGGGAAAGGTATGGCAAATGGTAGAGATTAGTGCCACCACCTTAAAGACTGAAAGAATGCATGAATAATAGTCTCCATCACACCTTCAGTTCACCAGTCTTGCCCCATATCCAGCTGTCCCAGAACCCTTCCCTGCCCACCTGCAGGCCAGCACCAGCCCCAGCCCCACCCCTGGGCTGTGTACAATGGCTGCCAACATTCTGATAGGCAGAAGGCAGAGCCTGGCAGCCAATATCGCCAGGGCCCAGTCCTGCCTACCATCACCCATGGTAGTCAGCTCCACCACAACATAAAGGCCCACATGGAGGGATGGTACAGAGCACAGAATGCTGGTGGCCAGAGGGGAGTATGCTGCTTGGCCCCTTAGGATGTATCCTATATAAAGTCACTACTCCAAAATTGGGAAATGTAACTGAACTACCTCATACATAGAAACAAAGACAGATAATTGGGCAAAATGAGGGTAACAGAAGACTATGTTCTAAATGAAGGAACAAGACAAAACCCCAGAAGAACTTCGGAAAGTGGAGATAAGCAAGTACTCAATGAAGAGTTCAAGGTGATGATCATAAAGACGTGCAAAGAACTCTGGAGTAGAATGGATGAACATAATGGAAAGTTTAACAAAGAGTTAGAAAATATTAATGTAAAGAAATCCCAACAGAACTGCAGATTCTAATAACTGAAATAAAAACTCTACTAGAAAGGAATCAGTAGTAGATTAGATATTATAGATCAATGAATAGGAAGACAGTAGTAGAAATCACCCAAGCTGAACAGAAAAAAGTAATAAGATTGAGACCTCTGGGATAATATCAGGCATACAAACATTTGTATCATAGGGGTTCCAGAAGGAAAAGAGAGAGAAAGGGGTATAAAATGTATCTGATGAAATTATGGATGAAAACTTTCCAAACCTAAAGAAGGAAACAGACATCCAGGTACAAGAAGCAGAGTCCTAAACAAGAACAACCCAAAGAGGTCCACACCAAGACACATTTATAACAAAAATGGCAAAAGTTAGAGAATCTCAAAAGGAGCAAGAGAGAAGCAACTAATTACATACGAGGGAACTCCCATAAGATAGTGTGCTGACTTTTCAGCAGAAATTTGGCAGGCCAGAAGGGAGTGGTATGTTAAAGGGAAAAGGGAAAAAACCCTACAACCAAGTAGGCCTGGCAAGGTTTTCCTTTACATTTGAAGGAGAGATCAAAAGTTTTAGACAAACAAAAGCAAAAAGAGTTTGGCACCACCAAACCAGCTTTATAGGAAATGTTAAAGGGACTACTCTAAACAAACAAACAAACAAACAAACAAACAAAAGACTGCAGCTAGAAATATGAAAATTGTGAAAGGAAAAGTCTCATAGTAAAGGCAAATATACAGTAAAGGTAATAGTTCATCCACTTACAAAACTAGTAGGAAGGTTGAAAAAAATAGTAGAATCAGCTATATCCACAGTAAGTAGTTAAGGTACATAAAACAAAGTTGTAAAGTGTTGTCAACCTTAAACGTGGGAGATGGAGTAAAAAATGCAGGGTTGTTAAAATGCATTTGAACTTAAAATGACTGTGTGTGTGTGTGTGTGTGTGTGTGTGTGTGTGTGTGTAGGTTGTTACATATGAACCTCATGATAGCCAAAAATCGGAAACATACAGATACACACAAAGAGATCCAAAGGTAACAGTAAAGATAGTCCTCAAATCAAAAAGGAAGAGAGCAAAAGAAGAAAGGAACCAAAAAGGACTACAAAAACAACCAGAAAATAATGAACAAAATGAAAATACATACCTATCAATTACTTTAAATGGATTAAATGCTTCAATCAAAATACACAGAATGGCTGAATGAATAAAAGACACTAAATGCTTCAACCAAAAGATGTAGAGTGGCTGAATGGATAAGAAAAGACCCATATATGCTGTCTACAAGAGATGCACTTCACATTTTTTTTAAGAACTTTTATTGAGATATAATTGATATACAATAAACTGCATATATTTAAAGTATACAATTTGATATTTCTTCATTATTAGTAATGTATAAATGGCAATCCCAATCTCCCAATTCATCCCACCCCAACCTCCCCCACTTTCCTTGCTTGGTGTCCATATGTTTGTTCTCTACCTCTGTATCTCTTTCTGCCTTGCAAACCGGTTGATCTATACCATTTTTCTAGTTTCCGCATATATACGTTAATATATATTTATCTTTCTCTTTCTGACCTCACTCTGTATGACAGTTTCTAGGTCCATCCACGTCTCGACACATGTCCCAATTTCATTCCTTTTTATGGCTGAATAATATTCCATTGTATATGTGTACCACATCTTCTTTATCCATTCATCTATTGATGGACATTTAGGTTGCTTCCACGATGTGGCTATTGTAAATAGTGCCAAAATGAACATTGGGGTGCATGTGTCTTTTTTAATTATGGTGTTCTTTCTGTATGTGCCCAATAGTGGGATTGCTGGGTCATATGGTAATTCTATTTTTAGTTTTGCAAGGAACCTCCATACTGTTCTCCATAGTGGCTGTATCAATTTACATTCCCACCAGCAATGCAAGAGCGTTCCTTTTTCTTCACACCCTCTCCAGCATTTACTGTTTGTCAATTTTCTGATGATGCCCATTCTAACTGGTGTGAGGTGATACCTCATTGTAGTTTTGATTTGCATTTCTCTAATAATTAGTGATGTTGAGCAGCTTTTCATTGCCTCTTGGCCATCTGTATGTCATCTTTGGAGAAATGCCTATGTAGGTCTTCTGCCTGTTTCTTGATTGGGTAGTTTTTCTGATATTGAGCTGCATGTTTATATATTTTGGAGATTAATCCTTTGTCTGTTGATTCATTTGCAGATATTTTCTCCCATTCTGAGGGTTGTGTTTTCGTCTTGTTTATGGTTTCCTTTGCTGTGCAAAAGCTTTTATGTTTCACTAGGGCCCACTTGTTTCTTTTAATTTCCATTACTCTGGGAGATGGGTCAAAAAAGACCTTTCTGTGATTTATGTCGAAGCGTGTTCTTCCTATGTTTTCCTCTAGGAGTTTTATACTGTCTGGCCTTACATTTATGTGTTTAATACATTTGAGTTTATTTTTGTGTATGCTGTTAGGGAGTGCTCTAATTTCATTCTTTTACATGTAGCTGTCCAGTTTTCCCAGCACCACTTATTGAAGAAGCTGTCTTTTCTCCATTGTATATCCTTGCCTCCTTTGCCATAGATTAGTTGACCATAGTTTATCTCTGGGCTTTCTATCCTGTTCCATTGATCTATATTGCCGTTTTTGTGCCAGTACCATATTGTCTTGGTTACTGTAGCTTTGTAGTATAGTCTAATGTCAGGGAGTCTGATTCCCCCCGCTGCATTTTTTTCCTTCAAGATTGCTTTGGCTATTCGGGGTCTTTTGTGTCTCCATACAAATTTTAGAATTTTTTGTTCTAGTTCTGTAAAAAAAAAAAAAATGCCATTGGTAATTTGATAGGGATTGCATTGAATCTGTAGATTGCTTTCGGTAGTATAGTCATTTTCACAATGTTGATTCTTCCAATCCAAGAATATGGTATGTCCCTCCATCTGTTTGTGTCGTCTTTGATTTCTTTCATCAGTGTCTTATAGTTTTCTAAGTACAGGTCTTTTACCTCCTTAGTTAGGTTCATTCATAGGTATTTTATTCTTTTTGTTGCAATGATGAATGGGATGTTTCCTTAATTTCTCTTTCTGATCTTTTGTTGTTAGTGTATAGGAATGCAAGAGATTTCTGTGTGTTAATTTTGTATCCTGCAACTTTACCAAATTCATTGATTAGCTTGAGTAGTTTTCTGGTGGCATCTTTAGGAGTTTCTATGTATACTATCATGTCATCTGCAAACAGTGACAGTTTTACTTCTTCTTTTCCAATTTGGGTTCCTTTTATTTCTTTTTCTTCTCTGATTGCTGTGGCAAGGACTTCCAAAACTATGTTGAATAGTAGTGGCGAGAGTGGACATCCTTGTCTTGTTCCTAATCTTAGAGGGAATGCTTTGTTTTTCACCATTGAGAATGATGTTTGCTGTGGGTTTGTCATATATGGCCTTTATTATGTTGAGGTAGGTTCCCTCTATGCCCACCTTCTGGAGAGTTTTTATCATAAATGGGTTTTGAATTTTGTCAAAAGCTTTTTCTGCATTTATTGAGATGATCATGTGGCTTTTATCCTTCAATATGTTAATATGGTGTATCACATTGATTGATTTGCATATATTGAAGAATCCTTGCATCCCTGGGATAAATCCTACTTGATCTTGGTGGATGATCCTTTGAATGTGTTGTTGGATTCTGTTAGCTAGTATTTTGTTGAGGATTTTTGCATCTAAATTCATCAGTGATATTGGTCTGTAGTTTTCTTTTTGTGTAGTATCTTTTTCTGGTTTTGGTATCAGGGTGATGGTGGCTTCATAAAATGAGTTTGGGAGTGTTCCTTCCTCTGCAATATTTTGGAAGAGTTTGAGAAGGATGGGTGTTAGCTCTTCTCTAAATGTTTGATAGAATTCACCTGTGAATCCATCTGGTCCTGGACTTGTGTTTGTTGGGAGATTTTTAATCACAGTTTTAATTTCAGTGTTTGTGATTGGTCTGTTCATATTTTCTATTTCTTCCTGATTCAGTCTTGGAAGGTTATACCTTTCTAAGAATCTGTCCATTTCATCCAGGTTGTCCATTTTATTGGCATATAGTTGCTTGTAGTAGACTCTTATAATGCTTTTTATTTCTGTGGTGTCCATTGTAACTTCTGTTTAATTTCTAAAATTTTATTGATTTGTGTCCTCTTCCTCTTTTTCTTGATGAGTCTGGCTAAAGGTTTATCAATTTTGTTTATCTTCTCAAAGAACCAGCTTTTAGTTTTATTGATTTTTGCTATTGTTTTCTTTGTCTCTGTTTCATTTATTTCTGCCCTGATGTTTATGATTTCTTTCCTTCTACTAACTTTGGGTTTTGTTTGCTCTTTCCTACTTTCTTTAGGTGTAAGGTTAGATTGTTTATTTGGGATATTTCTTGTTTCTTGAGGTAGGATTGTTTTGCTATAAACTTCCCTCTTAGCATTGCTTTTGCTGCATCCCATAGGTTTTGGATCATTATGTTTTCATTGTTACTTGTCTCTAGGTATTTTTTGATTCCCTCTTTGATTGCTTCAGTGATCTCTTGGTTATTTAGTAGCATATTTTTTAGCCTCCATGTGTTTGTGTTTTTTACAGTTTTTTCCTGTAAGTGATATCTAGTCTCACAGCATTGTGGTTAGAAAAGATGCTTGATATGATTTTAATTTTCTTAAATTCACCAAGACTTGATTTGTGACCCAAAATGTGATCTCTCCTGGAGAATATTCCATGTGCACTTGAGAGGAAAGTATAATCTGCTGTTTTCAGATGGACTGACCTATAAATATCAATTAAATCTGGTTGGTCTATTGTGTCATTTAAAGCTGTTTCCTTATTAATAATCTGTGTGGATGATCTTTCCATTGGTGTAAGTGGGGTGTTAAAGTCCCCCACTATTATTGTGTTACTGTTGATTTCTTCTTTTATCATTGTTAGCATTTGCCTTATGTATTGAGGTGCTCCTATATTGGGTGCATATATATTTATAGTTGTTATATCCTCTTCTTGGATTGATCCCTTGATGGTTATGTGATGTCCTTTCTTGTCTCTTGCAACATTCTTTAGTCTATTTTATCTGATACAAGTATTGCTACTCCAGCTTTCTTTTGATTTCCATTTGCATGGAATAACTTTTTCCATCCCCTCAGGCACTTCACATCTAAAGACACACAGACTGAAAGTGAAGGGATGGAAAAAGGTATTCCGTGTAAATGGAAATGAAAAGATAGCTGGGCTAGAAATACTTAGTGTACAAATAGACTTTAAAACAAAGAATGTAACAAGAGACAAAGAAGGATGTTAAATAATGATAAAGAGATCAATTTAACAAGATATGACAATTGTAAACATATGCACCCAACATAGGAACACCTAAGTACATAAATATCAACAAACACAAAGGGAGAAATTGACATAACACCATAATAGTAAGTGGGGTGTTGAAGTCCCCTATATCAATGGACAGATGTTCCAGAGAGAAAATAAAGAAACACTAGCCTTAAATGATACATTAGACCAGGTGGACTTCATAAATATATAAAACATTCCATCCCAAAGCAGAACACACATTTTTTTCAAGTGCACATGGAGCACTGTCCAGAAGAGATCACGTATTAACCCACAAAACAAGTCTCAATAAATTTAAGAATATTTAAGTCATGTCAAGGATCTTTACTGACCACATCAATATGAGACTAGAAACCAACTACAAGGGAAAAAACTGCAAAAAACATGAACGGGGGAGGCTAAACAATATGCTTCTAAACAACTATTGAGTCACTGACAAAATCAAAGAAGAAATTAAAAAATGCCTTGAGACAAATGAAAATGGAAACACTACAATCAAAATCTATGGGACACAACAAAAGTTCTAAGAGCGAAGTTTATGTAGCACAAGCCTACCTCAAGAAACAAGAAAAATCTTGAATAATCTAAACTTACACCTAAACAGCAGGAAATTACGAGTCTTAGCACGGTGTGAAGAAAGAGGAACCCTTCATTCATTGTTGGTGGGAATGTAAGTTGATGCATTCAGTATGGAAAACACTATTGGAGATTCCTCAAAAAATTAAAAACAGAATTACCACATGATCCAGAAATTCCATTTCTGGGTTTTTATCTGAAAAAAACAAAAACTGTAATTAGAAAATGCACCTCTGTATTCGTTGCAGCCTTATCTGTAATAGCCAAAATACGTATGCTCCCATATATTCATTGCAGCATTATTTGTAACAGCCGAGATATGGAATCAACCTAAGTGTCCATCAATAGATTAATGAATAAAGATGTATGTATACAAAGAAATATTACTCAGCCATAAAAATATTGCCATTTGTGACAATATGGATGAACCTAGAGAATATTTTGCTAAGTGAAACGTTAGAGAAAGACAGCATATAATTTCACTTGTGTGGAATCTGAAGAAAACAAATGAACTAACATAATAGGAACAGACTCGTATACAGTGAAGAAACTGGTGATTGCTAGATGGGAGGCAGATGGGTGGATGAGTGAAATAGATGAGGAAGATTGAGGTGTGGTCTTCCAGTTATAAAATAAGTCACAGGAATGTAATGTACAGTGTAGGAAATATAGTCAAAAGTATTATAATAACTTTGACAGATAGTAACCAGACTTGTTATCATTTTGTAATATATAAAAATATTAAATCATTATACGGTACACCTGAATCTAATAATGCTGCAAGTCAGTTATACCTCAATTTAAAAAAAAAAAGAAAAATATAAATTGTTTCTTCTATTTCTCTCATTCCTAAGTAGTAAGTACAGTGCCCTGGTGGGCATTTGCATTCTGAATACAAATTTTTCTATACTTGGGAATACTTCATTGACTTGTTTATCTTGTGACATCAAGGACTGTCTACTTTCAGTTGGGCCTTGAGCTGGAAAGGCTTACTTAGGCCATACAACCCAGTGGATAGTATGATATTACCAATTTCTGTGGTGGGAAAGGGTGCCATGTGGAGTTTGTCAAGCTTCACTAGTAGAATCAAAATGTATACCCTTAAAATTTTGAAGAAGGACATATCATCTATTCAGAGAATTATACAGCTGCCTGTAAGGGGCCCTTCTCCACCCGCATGTGGATGTAGATGTGGTATGAGTGAGAGGTGCTGATGAGAACCATCTTTTCGCAAGTCTGTCGAGTGAAGTCATATTGGTAGCTTGTGGTGGGAGTATTTACACCCAGGAAACTGGAAAACGTCATAAATCTGGGGCTTTTTTAACCTGGAGAGCCAGCTTTTAAACATTTACCCACATGACGCTGGACATGGGGTTCTGAGCCCCTGCTTTTACAACTTATCTGTTCTTTCTGCCCCTGCCCATGCCCAGTCTTCATGTGCCACTTCCATTTCATGATGGATTACCACTGGGCCTGTCTTAACTTTTGACGTGGTGGGTGTGATAGAACCAAGGTCATGGTAGGCAGTTTTGGCTGCATTGTGGTTTAATGTTCTGTGATTAGGCACTCAGTGTTTGCCAGACCCCACTAAGTAGTGGCAGTGGTAAGTAGAGGACTGGGTGTAAGTAGAGCTGGAAGGAACTTGATAGAAAAAGAGATAAAGCAATGGGGATGTGATTATGGATCCACTGGTTCCATCATATATCATACCACCCAGAAGCTGCTATCCTGATACAATGATGAAACATTTGTGTGAAGGTGCAGCTGAGATGCTAACTTGAGATAAAATGTTGCAAGGGTGTGTGCGCCATACTCTAGGTTGCGATTCCAGGATTCAGTACATTCCCTCTTTTTATGATTGTTTTTAAGGCTGTGTCCAACAGTTGTGATACATGGTCTCTGAAGGGATGGAAGTAGGATTGCTTCTGCCTTCCATCATTACCTGTGAGCGACGGCAGGAGTGTGTGTCACACATCCCTGTGGCTCCAGCCCCCTGAATCTAGAGGTCCTGCTTCTCAGATAGGGAATGTGTCCATCAGAGGACACATAGTAAGAGCGTATTAAACTTTATGCCATAGCAGAACACTATGGTATATTTGGGCTCCTTGGGCTAAAAGAACAGGAACACAGAAAAGAGTTACTACCTTGGTAGGAATAATTGACCCTGATTAACAGGAGGATATAGGGGTGATGTTAAATAGTGGGGGCAGGTTAGCATATGTGAGGGAAACGTGATCTCTTAGGGTATCTCTTCATGGTTTTAGGCTCAATTTTGATGATAAATTGATAAGTGCAGCATCTGTGGCCTGAGAAGTGCACGATGACGAGCAGCTTGTATTCCTTATGTTGAGAGGCTGAGTCATACCCCCACCCCCTCCACCAGATAAGCCTCCTAGGGCATTGGAGGAGAGCCAAGGATGAAGAAAGCTAGAAAGTATAAATGGGGAGATGAGTACCCTTTAAACACTTGAGACCAACTGCAGTGGCAGGAGCTGTATAGATTATTTAGCGAAACTTCTTAGGTCAGCCAGAATACTAGAGGAAGGAAGATCAACCAGAAATAAGAACGATCAACCAGAATCCTGGAGAAGTGATTCCCAGATGGGGTACAGTTATACAAAATGTTTTCAAGTGCTACGAGTTGGACTTCAGTGAATATTTTGGTGTGCCTCTGAAATCCTTTTTTAGGGTTGAGACACATTCCTAACTCCTGCCAAAGTCTCATAGTTGAGACCCTCTCCAGTAATTGCTTCTGGCCTAGGAGAGCTACTTCACTTAAGGTTATGCCCTGTCTATGGAGATAGCCAACACATTTCATTACAGGTTAATGGGTATGAAGGTCCAACCCTTTTGACTCAGTTTTGGAAAACCAAAGGCCCCCTCAGAGCTGAGGCCTTTGTTGCAGTTGCATTGCAGTCAACTTCTGCCTCCGCCCATTCGTTTTCCTCATTTCATTAGCTGTGTTGTTTCCTAGAGCATTCATGTCCTAGAAAATTTAGGTTTTATATTAATTTTGAATGCTAGTCAGGCAACAGTAGCAGAATTATTGCTATGTGACCATGCATGAGTTATATTAACATTTTTTCAAAAACTGGTTTGTTGAGGTGTTAGTTACTTTAATGTAAAGTGGGATTGATGAGTTTTAACATATACCCACACCCATGTAAGTACAATCCCTTTTTTTTTTTTTTGGTAAATTCCTTAGAATTTTCTACATAAACAGTCATGTGTTTGAATAAGGACAATTTTAATGTTTCCTATTTTTTTATTGCCTTGTTGAACTAGTTGCAGCTTTGGATATAACACTGAATGAAAGTGGTGAGAGTCATTTTGAACTTAGAGGAAGTGATCTTGCCTTGTCTCAATTTTAGAGTGAAGGCATTCAAAATTGCTCCATAAAGTATATTAGTCATATGCTTTTTTGTAGATGCTTTTCATCATACTGAGAGAGTTCCTTTTATTCTCGGGCATTGAGAATTTTTATCATGAAAAAGAATTGAATTTTGTCAAGTGCTTTTTTCTGCATCTATTGTAACAAACATTTCTTTTATTCTAATTTAATCACATTATATTTAAATGTTTTAGTTAACAGCGCTTTATTCTTAGGATGAACTCCATGTAGTCACAATCTATCATCCTTTTCTATATTGTGTGACATAATTTACAAACACGAATTTTCTGTCAATGTTTATGAGGAATACTGCTCTATAATTTTTTATTAGCGCTATTTTAGTTTTGTTGCTGTTGTTGTTAGGATTATGCTTGCCTAATAAAACAAGCTGAAAAATGTGCTTTCTCTATTTTCTGAAAAAGTTTGTATAAAATTATTTTTTCTTCACATGTTTTGTAGAATTCATTAGTGAAAACTTGTGGGATTAGACTCTTCTTTCTGAAGATTTTTTTAGTAAATGTATTTACAAATTCAGTTTTAAAGAGTATGTACAGAGCTACTAAGATTTTCAAAAATTTCATCTATAAGTTTTGGGAAGTTATATTTTTCAAGGAATTTGTCCATGTTATACAAGTTACATACCTTGTTGAATGAACTCCCATTAGTATTTATGGTGGTTCAAGCTTTTATACAATGTATTCCTTCAGCTTCTGTTAATTGTGATGTCTTTATTTTCTCCTTATTTTTGAGAATGTTAATTAGATACAGAATTTCAGGTTGACAGTGTTTTTTTTCAAGACTTTAAAAGATGTTCTATAGTCTTTGGCCTACTTTGTTTCTAGTGAGAAGTTTTGGTTACCCTGTATATGTAGTTCCCCTGTATGTGAAATAATTTTATAACACTTACCTGTGTGAAGACTGGTTAAATTTCAGTTTGCCTTTTTCCCTAGGTTGAAGTTCTTTGAGTTGCAGCTCAACATACAGAGTAGTGTACCAGAATTCCATCCTCAGTGAACATTAGGCAACTTTTGTCTCCCTGGGCCATCAAGGCTCTCAGAACCACTGCTCTGACTTGTCACTGAATAGAAACACCCCAAGAAAATGTAACCTGACATTTCGGCTCACCTTCCTGCATTCCTTCCTATCTTTTCCTGGATCTTGACCCAGTAGTTCTTCACACTGGTGCTTTAGTTCTTAGCTCTTTGATGCTTAGAGAAAACACACACATATGCACACGTATACATAACATTATCTTACCTGCTTATGTAATTGCCTTCAGTGGGAGGGTTGGTTCAAATAACATATTACTGAAAGTAGAAATCCCACTTATACTTTGTCATTAGATTAGTACATCTACGTAATATTGGTTTTTATATTCTCCGTATGATGATTTGGAAAAGCTACATGTTCTTTATATAACACTTTTTCCTGCCTTATTTGATAAAACACATATGATACATATATATATACACACATACATACATCCTCATGTACACACATATGTTTATAATACTAAATCCTTATATTGAAGTATTGAAGGTTTTGAAGGGCAGAACAAACACATAATTCTGAAAAGCCTTAAAATATTTTTTCTTGATTTTGAAAGTAAGTCATACCTATAAAGATTTTAAGTGACACAGAAATGAAGTAAAAAGTGAAAGTGCCCTATACTTTGGGTACCCTTAGTTATGAAATGATTGTGTGAGTTGTTTGCTGAATATGTGTTTTTCATTTGACAAGGTCATTTTGACATAGCTTAAAAATGACTGCATCAAAATAGCCATGTCAATGTAACTGCATTGGAGTGTCCATTTTATCCTTATGAGGTGATCCTTTCTGGTTAATTCACAATATATTTTAACATGTGAAGGACTCTGAAAAATCCTGTAACAGAGAAATCTAGTTTTAACTTACTGCTTCCCCAAATGGTTTGCTATCCAAAGGTTTTTTTTTTTTACTTAACACTTGTCATATCCTATGGAATTAATATTCCTGTGGAAAGTGTTTGTTAAATACTTATTGTTACTTCTGATTTTCATCTGTATCCTGTTAGCATTATTATTACATGAAAAAAATCACTTCAAGATTTACAATCTAGGAGAGTCAGCAAGTAAAATGAATTACAAGCAGAATAGCTGATGCTTTACTTACAGTTCATTCTTCTGTTAGTTTTCTATGGCTGCCGTAACAAAGTACCATGAACTGAGTGGCTTAAACAACGGAAATTTATTGTTTCATGGTTCTGGAGGCTAGAAGGCAAGATCCAAGTGTCAGAAGGATTGACTGCTTCTGAGGGTCATTAAGGAGAATCTGTTCCATACCTCTCCCCTAGCTTCTGGTGGTTGCTGGCAAGCTTTGGCATTCCTTGGCTTGCAGAAAAATCACCCCATCTCTGCATTCATCTTCATGTGGCGTTCTCCCTGTCTGTGTCCAAATTTCCCTTTTTATAAGGGCACCAATCAAACTGGATCATGAGCCGCTCTAATGACCCCATCTTAATTAATTACATCTGCAATAGCTCTATTTCCAAATAAGTCACATTCTGAGATACTGGAGGTAAGGATCTGATATGAATTTTTGGGGGGTAAAATTCAATTCATAACAATAGTTTTTCTGAGAGAAAAAAATGTCCATTATGTAAATTCCTTTACATCAGTCTTTTACATGTAGGCTCATATTCAGGAAAATGGGAAATAGAAAGCAAAAGGTTAGAAGATGGAGTGCTATTGAAGGTAAAGGCTGTGATTTTTCATAGGAAGGAAGGAGGGCTAAATACTGGGAATAAGATTTTGGGGAAATTATAAAAATGTTGGGGAGGATATATATTTTCCCAGAAAAGAATTACTGTACATTAACCTTTAGGCAGTTATTTGTTCCTCTGGCTACACTGTAGTTGCATACCAATAAAGGATTTATCAATTTTATATTCAGATATGCTATATTATTGGCAATTTCTGTATTTCAAAATGCAACTCCTTTAAAATTTATTTTATCCAAAGTCAGTAGCCATTCTATCTATAAATTATTTAACTGTAGCATTTTAGGATTTGTTCAGTGTTGAATAACCTCAAAGAGCATATGGTGAGTGTCTGTTTAGTAACATAGAGCACCTGGCACAAAATATGTGTAGAATGCTGCTTTAATGAATATACTATGCAGAGCTTCTATGTAAAATCTTTGTTACCTGATAAACAGGAAGCATCTGTTGTGTTATGAAATTAACTCACAATCAGGCAGCACATAAGATAGGAATCCCTATGGCAAAAAGACTAGGCTTATTTACTGAACACTTGAGGCCAATGCTCTCATTCATTTTTATTTTCCTAAATTCCTGCCATGATAAACTATAAATGCTGAGTGTTCAATATATGTTTATGAAATGTTTTGATTGAACAAAAATGAATGAACTATGGTGTTAGATAAACATAGTGCTCATTTCTAGCCATATATCAATTCTCTCACTTATACCAAAGTTTAGGCTTTGATAACAAATAATTCAAGGATCAAATCTCAATCCTGGCACATATTTGCTGTGATATTTGTAAGCTACTAAAATATTTTGAGCTTCAGCTTCTTTATCTGTCAAAAGGGAATAATTATACCTATATCAGAAAGTAAGGATGAGAAATAAAACTGCTGCTCCTTTAATACTGGCCATTATTATTGTATTTTACCTAGATGATAACAACTGCTTCCTAACTAGTCTACTGAAATTAGCCATGCCCTCCTCCAATCCATTCTCTGCCGAGGAGTCAGCACAATCTCTGTAAGATGAAAATCCAATCGATCTTGTACTTCTGCTACTCAGTCCTCGAGTATTTCCCTACTGCACTAAGAATAAAACCTAAATTTCTTGGAGCCAGTTAAGATCCAACCTGACTCTGTTTCTATCTTTTTGTTCACTAATATGTTGTTTAATTTATGTGACAACTTGACTGGTACATGGGATACCCGGATTAAATATTATTTCTGGGTGTGTCTGTGAATGTGTTTCTGGATGAGATTAGCATTTGAATCAGTGGACTGAGAAAAACTCATTGACCTTAATGTGGGTGGGGCCTCATCTAATCCTGTGTGGAGAGAGGAGGAAGAGATTGCCTATTGGTTGTTTCTCTGAGAACCCTAATACAACAATCTATACTACAATTCATACATACTTCAATGAGCTGAACAACTTTTCCATGGAAGCTCCATGCTCTCTCTTCTATAAGCATATATACAATGATGCTTCTGCCCTGTAACAGTGACTCTTTGAGATCTCTTCATTATCTCCTTACCTACTTTTTCCTTTTCTCCCTGACTCATTTGATTAAATGTTAGCTTTCTTCCAAGTTGGAATTTTTTTTTTTTTAACTTGAAGATACCCCTGGGAAAAGTTAGGAGCCCCTTATGCCTGGGTTCTGTGTTTCTCCTATATGGGCACTCTGGTACTCAGGTCTCATCTGATTCTAGTATTGACCATATGGCATTCAAGTCTCCCATTTGCTTCTCCACTTGCCTTGCAAACTTGAATGTATGTTTCTATCTCTAGTATAGTCTCTAACAACTGGTATGCGATAAATAATTATTTATTGAATAAATGAAAATAAGATGACATTTGTAAAAATGCGTACGGTTACTGTTTTAATGTGTCAAGAATAAATAAGATGGATATGCAGAAGACACCAATTTAATATTGTTTGACACATTTCCCTTTGATTAGGTGGTAAAAGACTTTTTTTAATTTAAAAAATTTCAGCTTTCTATTTCAGAGAAGTATTGTTTACTATTGGTTAAATATTAGAGTCACTTGAGTTCTTTTTAAAAAGGCAAATATTTGGGTCACATACCAGATCAGTTAAATTGCAATCCCATGGGATGGGACTGAGGCATGGATATTCTTATATGCTCCCTCAAGTGATTATAAAGTGAATCCAAGACTGAGCACCAGTGCCTTAGGGTCTAGTTAAAAATTAGAATCACTTGTCCAAGTTTTAATTCCAAATCTAATGTCCCAGAAGTTTCTGATATGACTGAGTTTTCTTTTATCTCTTTCTAGAGTAAATACTATTCTCACCTCCCCACCCTGATTTCAAAAGAGACAGCAATGCAGCAAAGTACAAGGAAAAGTAAAAGGCATCTATAATCCCATTGTTTAGGGAGAGGAGAAGGGGGCGACCACTGTTAAATTTTTATAGTTTAAAAATTTTAAATTTAATCTTTCAAGTAAGCATATACTGTTGTATGAATACATTCTCTGTTCATTGCTGTTTTAAGATTAAATTGAGTTGCAGGAAATGTGAAGATATTACCTGGTTTAAACTTCTGCCTTTATTAAAGTAAGAATATACAACTGAAGCATCTGGTAAAATAGTTTTCTCAAAGACACATAGGTAGTGAAGTATATTGAACAGATTCTATATGTTTGCCTCTCTGCAGTTGATAGCACAGTGCCTTGTGTTTTCAATTACTACAAGACTTTTTCATCCTTAAGCAATTACCTTGGATTCATACTACCTTCTTACTGAATACTAATGATTATTTTAAAATGTGTATAAATATTTCTTTGTCTAAACTTTAGTCATTTACATCAGCATGCTCAATTGGTGACTCCTGTTGAGATCAGTCTCTTGACACACTTATGAAATACATCCTTTGAACTTCAGTCAGTTTTCTGTTTTTCTGCATCCACTGACCC
This sequence comes from Hippopotamus amphibius kiboko, assembly GCF_030028045.1. Classification (NCBI taxonomy): domain Eukaryota; kingdom Metazoa; phylum Chordata; class Mammalia; order Artiodactyla; family Hippopotamidae; genus Hippopotamus; species Hippopotamus amphibius. The sequence goes on along the minus strand of NC_080193.1, from coordinate 118,918,263 downwards.
TGGGTACTAGTACAGTCACTTGTATCCTCTAACCCTGGAATCTGAATTTTTCTAATCCCGGGCCCTAAATTTGACTAGTAACTGCTTGTTAGGCATCCTAGAAATATTATAGGAAAAACTGCTGCCTACACATTGTTTAATTAATGAAAAATCAGACTGTTGTGTCAAGTATTTAAGTGATGGTTTGCAATGAACGCCACAAAGAATTTCAGGAGTTGATTCATATCCATTTTAATTATAACTGAGTAAAAGGGTCATGTTCTTTCCTTACAAAATAAATGATTCCCTGCTTATTATGGTAGAGTTCTAAAAGTTAAAATTTAAATAAGATTGGCCCCCAATGTTCCAGTGACCCTCAATAATGTTTAATTAAGCCTGAATTTTGAGTAAATTATTTCCAAACTGGTTTAAAAGTTAATGAGATAATAATCACCCAGGAGAGAACAGCATGGTACCAATAGTATAAAGCAGCGGCAGCCTGGCTAGCTTGTGTATATTCTCTTATTCTAGATCTCATACATGCTTAATTGGCTTAAAACATTATGGTTCAAATAGACTCAAGGTCACTAAATAGGCCTATAATGTGGATAGAATTGAATTACATCTGAAGTGTTTAAGGCACAAATATATGAACATAGTTGAAGTAATGTGAGAAAAAATGCTAATTTCTTATCTAACACAGTTGGAAATGAATATTGGTTTAGTTACCCTAATAGCATGTCAGGAAACTTGGAAAGTTTATTCAGCAAACTTAATAATTATTAAGAAGCCATAGTGTTGATAGAGCTTTTATTAACACCTATGTGATACCCAGCCCCCCCCAAAAAAAAAATTCTGGGGAAGGTTGTTCTGCCTCTTCAGTAATCACTTTCTGGTAATAAAGTGATAAAAATTCATAATAGAAAATGTGGGAAATAGACAAGGTTTTAAAAAAGTCATTTCTGTTACCACCGTAATAAAGCAATGGTCATTAACACTTTGGGGAAAATAAGATGAAAAATTCAGTGTCCTTAAAATACAACTGTTTTCATATCGAATATATGAATATATTGTTTTTGTAATCTGTTTTTCTGACTTACTAGGTTAGAATGTTCCACATCATTATATTTTTAACTGGTCTCATGGCGCTTCAGCTGACCTTGTGGCACTTCAGCTGATCTCATGTTGCGTATAGCAGGATTTCTTTCTTTTTTAAAGCTGAATAATATCCCATTATATATATATATATATATACACACATATGTATATGTATGTATGGAAAACATTTTCTTTATCCATTCATCCATCAATGGACATTTAGGTTGTTTCCATATCTTGGCTATTGTGAATGTGCTGCTGTGAGTATGGGAGTGTGGATGTCTCTTTGAGATACTGAGTTCATTTCCTTTTATTATATACCCAGCAGTGTGATTGCTAGATCATATGGCAGTTCTATATTTCATTCTGGGGGGACCTCCATACTATTTTCCATAGCAGCAGCATCATTTTACCTTCTCACCGACAGTGTACAAAACATTACAATTTCTCCACATCTCACGGACCTCTGTTATCCTTTTTTCTTTTGACAATAGCCATCCTAATATTTTTTTCTGTTTTTTTAAATTAATTTCTGTTGGAGTATAGTTGATTTACAATATTTTAGTTTCTGCTGTACAGCAAAGTGAATCAGTTATGCATATACATATATCCATTCTTTACATTCTATTTCCATATAGGTCATTACAGGGCATTGAGTAGAGTTCCCTGTGCTATACAGTAGGTTCTTATTAGTTATCTTTTTGATACATAGTAGTGTGTATATGTCAATCCCAATCTCTCAATTTATCCCTTCCCCCCTTGGTAACCATACATTTGTTTTCTACATCTGTGACTCTATTTCTGTTTTGTAAATAGGTTCATTTGTAGCATTTTTTTTAGATTCTGCATATAAGCGATACCACATGATATTTGTCTTTCTTTCTGACTTCATGTAGTACGACAATCTCTAAGTCCATCCCTGTTGCTGCAAATGGCATTATTTCATTCTTTTTTATGACTAATAATCTATTGTATATATGTATCACATCTTCTTTATCGATTCCTCTGTCAATGGATGTTTAGATTGCTTCCATGCCCTGGCTATGTAAATAGTGCTGCAATGAACATTGGGGTACATGTAGCTTTTCCAATTATGGTTTTATCCAGATACATGCCCAAGAGTAGAACTGCTGGATCATATGGTAGTTCTACTTTTAGTGTTTTAAGGAACCTCCATAATTTTTTCTGTAGTGGCTGTATCAATTTACATTCCTACCAACAGTTTAGGAGGGTTTCCTTTTTTCTACACTCTCTCCAGCATTTATTGTTTGTAGATTTTTTGATGACAGCCATTCTGACCTGTGTGAGGTGATACCTCATTGTGGTTTTAATTTGTATTTCTCTAATAATTAGTGATGTTGAGCATCTTTTCTTATGCCTCTTGGCCATCTGTATGTCTTCTTTGGAGAAATGTCTATTTAGATTTTCCCATTTTTTGATTGGATTGTATTTTTAATATTGAGCTGCATGATCTATTTGTATATTTTGGAGATTAATCCCTTGTCATTTGACTCATTTGCAAATATTTTCTCTCATTCTGTGGGTTGTCTTTTCATTTTGTTTATGGTTTCCTTTGCTGTGCAAAAGCTTTTAAGTTTCATTAGGTCCCATTTGTTTATTTTTGTTTTTATTTTCATTAGGAGGTGGGTCATAAAAGATCTTGCTGTGATTCATGTCAGAGTTTTTTGCGTGTGTTTTCCTCTAGGAGTTTTATAGTATCTGGTCTTGCATTTAGGTCTTTAATCCATTTTGAGTTTGTTTTCATGTATGGAACTAGATAATGTTCTCATTTCATTCTTTCACATGCAGCTGTCCAGTTTTCACAGCACCACTTACTGAACAAACTATCTTTTCTCCATTGTTTATTCTTGCCTCTTTTGTCATAGATTAGGTGACCATAGGTGTGTAGGTTTATCTCTGGACTTTCTATCCTGTTCCATTGATCTATATTTCTGTTTTTGTGCCAGTACCATACTATTTTGATACTGTAGCTTTGTAGTATAGTCAGTAAGTTAACAAATGCAATTTTAAACAAAAATAAAATGCTTTTTACTTACCAAATTTGTAAACATAATAACATTAATACTATATTGGTTGGGAAGTAGAGTGAAATAAGCTTTGTGGAAGGTAAGTTGTTTGTACCAAGAGCTTTAAAAATGTATATATCATTTTACACAGAAATTACAGTTCTAGAAATTTGCATTTGTGAAATAGAGATGTGTACATAGATATTACAAATATCTTTTTCACAAAGTTACATCCAATGGCAAATTTTGAAAATACCCTAAGTATATAACAATGGAGAATATGATCAGTAAACTATATAGCCATTAAATATGATGTTATCAGAAGAACATCTGAGAATTTCAAAGTGCTTTTACACTTCATATCTGCTTTTTTCTAGTACATGCTTCTATCCTGATATAAATAGCAACAAGTGATGCTGGAGTTGTTGATGGCCATATGCAAAAAAATGAACCTCAATCTTAATTTTTGTTAAAATGCAAAATAATTTAAAATCAACTCCAATTTAAGAGGGAAAACTATAAAATTTCTAGAAGAAAACATCAGAAATCTTGGATTTAGTAAAAATTTCTTAAAAATGAAGCACAAAGTATAAGAGAAAAAATATCAATAAATTAGATCAAAAAACCCATTTGAAAGACATTATGAAAATGAAAAGGTAAGCCATAGATAAATTATTGGCAAAATATACATGCAACAAAGGACTTGTGTTTAGAACATATAAAGATATCTTAAAACTTAATAAGAGGATAATTACTGAATTAAAAATGGATAAAAGGTAGGAACAGACATTTCATCAAACAAGACATATGGGTGGCATATAGCACATGAAAAGAAGCTCAACATACCACTACAGATACCACCTCATACCACTAGAATTATTAAAACTAAAAAGATTGATGATACTACTGATTATGGGAATGCTAAATGGCACACACACTTTGGAAAACAGTTTGGCAATTTCTTTTCTTAAAAAGATACACAACATCATTTTATGGCAATATTGCCAAACATGTAAAACTTATTCCAATCATAAAAAGTCTTTAGAGAAATCCCAATTAAGGGACATTCTACAAAATAACTGATCATACTCTGCAAAAGTGTCAAGGTCATGAAAGAAGAGCAAGACTAAGGACCAGTTTCAGACTGGAAGAGTCAAGGAGAAATGACAACTAAATATAATTTAGATAAAGTCCTAGATCAGAAAAGGTTATCAGTGAAAAAACTGAAGTTTAAATGAGATCTTATTTTACTTAATGTATTGTACCAGTGTTAATTTCTTGTTCTTGATAACTGCAGTGAGGTTATGTAAGATATTAACATTAGAGCAACTTGGTGAGGGATGTAAAGAAATTTTTGTACCCTTTTACAACTTTTTCTATAAGCTTAAAATTCAAAATAGATTTTTTTTTAAAGACTACAGTTTGGTTAGAATATTCTAATTTAGAATGTCAGATAAAAATTTGAATGGACTTTCAAAGATCTAGTGTCATCCTACATTGCTAAACAAATATTACCTGTTTATAAATTTATCTAGTTATAGTAAAGTCATTATAATTTGGTACAAAACACAACTTAAGGTTAAAACAGAAAAGTTATATATGCATCTACCATGCCATGCAGCCATTTCATACGTAGGATAAATGAATGCATATGTTCATGCAAAGACTTGTACACTAATGTTTATAGCAGCTTAATTTGTAATAGTCTAAAACTGGAAATTTGTACAAAGGTAACAAAATATATGTAATTTAAAGTATATCAGTTATATCTCAACACTGTTTAAAATAAAAATTGTATTTTTTAATCTCTTAAACTGGAAAGTTCTGGGACAAGTAGATAAACTGGATTCCCAGGTTAAAATTTGTGATTTATGTATGAGTTCCCCAATGCCAAGTTCTAGTTTTCTGAACATGCTTATGTGTGCCATGTTATAAAAATCTGTGTGTTAGTTACATTTTTTCATACAGAGATTTATAATGCTTAATCAATTATTTAAAGGATATAGTATTTGCATTTTTGAAACCATGTTCAAGTAAGCATTTAGTGCAATTCATTTTTATATTATGAAGAATTACTTATGAGAATTAAGATCTTTATAAGAATTAGTCCTCTGTAACAATCAATTGACTAGAAAAGAAAATTCCAAATTTAGAAGTTTTATCTTGACATTTGCTCAGTTTTTATCCTGAATGACCTTCTTAATCTCATATTTATCATACTTTTGTTTTTCTTTTATGATTTAATTTAATCTCAGTGAACACCAAACAATTTAATAGCATATGTGATTGAGAGATTCATATTCTGTTTAGTTTTTAAGTTTAGGAAAAAAAATCTAGTCTATAAATGAAAGCTTATAAGGCATATGGGAATATACTTAGAAAAAGATTCTAAGAATTGGATCTAATTTTTTGGATACTGATGTGTAAACAAATCATCACCCTGTAGCACTGTGTGATTGCTACAATTCCCTTCCTCAGATGACATGTTTGAGTTCTAGTTTTAAGACTGTTTTCATCATGCAGAGTTTTCACTCCAAATTAATTATAAACATTGGACTATATGACTATAATGTCTAAAATTCCCCCCCCCCCAATTGATCCTACTCTCTCGTATGTGACCTTCACAGCTTGAACTTTTTCAATAATTCATCAAACTCTTCACTTAAGGACACTTTTTTTCTCTCTCAAAGTTACTCATATTTATTTGGAACTGTCTGTATGAATACATTTGTTTACTTATTTTGAATTATCTTTGCCTGTCAGTATTTTGTGACCATCCTATGATGCTTAACTGAAACAATATTTGATTTTTTTAAAAAGTATACTAAAATACTTATTCAAATGAACATTGTCCTTTAAAAGTAATACCTTGAACGTTCTGTGCTTATTTCAGTGTTATTGCCGTTATTATGAGTATTTTCAAACTCCTGTTTTAAAATTATCTGCAAAGGCAATGGTTTATTAAAAAAACAAAAACCTATTAATAATCTTGATCTTTTGTTTTAAATTATTGGAATGTAATAAAATATTGTAATAAAATATTGGAGCAATCTAATCTAGGTAATTATATTTCACTTTATACAAGATATTCTATTTTAAAACTGCCTTCTTTTAAAAGAGTTTAAAAAGTATTTTAAAAGATAGAGGTATTATAGGATAAATACATTGTTTCCTGAGATGAGGTTTTTTTGAAGAGAAATACTTTTAGAATAAATTCTAGAATATTTAAAAGTCTAAATAAATAGGAATCAGTTCAGATGATATGATGTGTGGTGCTGCAAGGAATCTAAGAAGATAATTTTGTCCAAACTTGTCTGAGGAATTTAGAGTATATAAAAATCTTCTTTAAATGCTTATAACCTTTAAGTCTATTCATAAATCTATTTATACAGCTAAATTATAAAACATATATATAACACATATGTATGCATATATGTTTATATAGCAAGTAAAATTGTGTTTGAATAAATGTAAAACAATGTTTATTTTTCCCTATAGGTATTTTTTTTCTTTTATAATATTACTTATTTGTAAATTTGATTTACTCTTATAGTTGTATAAGAGCCACAGGTACAAGGAGTTGATAAATACGTACAAATATAAAATACCTAAGTAAGAGTAAAATAAAAATAGTTTAAGTCCAGTGGAAGCCCCTTCAGGCAGCTCCCACATCCTTTAGTGGCCCCATTGATCATTAAGCACACCTTTGCTTGCTGGCATCTATAGGTATTTTCTTCTAAATCTTTGGTCTGGACTGTGGTTTATATAAACCTCATTAGGGTTAGAGAGATTTGGCTTTGAAAACCTGGTTTTATTATCTATTAACTATGTCATCTTGACCACATTGTCTAAACAGTGAGTCTTAGATCTGCATTTGTATATTGGAAATAATACTTTATTTGAGGACTGAATAAGAGATTAGTATGCATTGCCTGACAGAGTGCTGATTAGATGGCAGACATTCAACGTATTTCTTCTCTCTGTACCCAATTTCTTCTTTTTCACTCATATCCAACATGGCCAATATTTGTATTTGAATATTTCAACTCCAAGACTCTTTACTTTTAGTGAAATTGGCCTTGCTTTCCAGAACATTCTCTCCCTTCTTTTGGATAGTTGTTTGTTTTTATTTTTTTAACAGCTTTCTGTTGAAAATTTTATTAGGCTTACATCTGTCTTTTATTATACAAAGTTGCACGAAGAGAAAAAACAATCCAAATCTTGTAAAAAGATTTGTGAAAATGTTTGGAAAAGGAAAGAAGTGAAAATGAATAATGTAAAAGTTTGCTGAAGGGAAATTATCTAAAGATGAAGTTTATTAGAAGATCAAAAAAAAACATTGTTTTCTCGTACCAATGTGTCTTTTAAAAAAGATATAGTCTGAGTATATAGTTTCTACTACATAATACAGTAGTTTAATTGGTCCCTTCAGGCCTTTTATGAATCTACAAACTTAAGGCAAATGTAATTTATGAAGGTATTAGAATTAACTTGACTCCAAAATAAACTCTGCCTCATTAGTATAGTCACATCTACTGTGTTTGCCCCAGACCTGCATAACCAAAGCTGTGGTAATTGATAATGAATGATAATTGCTGAAGTACAACCATGTATTGTAGTTAATAAACATGTTTTCTCCCTATTGATTGCTTATTCTAATCTCTAACCCACTTTTTTTGAGTCTCTTTAGCTCAGAAATAACCCTTTCATATCTACTTACAGCTAAATCAAACTTACATAATAAAACTTAGATAATAAAAATTGAAATGCTTCACAAAGCTCTTAACCCTTATTTGCACTGGTGCCTTCACTCTATGTAGGCTAGTGGTTTTCCCTTGAATCACATTTGTTAATTAAGTTGCATGTTTTCTAGATATATCATCATATCACAAATTAATAACCTTCTGAGTTTTCACTAACATTTTATCTCCAACATAAAGTTTTGTAACACTGCCTAGGGCCCTAACTGAAACCTTTTTTTTTTAAGTATATAAAGAGCAGAATCTTTCAAGGTAGTAGCATTGTGCTGGTGATAGAGCTGAACTTCTGCCAAATTAGTTCCCTTAGTTTGTGTATAAAAGTAAAATTATTTTAGCTCTTCAATTTAATCGCTGATACTAGGAGGTAAATTTCTCTGGAGGACTAATGAAAAAAGTTCCTAGATTAACAAGAAGTATTACATATATAACATGAAATTCAGAACAGAAAAAGTTGTGCTGTACTTTGGATGCTAGGCAGTTGGCTATGGTTGGTCACTGTTGTTCTCTGCTGTATTATAATTCCTAAGACATGATTCAGATTAGGGCTGAAGGAATTTTTTTGCATAAATAAATGAAACTGAATTCTAGAATCCTGTATATTTCATCTATGTTTATTTTCACAAACATATTTACATGAATTGTACAGACTTGAGATCATTTTGTGACTTGGAATTTTGATTTTGTTATATTGTGAGCATGTTCGGTGAAATACTTTTTGAAAAAAAACTGAATGATTTTATGTTACTCTATCATACAAGATTCTTTATACATAGATTGCTTCCCAGAAAGGTTTGTCCTACTTGCATTTTTGTTAGTAGTGCAGTCTAGTTTATCACAGACTATTTCCCAACATTGGCTATTGCCTTTTAAAAATTATTTGCAAATTTTCTAAGTAAAAAGGAATATCTCCCATAATTACAATTTGCAATTTTTCATTTGTGTATTCATATACTATATGTTGTTTATAACTCATCTATAGTTTTTTTTATTTGAGAATATGTCCTATATTCATTTTATATCAGGTTAAAGTATTTTAAACCCATTTTTGATATATACTCTTCATGTTTTTTAAAGCTGCAAATCCTTTTTACATATTACATTCCAATTTTTATGTGTGCATGGGTAGCATTCCTATTATATACGATTATGTAGAATTTTAACTATTATAAAATACAGTACTTTTTCTTCCAAAGTTGATATAATTGACTTGCAGTACTGTATAAGTTTAAGGTATACAACATAGTGATACTAATGAAATGATTATCACATTAAGTTTAGTGAACATCTGTCATCTAATATAGAATGGGGAAGGGAAATTTGATGAAGGCAGTCAAAAGGTGCTACAAAATTCCAGTTATAAGATAAATAAATATTGAGGATGTAATGTACAATGTGATAAATAAATTTTTTGATAAATAAATTGCTCTATGTTAAATATGAAAGTTAAGCGAGTAAATCCTGAGTTCTCATCACATTAAAATACATTTTAATTGTATAGATTTTATCTATATTTCTGAAAAAATCCTATATTAAATCTAGGGTTAAACCCTTGGGTAAATTTTTTCTTTTTTTAATGCTGAACTCATAAAATGAGTTGGGAAGTGCCCCCAACTCCTTTATTGCCTCAGTGTTAACAGGATTGGTACAGTTTCTTTTTAAATATTTGGTAGAATTGACCAGTGAAGCCATCTTTCCTAGAGTTGTGTGTGTGTGTGCTGGAAAATTTTGAGTTATGAATTCAGTATTTTAGATAAATACCAAAATGTTTAGATTTCCTGTTTCTTCTTATATTAGATTTTGTAATTGGCATCGTTTAAGAATATTTTCCATTTCATCTAGGTTGGCCCATTTATTGTTTAAAGTTGTTTATGGTATTGTAATATTATTTTTACTGTTCTTAATGTAAGATATAACCTGATGCTTCCTTTTTCACGTCTGATACTGGTAATTTGCATCTTCTCTCTCTCTCTTGTTCGGTCTAGCTAATAGTTTATCAACTTTATTGATTTTATCGAAGAACCAGCTTTGGGTTTCATTTATTTTCTCTACTTTTCTTTGTTTCTGCTTCACTGATTTTCTCATTATTTCTTTCCTTTTATTTATTTTTGATGTAATTTCTCCTGTTTTTGTGCTTTTTTTTAAAGCTCTTTACTGGAATATAATTGCTTTACATTCTTGTACTAGCTATTGAGGTACACCCAAGTGAATCAGCTGTATTTATACATATATCCCCATATCCCCTCCCTCCCGCAACTCCCTCCCACTCTCCCTGTCCTGGCCCTCTAAGGCATCACCCATCATCAAGTTGATCTCCCTTTGTTATACAGCAACTTCCCACTAGCTATTTTACAGTTGGTAGTGTATCTATGTCTATACTACTCTCTCACTTCTTCCCAGCTTCCCCTTTGCCCCTCGCCCACCCAGCCCTGTGTCCTCCAGTCCATTCTCTGCATCTGCATCTCCACTGTTGCCCTGTCACTGGGTTCATCAGTACCATTTTTTTTTTTTTTTTTTAGATTCCGTATATATGAGTTAGCATACAATATTTGTTTTTCTTTCTGGCTTCACTCTGTATGACAGTCTCTTGGTCTGTCCACCTCATTACATATAGCTCCATTTTATTCCTTTTTATGGCCGAGTAATATTTCATTGTATATATATGCCACATCTTCTTTATCCATTCATCTGTTGATGGGCATTTAGGTTGCTTCCATATCCTGGCTATTGTAAATAGTGCTGCAATGAACATTATGGTACATGTTTCTTTTTGGATTATGGTTTTCTCTGGGTATATATCCAGCAGTGGGATTACTGGATCATATGGTAGTTCTATTTTTAGTTTTTTAAGGAACCTCCACACTGTTTTCCATAGTGGCTGTACCAACTTACATTCCTACCAATAGTGCAGGAGGGTTCCCTTTTCTCCACAGCCTCTCCAACATTTGTTCTTTCCAGATTTTGTGATGATGGCCATTCTGATCGGTGTGAGGTGATACCTCATTGTGGCTTTGACTTGCATTTCTCTGATGATGAGTGATGTTGAGCATCTTTTCATGTGTTTGTTGGCCATCTGTATGTCTTCTTTGGAGAAATGTCTATTTAGGTCTTCCGCCCATTTGTGGATTGGGTTATCTGCTTTTTTGATATGAAGCTGCATGAGCTGCTTGTATATTTTGGAGATTAATGCTTTGTCCATTGCTTCGTTGGCAAGTATTTTCTCCCATTCTGAGGGTTGCCTTCTTGTCCCGTTTATGGTTTCTTTCACTGTGCGAAAGCTTTTAAGTTTTATGAGGTCCCATTTGTTTATTCTTGATTTTATTTCCATGATTCTAGGAGGTGGGTCCAAAAGGATCTTGCTTTGATGGATGTCATAGAGTGTTCTGCCTATGTTTTCCTCTAGGAGTTTTATAGTGTCTGGCCTTACATGTAGGTCTTTAATCCATGTTGAGTTTATTTTTGTGTGTGGTGTTAGGAAGTGTTCTAATTTCATTCTTTTACATGTTGCTGTCCAATTTTCCCAGCACCACTTATTGAAGAGGCTGTCTTTTTTCCATTGTATATTCTTGCCTCCTTTGTCAAAGATAAGGTGCCCGTATGTGCTTGGGCTTACCTCTGAGTTCTGTTCCATTGATCTTCCTTTCTATTTTTGTGCCAGTACCATAGTGTCTTGATCACTGTGGCCTTGTAGCATAGTTCGAAGTCAGGAAGCCTGATTCCACCAACTGCATTTTTCCTTCTCAAGATTGCTTTGGCTGTTTGGGGTCTTTTGTGTTTCCATACAAATCGTAAGATTTCTTGTTCTAGTTCTGTGAAAAATGCCATTGGTAATTTCATCAGGATTGCATTGAATCTGTAAATTGCTTTGGGTAATACAGTCATTATCACAATGTTGCTTATTCCAATCCAAGAACATGGTATGTCTCTCCATCTGTTTGTATCGTCTTTGATTTCTTTCATCAGTGTCTTATAGTTTTCTGCATACAGGTCTCTTGCCTCCTTAGGCAGGTTTATTCCTAGGTATTTTATTCTTTTTGTTGCAATGGTAAATGGAAGAGTTTCCTTAATTTCTCTTTCTGCTTTTTTGTTGTTAGTGTATAGGAATGCAAGAGATTTCTGTGCATTAATTTTGTATCCTGCTACTTTACTAAATTCATCGATTAGTGCTAGCAGTTTTCTGGTAGAGTCTTGAGGGTTTTCTTTGTATAATATCATGTCATCTGCAAAGAGTGACAATTTTACTTCTTTTCCAAATTGGATTCCTTTTATTTCTTTTTCTTCTCTGATTGCTGTGGCTAAAACTTCCTTGGGTAAGTTTAAAAGAATAAAGATATAATTTTAAAAAGATGATGTAGATTCATAAATATTCTATCAATATTTTGAAATCTTAAGAATCTCTTTAAAGTTCTTACTTCTAAATGAAACCTACTCTAATTCTTTATTTAATATTATAGTCCATCAGCCCCAACCCCACTTTGCCTTATTCTGTTCTATTATTTCTTATTCTCCTTACTTTATTCAAATTTTCTTTTTTCTCATGACTGCTATTATCTAACATACTACAAAGAGGTATACCTCATTGTATTACACTTTGCTTTTTTTTTTTCTTAAACAAATTGAAGGTTGTGGCAACCATACTTTGAGCATCTCTTGGCACCATTTTTTTTTTTCAAACAGCATTTGCTCATTTCATGTCTCTAATCACATTTTGGTAATTCTCTTAATATTTCAAACATTTTCATTATTATATTTTTTATGGTGACCTGAGATCAATGATCTTTGTTACTACTATGACTTACTGAAGTCTCAGATGATGGGTATCATTTTTTGGTAATATTTTAAAATTAAAGTATGTACATTGTTTTTTTAGACATAATGCTATTGCACAGTTAAATAGACTACAGTATAGCATAAACATAACTTTTACATGCACTGGTAAACAAAAAAATTTGTGTGGCTTGATTTATTGATATTCATTTTGTTGTGGTGGTCTGGGACTGAACCTACGATATCTGAGGAATGCTTGTAATTTAATTTTTACATTTACTATTCGTGCCCTCCCACTTCCATTCCTCATTACAATGTAATATCAGGATAGGTATTTTAGTTTTGTTGTCTGTATACCTAGAGCTGAACTTGGAGAAGCAGTAATATGGTGGTTACCAGGGCCTGGGAGATGGGGGAGTTGGGAAGATGTTGTTTAAGGGTGCAAACTTGAAACCAATAGATAAATCCTAGTGATCGAATGCACAGTGTAGTAATTATAGTCTACAGTACTATATTCTGTACTTCAGAGTTGCTAAGAGACTAAATCTTAAATGTTTTCACCACAGAAAGATGATAATTATGTAACGTGATAGAGGTGTTAGCTAACACTACAGTGGTAATCATATTGCAATATATAAATGTATATTTATATACATTGTACATGTTAATTGACATATAACATTAAGTTTATATCAATAAAAAAATCCTGTGACATGTTAAAACTACTTAGCTACTAGCAAAAGGAAACTTTACTAGTTTTTAAAATTGTCTAACTGCATTCCCAAAGGAGAGATTATTGAAAATGTAAGACAATTTGAATGACTTATGTATCAACCTACAAAATTCCTGCAAAGGTTAAGTAAGAGATCCCCAGTGGAATCTATTATGCCTTACATCCCTGGGGAAAGACTGATCAACCCAGAACTTATATTGGATTCTAGTTGCATAACTCTGCCATGAAATAATGTTTTATTATTCAGATCTAAAATTTTATAATCTATTAAATTTTATTTTATACCCAGTTTGTGTTGCTCTAGTTATTCAATTCAGAAGAATGATGTCTGAGGAATCTTCAGACGTTTTGTCAAATTGTAGTTTGTCTTGCAAGAGAAGTTTATATTGTTGAGTGATGTTACACCATTTAATTCTTCATGCACATAGAAGATAACTAACACCTAGGAGAGGAATAGGAAAGTAGGTTGATGGTTAGCCCGCTTGTAAAAGTGGTTTAATTTACAAATACTTACTTGTAAGGGAACAGTTGTTTAAAAATAATTCTTAGATCAGAGGAACTCCTTGTGTGTGATACATTAAATGGGTAGCTGTTCAATTCAAATGAATAGTGAGTTATGAATACTTTTTTCTAAAGCTTTTGGATCATGTAAAATTAATTCTCTAATACAGGAAAAATGAAACAATGATTTGAATTGAATTGGTATGTAAAATTCTTACTGTAAGGAGAGCTTGGTAGGATATGGATTAGTGACAAGTTTTGCAGAACAAATCCAGCAAAGATGTTTTTCATCAAAGACCCCAAAATACTCTCTTCACAACAGTGTGTAGCTGGGTAACAGTTTGTTCACAAGTTTAGATGTTCTATTGATAAAATTATAGTCTCAATATTTCAGCAATATCCAGATAGGTTTTCACAAAGAATGTTATGTGTGGAATGGAAACTAGAATAGAGTGGGGCGGGGGGGGGGGGGCGGTCAGTGTTTTAGAAAAAAGAATCACAAAACTAATTTTTGGACCTCATTTTCTTGAGTAGCCATTTGGAGCTCACTTATATTATTAAACACAAGATATCACTTTTCCAAAGAGAAATAGAGGAAAGTAAATGTCTTAACACATGTAAGGGATTTTGAATAGATGTGCCTTTAGAATGCACACATTTCTTTGTTAAAAATGAGTTATATTTATCAGAATTCAACCCCCCCCCTTTTTTTGTTTGTTTGTTTAAAGGAAGCCTTTGTTCACAAGATGGATTGAGAATATGATTTATGTACTTGGGATTAGCTTCCTGTATTAGCTTACTTGATGGGGTGGTGCCTTAAGAAATTTAGCCATTGTTGGGAGATAAGTATCTGTGGATCTTTGCATGTCTTGGTAATAGAAGCACTGACTATATTTGTTCCAGACTATCTTTTCAAGGTGAGTTGTTCAGTGAACAGGAAGATAGCATCTCACACTGAAGCAAAGGAAAGGTTTGTTTACCGCCTTGGAACCAGAGATAGCATCTCCCTGCAGAGCACAGTTCAGCTGTATTTACTGTTCAGTAAAATAAGGATAACATTGCCTTCTGGAGCAAATGAGCAAGCATGCTTACTGCACATTATAAAATATCTGAGTTCCCTAAGTTCAGAGTTCCCTCCTATAATGCAATTCACAGTGTGCAGGTGTCACCTGGCATTCTATTATCCTATAAGAGTTGGAACTCAGGAAAATGCACAAGAACGTACTTATAATCTGGGCACTGCTGATGCTGTGAGTTTTAATAAAGTTCTTTGCTTCTGACCCAGGAGTTTCATGTCGGCTTCCAGCATCCATGAGACTGCGGCAGACTAACATGTGAGCGTTCAAGTAAGGTAACCTCTCAGATTTTTTTTGACAGTTTTAGTGACAAGGGTCAGAGCTGATAGAGACGTTGCTTTCTGGAAAAGAAAAGATGAGCACTTTTTGGTCCAATTAATGGGCCTTGAGAGAAATCCTTTGAATCGGTAGTGAGCATGTTGAGCATCTTTAGGTCAACTAGGCAATAAATGACTCTTTATTTCTGGATAATAGGAGAATGTGAGCATGTGGTCGTGGGTCAAATGTCAGGAAATTGGTTCAAAGACAGCCGCTTGAATTGTGGTGTCATATCATCAGTACAGTATAGTGCTTGAAATCTGTATAAAGTCCAACTCTTTTCTAATCAGATTATGATAGTAAGCTGGGTCAAACCAGTAAATGTCAATTGGGACCTCCCATGTGAATACATATTGCATTAGACTCTTCTTTTAAAAGTTGGGATTGAAAGAGGGCATTAGCAACATCAGTCACTGAAAACCAATCCCCTCTGTCTTGTTACACCTTTTGTATTTCTAATATCATGTCCGGAACTGCTGAGGCTGTGTATGGTACTGTTTCAGACTGTGATAATCTATGGTAAGTATCCATAAGCCATCTGCCTTTTTCACAGACCACATAGGGCTGTAATAAAGAGAATTAATTTGTGTCAATACTCCCGTTTTTAACACATCACTGAGTAAATTTGTTATCTTTTCTTTCTTTTTTTTTTCTTACCAGGTATTCCCTATTGCTTCAAACTAAAAATTGTGTAGGCTCAGGCAATTCCAAAGTCTCCCATTTAGTATGGCCAATTAATGCTGGCTTAAGGGCAATTTTATGTGTCTTCTATTTAAAATATCAGGTAGAGGAAGTGTTCCCCAATCAGACATAATATTCGTTTTAAGAGTACATTCAGGTAATGGAGAGGCAATTACCTCACATAACATTTGTTCAAGCAGTCCTATTGCATCCAAATTTGTACTTTAACTCCATCTACAGAAACATCCTCATATGCTCCCAATCTACTATTGGTCCTTGTAGAGGTGACCTGGTTGTTGCTTATTTTCCTCCAGGTGGAGGGCTTTCTTGCCAATCTGGAAGTCAGCTTTCAGTCTGCTTAAATGTACCAGCTAGTACTAAGATTTGTCCTGAGTGGACAGAAGTCCCATCCCCTTTCAGACAACAGTTACAGAAATGTGCATCTACCTTGAGTGTGAAAAATGGAAAATCTGTGACTACTATGGGCAGAAATGAGGTAAATTGTTAGAAATTCAGCTGGGACTAAATCCAGGGAGTGCATGCATTTCTTTTTAAGGATAAAGGCAGCAGTTGGTTGTCTCATGGTTTAACGCCTCCTGCTAATATGCAACTCTGAGATCCATTTGGAGACAGCAGTAAAAGCTAGGAGGGTTTTTGTTTTTGGGCTTTTTTTTTTTTTTTGCAGTGGGTACTTGCTGCTAAAAGGAAATTGTACCCTTGAAGAGATTTTCCTGAGAGGGTAACTCATGGGAAACAATAGATGAGTACTTAACTACTATTTGGACTCTTACTGGCCTAGGCTGGGTTTACCACGCTGATGAAGGGTGAAGAACTGGAAAATGAAAATTCACCCAAAGAATTATAGATAAACTTTTGAAGTCGGCCCCACCAATTAAGGAAACTTCTCTAGCCTTTTTGTTAAAATCAGGGAAAAAATTGGATGTTGTCATGGCAATAGGGCAGCAGATGCCTGTGAGTAAGATGGACTCTAAAATAAATCTTGCCACTGTGTGAATCAACCCCAAGTTAGCCTGAAGGTGCAAACCTTGTGGTCCTAGTTGGAAAGCAGTGTGTCTGTGGCTGCTTTATCAAGGGGTATGCAAAGCTGAAATAAATGGTGTCAGGTATGAGGATCTTGCTGTTTAATGTAGAGCACTGAGTGGGCCCCAAACACAAAAGTTCTTTTAGTTGGGCTGTGATGAGCAGCTTCTAAAAGTTGCGAGTGAATGCGTAAGACTTGCTTACTGGCATAGGTTCGCTGTCTGTCTTTGTGTGTCATGTTTTCTCTCTTTCCCTCTACTCCAACCTCAGCTGATTTAAGAATGAAAGTGATAAGATGTGAGGCCAAGGTCTTGCTGTCTCAAGGGGGAACAGAGGCCACGGGCACCCAAGTATGCTGGAGGAACTTTGGGCAGGTGAGGGCTTGAAGTTTTATGACTTAGATATAGACACCCAAGTCAGCATTCCTACCATTGGGGGATAGGGACTCCCTAATTCAAATAATGTGGTTTGGGTAGGGTTCAGTAGGAAGGGAGGCTAACATTTCCTTGCGGGTGCTTTAGTATAATTCTATGTATTGTTGTTGTGGCTTCTACATCCGAGTGAATAGTAGGTAATTGATGTTTTATACCTTTATTTCTCTATCCTATCAGATTCAGTAGGGGATTCTCCCAATATGAGAAAGTCACATTATGTAGGGGAAGTTAGCATCTTTGGGGTCCCACAACCCTGATGACTCCTTTAAGGTACCAATGTTTGTAACTGATGATTTTGTCTTTTGGAGCCTCTGGCAAAAGGAGGCAGCCTTTACCAGTGGTACCCGTGAGGGTTTTACAGTCTTATCTCCCTGACAGGGCTAGCTGGTAAACCTCTTTTGAAAAGCAGCTTTTAGTTTTTTACTGGCCTCTTGTTGTTGAAACTTAACACCTCCCCAGGACACTTTCTGACTCTCTAGTCTGTTATTTCCTTTTGGGGTTGGTCAACTTGGACGCAGTGACTAACAAGGCGGGAAGGGCCTAACCAGCCTTGCTTGTCAAATGGGAAGAGTGTATTTAAGATACTGCAGTCCTTGCTGTCTGGTCTGCCGTTTGGAAAACTACAGACTGGCAGGTTAAATATGTTCCTCTTTGAGGCCACAAACTGTAGAACCAAATAGAAGCTGCTGATCAAATTGGTTGGCTGGTGCATACAAGTGACTCATTTTAAGGGATCACTATTCAATGGGATTGACTAGAATTAAGCTGCTGATTAAGACTGCACTGTCCAGATTGCCGCTATTGCTGCCTGGGTACAGCATCAGACTGGACAGGGCACATCTATCATCGTAGACGGGGCTCAAGTAAAAGACTCTACATTTCTGATACCCCTGTAGTCAGATCTGTGGCTCCTGCCAAAAGCTGACCCATTTGACTCACAGTGAGGGAGCGCTCACTATACAGAGCATGTCTTCTGCTGCTTTGGCAAATTGACAACATCAGATTGTGACTTCTCTTTGGGCTTTCAGTGTGGCTTCGCTGCTGTTGGCGCCTTTTCCTGATGTGGCTGTTCAGTCTCATCAGCTGACCCTGACCTTGCTGTTGTGGAACTTGAAAAGTATCCATGTCACATTTTCAGCTTTCTGGGTCATTTGCAGAAAGCAGTACTCCTTTTATTGCAAGCACTCAAAAATGGGTTTTATAGTCAAGATATCTGATAGACCTTCCAAATTACCTGCCATCTATAGGCATCTGGTATAACTGTTGAATGGCATCCTCAAAATTCAACTCAAAAAGATTTCACACTATTTCTCACCTCCTCCTTGTCCATACATCTTAGGAATGAACTTTGGTGATTAAATGTGTCTGTCCCAGGATACATTATTTGCTCTTGCCTGCTTCTTGGGGGTATGATCAGAACAAAAATGGTAGAACAAAAATGTAAACTGACTTTGAAAATTCAGAATTCCACCCTGACTATATCTGTGTAAGAAGGGTTTTCTTTTCTGTTACTACAACCCTCGTTGGTGCCCTGCCTGGATGGTACCCTGTCAAAAGGGGTGCCTAAGAGATTCAAACTTAATTCTAGTTCAGTCACCTAGATTCTCATGTTACACTGACATGTTTCTAGATGTTAAGCATGATGACCACTTAGGAGAGCAGTGTTTCAACAAGTCCCTACACAGCGGCTCCCACAGCTTAAAATATGTGTCTGTAAGTTTGATAAAAATACTCTTGACCTTCCTGGACTGACGCTTCTGGATAAATTGTCTGGGTGCACATAGGGAATTATAGGAAGAAAGGTTAAATTGTAGCTACTGGCGTGGTACACACTAATTTTGTAGAGGTGAAAGGAGCTTCCTGGAGGAAGCTGCAAGATGCTCATAAGTAGTCATTTATGCAGGTGTTCCTAGAATAGGAGTCATCCAGTAAGAAAGAGGGGTAGACACTTTGTCCCTGATTTTAGCTAAGTAATCAATAACACCACCTTGGCTCTGAAAGATGTTGAGGTTAGTGTCAACTCATGGTCAGAGCTGTTAAAAATGAGTTCTAGATGTACTCCTTGTGGGCCAAAGCAGAATCTGTATAATCATCAGTACAATGTCCTGAGCCTAGATTTATACCTCAGATCAAATGGAAAGTTCACTATAGAAGCTTAAGGAGAAAACCACCTGGCTTTCTATTGTATCTCTTGATGGTGGAGGCAACTTGTTCAGCTGGAATACTGTAGGCCTTACTCTGTTTCTTAGGTCCTGCTGTGGCTGTTAATTACATGCTGTATGAGACAAACTTAATGAATTTGGTTCCAACATCTGTCAGTCAGATGAATCAGAGTGGCCATCAAAGTGGTGCATTTACTGGAAAACTCACCAGGAGCCAGCGAGCATAAAGACTTGGGGTGGATATTTTGGGGAGATAATTCTCTATGGGCTTCTCACATTGCTACACATGTCTTTTCAAGGACTGTTGTGTTGTGGAAGAAAAGAGTAATGTCATCTGGAATGGAGGGCATTGTTAGTAATATCCTTGTGAACCTGTCCATACAAAAAAGACAATGTTACCCTCAGAGCAAAAGGCCAGCATGCTTATTGGCCATTATAAAAGTTTCAGATTGGCTAAGTTCAGGGTGGCTTCTCAAAAAAGGAATACATCTGGCTTTTTTGCACTGCCTTATGGAAAATGGAGCTTAGGGAACTGGTGCAAAAACTTCTGATCCTCTGTTAGTGCTATTGCCATGTCTCTGACTAAGGATGTGTGTCTTCTACCAGGATCTATGAAACTGTGGCAGGTTAACTTGTTAGCTTCCAAGTAGGTTAAACCTCAGACACTTTACAGTTTTTGGTGGTGATAAGACAGCACATTGACTATCTTGACTCTCCCAGTTTTGTGATTCATTTCTTACCCTGGCTACACATTAGAATCATCTGGGCGACTTTTAAAAAGTACTTATGCCTTTGATTTACTTGAGACAATTGAAAATCAGATTCTGTGAGGGTAGGACATGAGCACTGGTAGTTTTAAAATGTGCCCTAAATGATGATAATGTGCAATCAGGAAAATCACTGAGCAAGCCCCTACCCTCAGAGCTGAATATATAAAGTGTTTGCTGTGTAATTCAGCATTATTCTCTACTCCATCATCCATGCTGTCTCAGGCAAAGGTAAAGAATCCACAAATCAATAGTTAAATAATTGTGCATTAAAGCAGCTTGGTGACTCTGTGTGCTTCAGTGATGCCAATTGGTCTTCCACAAACTTTGTTCCCTGATGGTATCAGTTTTTCCTCATCTGTGATTAGGTGTCTTCTGATGATAGTGTGGGCTGTTGTTTCCTAGACTTCTACAGGATGGCCATCTTCAACTTGATTTATACCTCCTGTTAATGATATTGCACACTATTGCAAGCTGTTCTACTGGATCTCAATTTATCATCAGACCACTGAAGCTTAGCAGCAACACCAGTCAGGGCTATTAATGCTTATGTTGTTATCTTAGATGGAATTTTACCCTGGAACCCTAGTTCTGAATGACTAATAGCCAAATATAAAGTGGATTTGTCAAACTGCTGAGAAAACTTTGATGCTGATTAACCAGCAAGAACTGTTGAACAAATACAAATGTAACATATATAATTGTCCCACAGTGCTTGAAGTGGAAGAAAATTATATGTCTTTAGTTTTGAGAATCATACCAGAGATAGCCTTGGGCTTCTAGGAATCAAGGTCAAGTCAAATTTTGGGGGTAACCATCTTCCATTTTTAGATCATGCCAGGAACTTGGAGATTGTAGTTGAGAAAAATTAGGGAGAGTCTTAGCCCATTGGGGAAGCTGCAGAGATGCTCCTGATTTAAGCCTAACTCCTGGGACAGTAGATGGTCTCCCTCCATGTCACATGGCCCAGCATAGGGCCCTCTCTGCCTCTCCTAAATATGCCATGTGTGGGATTCAGAATCCACAGGATTCCATGTTGCCTTCCCACTCAAGGTCCTGCCACCTCAGGGCCCTGCACATAAGCAGTACAAGTCCTTGCCACATAAGGAAACAATACCTTCCTGTTTCTCTTCCCATTTCTGCAGGAATCCAGTCATACTTCTTCTGTCTAGCTATCAGGTCCCAATTCTTGGATCCATGCCCAACCCAGACAGTCCTATCTAATTCTGTCTCAAGCCTAATTTTTTAATCAATGGGTGAATTACTCAACTTTGGAAATGATTATTTAGATATCTTGATCCAAAACTCTTCTTCTTAGAAGAGAGAGGGGAAATACTTTTAACTGTTGATCATAAACTTACTACCAAGAAATAAACTACAGTTAATTTTTTAGCAAGGTCATTGTGCCACACAAAATTTTCAGTAAACCATTCTGGAACTGAAAGTGAATCTACATAGCTTTGTTGAGTGTGATGAACAAAAGTACAAGGGAAATAAAGCTAGAGCTTAACTAAGAACCAAGGTCTTATCCTATGAAAACTAGCCATAAGAATAGAGAATGCACAATAGAAAGCATAAGAAGGATATTAATAGGTTTATAGTTAACCCAGCGATGTTATCCATGTATGAATAACAAAGAATTCAGTACGTTAAAACATGCTGTGAGATGAAAATATGGCTTAAACATTTCAGTGTTAGTTATTTTTAGTAGGTTTTCATAGCAAGGATAGTATCATGAATTTATGCCCTGCCTTTGAGAAATCGTTTAGTTCTTCATCCAGATAGTCACATAACAACAACATAGAGACATGGGTAGATAGAAGTAGGTCATTATAATAAATTCTGAATAAATTTCAGCCACATTAAAGTTGTATAAGGTCCTGTCAGAAAACAGCCGAAGTGCGATGGTTGTGTTACCATTAGGAAGATACTTGTAAAGTAAACCCTTGGTAACTGCTTCTTGTGTAACAATAACATTAACTTGAATGCTTATTACACTTAGAGTACTGTTAGACATTGTGGGGAATGCAGAAATGAATAATGCATGAATGTTGCAACCAGGGACCCATATTCTAATGATATAAACCGATTTCTAAGTAAGTAATGTAAGAAAGATTAAGTACTGTAAAGGGGTCCTATAATCAATGTAAAAGTGAAACCTTGGCAAAGTTTAAAGAAAAGCTGTGATTTGAGTAAGGACTTAAAACATCCATGTCATCTGTGAGTAATGTGGTGTGGGGAGGTGTCATGGTGAGACAAGAAGTGCGTTGATGTGTGCTTGATCAATTAATACAATTACAGGTCACTGTACGAGCTGGTATTAGGCAGTAGTAGAGGCCCCAGTTCAGTTGTAACTGAGATTCAGATGTATTTAGCATGTCTAGTTTGGTGCTAGTCCAGTGGATCCCAGATTTTTTTGATAGTAGTAGATTGTCTTTGCAGGGACGACTTCAGGGAAGATATTTGTATCCAAGCACCTGGAGATAAGGCAAGGGACAGATGGCAAAGAACAATGGAGAAGGATAACACAGGGTCTGTTTTCTCAGCTCTGATTTCTGAGCCATCCCTTCTGGCAGAAGCTGACAAAACATATTTCATGAGAGTATTTAGCAGAACTAGGGAGGTAAGAAGTGTAGGTACTGGGATGACAAACTTTCACGGAAAGGGAGAGAAGGGCAATCTGCTTGTTTATGCATGTCAACTGGAATCACTTGAGATTGTGAGGATGCAAGACCCTTGAAGTGGTACATAGGGGATTAGTAGCATCAGCTAGGGCAGTGGTGTGCATTGCAAAAGGCAGAATCCCAGTGGGCCTGGCACTCAGGATTTCCTGGGAAGGTTGGAATAGGGATAGATGACGTGCATCTGTGAAATGCCCTCTCAACGCCCTCAGAGTAGTAAAAAAGGCTCATGGTGGTTGTCTGAATGCCTAGGGCCGGTGCAGTCAATGAGTCCGGAAATTTGGTCTCATTAATATCCCAGGATGTAAAGAGGCTTTGGAAAATTTAAGGTTTCTGTACTATTTATAGGAGAACACAGAATGCTTATATTATGTTTACTGAAAATCTATTCATCCATTTTATACCAGTCACAAAGACAAATTCTAGGCCCTCTTTTCCTGTTAATCTCAAGGTACCTATCCAGCAGATAGGGGGTCTCCTCTTCTGTCCTTAATGCCTCCAGCACTAAAGGGACTTTCTAAGCAGTGTTGGCATCTCTCAGATGCACATAATGTGCAGAAAAGACAGAGCAGTAATCAAATAACTGAGCAGAAATCCAGCTTGTTGAGCTTTTCCTGCAAACTATATTTAGGGAAGATATGCTAGCTGACGAGCTGTTAATAAAACTTCGCCACTTTTATGCTTTCTTTAGTTACAACCAAGCTAGAAATATCACAATCAATCATCTCTTATTTAAATGGCTGTAAAGAGGTGAAGGAATGAAGAAAGTAGCACATGAGATCTGGAAAGGTCAGAGGTCAAAAGTAACAGCAGGCATGCTGGGCTCTTTTCAGCCTGTATATTTCATAGTGGATTTCTTTGAGTAGAACTGTATGATATAACTTCTTTCCTGCCACCAGCAAATATTTCTGGGTCTAGAGATCAGACAAAATATTAAAATCCCTCTTTATTTTGATGAGGCAAAATATTGTATCACTATGTAGCCTGTCCTGTTTTACTTTTTTACTGCCTTAGGCCTGTATGAATGGCAGGAATATCTTTTATCTCAATGATAAAGAATTTTTTTAGGCAGTGAAGAATCCCCAACTGTGCAGGAACAAAAATGGTGCAAAGAGAAAATACATTAAGCAAAGAGAAAATAAATTAAGCAATTGGGCTCTCCTATTTAACATTTCTAAAATGTCTTCCTTGCATTAGAAAAAGACTAACATCGTTAGTTTCACTTGAAGACCCAAAGAGACCTCTCTTTATAGGAACAAAATCTTAACGGTCCATTGGAGGTTCAGTATTTAATTAGGATAAGCTTTTCACCTGAAGGCCCTTTGGCATCTTCTACCATCAAAGTCTGGAGTAAAAAATGAAGAGGAATGTATTTGTAAAGCACATATTCATGGGTAGGGTTGCTGCATCCTACCCAGAGTTCTTACATATACTTCACAGATTTTCCCTTCCCTATTCACTCTCAACTTGGAAATGAAATTCCAAGGTAATAATCTATAAATGAGGAAGGGGCTAACCATCATATTTGAAGTCAATATGGGGATCTTTGAGGTGTACCTTAAGGTGAGAACCACTGATTTAAAGTTATGACCACTAGAAAAGAAGAAGGAATATGCACCTTACAGGCAAAATGTCCTGGGTGTCCTACTCTGGTTAAGTGCATGGACTTTGGATTCAGAATCATATTGGAAAACCAGCTTCAACACTTACTAGTTGTGTGACTTTGGGCTAGATACTTTCCAAGGTTCAGATTTTTCATCTCTAAAATGGGAGATCATGGTACAACTTACCTTTTAAGGGTGCTCTGAAATAGTGCATATAATGTACTTAGCACGTTGCCTAGAATAGATAAGTATCCAAATACAGTTGACCCTTGAATTGTGTGGGTCCACTTACACGTGGATTGTTTTCAATAGTAAATGCTACAGTATTACACCATCTGTGGATATAGAGGGACCGTGAATACGGAGGGCTGGCGATAAATTATACTCAGATTTTCGGCTGTGCAGAGGGTAGGTTCTCCTAACTCCCATGATGTTTGAGGATCAACTGTATTGGTAGTTCCCGTTGTTAAAATTGTTAATTATTAATATAAATATTACAATACGTCATTACAATAACAGTGATCTTTACTGAGGAGTAGTAGTAACTGAGCTTAGCTAAAAGGTAAAATAGTAGAGGGCACCAGACTACAATTTTTCTTGTTTGCATTTTACCTCAACCATGAAATGTATTTACCTCTTTCTTATACTCAGTGCTTTCTCATTTTAATCATATTAAAATAGAGAAATAAAGATTAGGTATCACATATCATTATACTTTGAGTAAGACTTATTCAAGGCATTGCATTATCGCTGTCTTGACAATTAAAAACATCTATCTGTAATTATCAAATAAAAGACTTTGTCTCCTGTGCCAGTAATTTTTGGCAACGCTGAAGTAAGCAGAAAAACAAATATTGCCTTACAGTTGAAGTTGTACTATTCATAGGATTATTTTGGAAGGATCTGCAAGGATCTGTAGAACAAGTGGTTGTTCTACAGTAAACACTTAAAACATATTTGTGTAAATCTGCTCAAATTATTTTAGGTTAAGAGGAAGAAAGAAACTGCGATGAGGGAGTGTGGTGTCTGGGCAGGCCATTGGCTTCATTTTCTGTTTCCTTTTTGGTTTCCCTGTCTAGCTTTGCTCTCTCAGGTCTGCCTGCTCTTCGCTTTCCAGTATTCCCTGGAAAAGGGCAGCTGAGAGATGGTGAGAGGGTCTGGGAGAGAACGGTCTGTGGGAGTTAATGGGTGTAAGAGAAGAAACTGTAGACTTGGGTTCTAGGCCAGGGGTGGCAAACTGAAATTCCTAGCGAGTCCGGCAAATGGGGACCGAATGTAAGACACCTGAGTGTGCTGGGGGCACTAAAGAACTAAAGAGTTCCCACAGAAAGTAGGCTGGTAGAAATATGGCCCTTTTCTAGAAATCTTACTTTTTATAACCACAATAAAAGCAAAAATCTGTTTTTTAAGTTTTTTAAAAAAAACACTTTCCTAATTTAAAAATGTAGGCAATGCATTCAATTTAAAAAAAAATGTCACAAACAAACCATGTTGACAGCTGGGTCTTTAGGCTCAGCTTTGTAAATACTAGGCCGTAAATTGTGAGCACGGGTAGTCCAATGTTTTTTTTTGTTTGTTTTGTTTTGTTTTCATTTTATTTATTTACTTATTATTTTTTTTGAGGTACACCAATTTCAATCATCTGTTTTTACACACATATCCCCGTATTCCCTCCCTCCCTCAACTGCCCTCGACCCTCCCCGTCCCAGTCCTCTAAGGCATCATCCATCCTCGAGTTGAACTCCCTTTGTTATACAGCAACTTCCCACTGGCTATCTATTTTACAGTTGGTAGTATATATATGTCTATGCTACTCTCTCACTTCATCTCAGCTTCCCCTTCACCCCTTGCCCCCCCAAACCTCGAGTTCTGCAGTCCATTCTCTGTATCTGCGTCCTTGTTCTTGTCTTGTCACTGAGTTCATCAGTACCATTTTTAGATTCCGTATATATGAATTAGCATACAATATTTGTCTCTTTCTGAATTACTTCACTCTGTATGACAGACTCTAGGTCTATCCACCTCATTACATATAGCTCCATCTCATCCCTTTTTATAGCTGAGTAATATTCCATTGTATATATATGCCACATCTTCTGTATCCATTCATTTGCTGATGGGCATTTAGGTTGCTTCCATGTCCTGGCTATTGTAAATAGTGCTGCAATGAACATTATGGTACATGTTTCTTTTGGGATTATGGTTTTCTTTGGGTATATGCCCAGGAGTGAGATGACTGGGTCATATGGCAGTTCTATTTTTAGTTTTTTAAGGAACCTCCAAATTGTTTTCCATAGTGGCTGTACCAACTTACAGTCCCACCAACAGTGCAGGAGAGTTCCCTTTTCTCCACACCCTCTCCAACATTTGTTGTTTCCAGATTTTGTGATGATGGCCATTCTGATTGGTGTGAGGTGATCCTCATTGTGGCTTTGACTTGCATTTCTCTGATGATGAGTGATGTTGAGCATCTTTTCATGTGTTTGTTGGCCATCTGTATGTCTTCTTTGGAGAAATGTCTATTTAGGTCTTCTGCCCATTTGTGGATTGGGTTATTTGCTTTTTTGGTATGAAGCTGCATGAGCTGCTTGTATATTTTGGAGATTAATCCTTTGCCTGTTGTTTTGTAGGCAACTATTTTTTCCCATTCTGAGGGTTGCCTTCTTGTCTTGTTTATGGTTTCTTTCACTGTGCAAAAGCTTTTAAGTGTCATGAGGTCCCATTTGTTTATTCTTGATTTTATTTCCATGATTCTAGGAGGTGGGTCCAAAAGGATCTTGCTTTGATGGATGTCATAGAGTGTTCTGCCTATGTTTTCCTCTAGGAGTTTTATAGTGTCTGGCCTTACATTTAGGTCTTTAATCCATGTTGAGTTTATTTTTGTGTATGGTGTTAGGAAGTGTTCTAATTTCATTCTTTGACATGTTGCTGTCCAATTTTCCCAGCACCACTTATTGAAGAGGCTGCCTTTTTTCCATTGTATATTCATGCCTCCTTTGTCAAAGATAAGGTGCCCATATGTGTTTGGGCTTATCTCTGAGTTCTCTATTCTATTCCATTGATCTTCCTTTCCATTTTTGTGCCAGTACCATACTGTCTTGATCACTGTGACCTTGTAGTATAGTTTGAAGTCAGGAAGCCTGATTCCACCAACTCCATTTTTCCTTCTCAAGATTGCTTTGGCTGTTTGGAGTCTTTTGCATTTGCATACAAATCAGAAGATTTCTTGCTCTAGTTCTGTGAAAAATGCCATTGGTAATTTGATCGGGATTGCATTGAATCTGTAAATTGCTTTGGGTAGTACAGTCATTTTCACTATGTTGATTCTTCCAGTCCAGGAATGTCCCATACCAGGAATGGTATGTCCCTCCATCTGTTTGTGTCGTCTTTGATTTCTTTCATCAGTGTCTTAAAGTTCTCTGCATACAGATCTTTTGCCTCCTTAGGCAGGTTTATTCCTAGGTATTTTATTCTTTTGGTTGCAATGGTGAATGGGAGAGTTTCCTTAATTTCTCTTTCTGCTCTTCCGTTGTTAGTGTATAGGAATGCAAGAGATTTCTGTGCATTAATTTTGTATCCTGCTACTTTACTAAACTCATCAATTAGTGCTAGCAGTTTTCTGGTAGCATCTTTAGGGTTTTCTATATATAATATCATGTCATCTGCAAAGAGTGACAATTTCACCTCTTTTCCAAATTGGATTCCTTTTATTTCTTTTTCTTCTCTGATTGCTGTGGCTAAAACTTCCAAAACTATGTTGAATAATGTGGGAGTGGACACCCTTGTTTTGTTCCTGTTCTTAGAGGGAATTCTTTCAGTTTTTCCCCATTGAGAACGATGTTGGCTTTTGGTTTTTCATATATGGCTTTTATTATGTTGAGGTAATTTCTTTCTATGCCCATTTTCTGGAGAGCTTTTATCATAAAACGGATGTTGAATTTTGTCAAAAGCTTTTTCTGCATCTATTGAGATGATCATATCATTTTTATCCTTCAATTTGTTGATATGATGTATCACATTGATTGATTTGTGTATATTGAAGAATCCTTGCATCCCAGGGATAAACCCCATTTGATCATGGTGTATGATCTTTTTAATGTGCTGTTGGAGTCTGTTAGCTAGTATTTTGTTGAGGATTTTTGCATCTATATTCATCAGTGATATTGGTCTATAATTTTCTTTTTTTGTGACATCTTTGCCTGATTTTGGTATCAGGATGATGGTGGCCTCATAGAATGAGTTTGGGAGTGTTCCTTCTTCTGCTATATTTTGGAAGAGTTTGAGAAGGATAGGTATTAGCTCTTCTCAAAATGTTTGATAGAATTTGCCCGTGAATCCATCTGGCGCTGGGCTTTTGTGTGTTGGGAGATTTTTAATCACTGCCTCAATTTCCATACTTGTGATTGGTCTGTTCCTAGTTTCTATTTCTTCCTGGTTCAGTCTTGGAAGATTATATTTTTCTGAGAATTTATCCATTTCTTCCAGGTTATCCAATTGATTGGCATATAGTTGCTTGTAGTAGTCTCTCATGATGTTTTGTATTTCTGAAGTGTCCGTTGTTACTTCTCCTTTTTCATTTCTAATTCTGTTGATTTGCATCTTCTCCCTTTTTTTCTTGATGAGTCTGGCTAATGGTTTATCAATTTTGTTAATCTTCTCAAAGAACCAGCTTTTAGTTTTATTTATTTTTCTTATAGTTTCTTTCCTTTCTTTTTCATTTATTTCTGCTCTGATCTTTATGATTTCTTTCCTTCTGCTCACTTTGGGGTTTCTTTGTTCTTCTTTCTCTAGTTGTTTGAGGTGTAAGGTTAGGTTGTTTATCCGATAATTTTCTTGTTTCTTAAGGTAGGACTGTATTGCTATAAACTTCCCTCTTAGAACTGCTTTTGCTGCATCCCATAGGTTTTGGGTTGTTGTGTTTTCATTGTCGTTTCTTCCTAGATATTTTTTGATTTCCTCTTTGATTTCTTTAATGATTTCATGGTTGTTTAAGAGTGAATTGTGTAGCCTCCATGTGTTTGTATTTTTTGCATTTTTTTCCTGTAATTGATATCTAGTCTCATGGCATTGTAGTTTGAGAAGATGCTTGATATGATTTCAATTTTCTTGAATTTGCTGAGGTTTGATTTGTGACCCAAGATGTGATCTATCCTGGAAAGTGTTCCATGTTCACTTGAGAAGAAAGTGTATTCTGTCGTTTTTGGATGGAATGTCCTATAAATATCAATTAAGTTGAGATGGTCTAATGTGTCATTTAAAGCTTGTGTGTCTTTATTAATTTTCTGTTTGGATGATCTGTCCATTGATGTAAGTGGGGTGTTCAAGTCTCCCACTATTATTGTGTTACTGCCGATGTCCCCTTTTATGGCTGTTAGCATTTGCCTTATGTATTGAGGTGCTCCTATGTTGGGGGCATAGGTATTTACCATTGTGATATGTTCTTCTTGGATGGATCCCTTGATCATTATGTAGTGTCCTTCCTTGTCTCTTGTAATAGTCTTTACTTTCAAGTCTAATTTGTCTGATATGAGTATTGCTACTCCAGCTTTCTTTTGGCTTCCATTTGCATGGAATATCTTTTTCCATCCCTTTCCTTTCAGTCTATATGTATCCCTTGGTCTGAAGTGGGTTTCTTGTAGGCAGCATATAGAAGGGTCTTGTTTTTGTATCCATTCAGCCAGTCTGTGTCTTTTGGTTGGAGCATTTAATCCATTTACCTTTAAAGTGATTATTGACATGTGTGTTCCAATTACCATTTTCTTAATTGTTTTGGGTTTGTATTTGTAGGTGTTTTCCTTTTCTTGTGTTTCCTACTTAGAGAAGTTCCTTTAGCACTTGTTGTAAGGCTGGTTTGGTGGTGCTGAATTCTCTTAACTGTTGCTTGTCTGGAAAGCTTTTGATTTCTCCATCGAATGTGAATGAGATTCTTTCTGGGTAGAGTATTCTTGGCTGTAGGTTTCTCTCTTTCAGGACTTTCAGTATATCCTGCCATTCCCTTCTGGCCTGCAGAGTTTCTGTAGAAAGGTCAGCTGTTATCCTTATGGGCTTTCCTTTATATGTTATTTGTTGCTTTTCTCTTGTTGCTTTCAATATTTTTTCTTTGTGTTTAATTGTCATTAGTTTGATTAATATGTGCCTTGGTGTATTTCTCCTTGGGTTTATTCTGTATGGGACTTTCTGTGCTTCTTGGACTTGGTTAATTATTTCCTTTCCCATGTTGGGGAAGCTTTCCACTATAACCTCTTTAAATATTTTCTCAGACCCTTTCTTTGTTTCTTCTTCTTCTGGGATGCCTATAATTCGAATGTTGGTATGTCTAATGTTATCACTGAGGTCTCTGAGACTGTCTTCTATTCTTTTTATTCTTTTTTCTTTTTCCTGCTCTGTGGCGTTCATTTCCCCCATTCTATCTTCCAACTCACTTATTCGTTCTTCTGCCTCAGTTATTCTGCTGGTTATAGCATCTAGAGTATTTTTAAATTTCAGTTATTTTGTTATCCATTGCTGTTTGTTTTTCTGAGTTCTTATGAACTGTTTCTTGTACTTTATTTTGTTATCGAGATTTTTGTATCATTTTTACTATCATTACTCTGAATTCTTTTCCAGGCATTTTTCCTATTTCCTCTTCATTTATTTGGTCTTGTGGGTTTTTTTTCCTGCTCCTTTGCCTGCATGGTGTTTCTTTATTTCCTCATGGTAGTCCACACTTCTGGGGTTGCTTGTCCCGGTGATAGAGGGGTTTACAGAAGACTGTCCAAGCCCCAGACTAATGTCCGAGTGTTTGGTTAAACAAATACCAATTCTAGGAAACACATACATGTATAATACACACAATTACTGAATCCATTAGTACATAAGGCTCTGGAAAGACCTGACAGAAGAACCGCAGTATGCTATCAGATATTCAAACCCAACAGAAATTGACAACCAAAATAGAACAAAAGAGAAACAGAAGCAAATGCAAACAAACAAACAAATAACACCTTACATATACAAATACTAATCCAGGGAGATTTTGTAAGCTAGGATCAAATATAGAAAAGAGCTAGAGTACCACCAGACAGAATGGAGATTCTCAGAATGAAATTAGACAATTGTACTAAGAGCTAAGATAAAGACAAAAACCTAATATTAAATACCAAGGAGGTGCATCATCTGGAGAATAGAGCAAGGAGTCTGAGCAGATCGATAGTGTTACTTATAAGTATGTTAAGATAAAGTAAACTAAAAATGGATGGAAGACAGGGGAACAGAAGAACATAGTGTGACTGGAAACATGCAAATAAAAAGAAAGGAACAGAAATGTATAAAAGATAGGAATGAAAGGAAGGTATGAGAGATATATTGTCCATACTACCAAAAACTTAGCTAGAAATAGAAGTATAGAAAAAGGCAAAAAAATAAAAATAGAATAGAAATAGAATTTTAAAAAATGTTATGAAACTTGTAGATCCCTTAGGACTAAGATTGTAATTAATAAAGGAAAGAAAAAAATCCAGAACTGATCCCAGAATGGACCAGTTCAATAGGATTGATACTAATATTTCTGTTTCCTTAGAGTCTCAGCTGTAAGTGTCCTTCTACTCGCCTTGGGTTTTTTGTATTATTATGTGACCAGCAGAGCTTCCTTTATTGTTCGTCTGTAAGCATTGGTATGTGGGGACGGAAAGGGTACAATAGTGGCTCCTTCCCCTGGGAGTGAGTGAGCAGTGGCACACTGTTGTTTCAGTCGGGTTTGGTGGTGCCTTTTGCAGAGGGAAGCAGGTGGCTCAGGTTTAAACAGAAAGTCTCAGAGTTGAGCCTCTCTTGGTTTTTTTTTTTTTTCTCTGCAGCCTCCCTGCTGCCTGTGTCCCAAGGGGTTTTAATCTAGCTGCGCCCGAGTGGCTGAGGGTACTTGTTATCCCTGAGCACTTTAGGTGGCCCACAGGGCGTCTCTCCACTGCCTGTTGCAGAGGTGCCGAAAGAGAGAGAAAGGTTATGGCCGTGGCTCCTCCCCCCTGCCCTCGAGCCTGCAGCATCCAGCCGCCATCATGGCCGGGCAGCTCTCAGGGGCGGGCACTCCTCGCTGTGGATCTCTTCCCTCTTGTCCTCTCGGTCCATCACCTTACTGGCAACAGTTTTCCTCACCCTGAACCAGCTCTCCGGTTCCCACGCTCCCACTCCCAGACCCTCTGTTTAGCTGTGAATCGACGGCTCGGTCCAGGAACGCTGAGCTGCGGTGCGGACCCTCCGTATGTTTCTCACTCCCTCCCATCTGCCACAGCTCCGCCACTTCACCCTCTTCAAGCCATCGTAGATGCCTCCCTACCGGCTGTGTCAGGCTCCCCGCGGTCCTTTCTGGTGTCCGAGGCCGTCTGCTGGTGTTCAGCTGGTTCTCTGTGGAAATTGTTGTGTCCTGCTGTGCATTCCCAATGCATCTGTGGAGAGGGATGCATTCCACGTCCCTCTACTTCGCTGCCATCTTTTTCTCTCCCCCCAATGTTTTGTATAGTTATTCCTGGGTATCCATGGGGGATTGGTTCCAGGCCCCTGTGGATATGAAAATCCACAGGTGTTTAGATCCTTTATATAAAGTAGCATAGTACCGTTGTTCCCCTGTATCCGTGGTTGGAGAACCCATGCATATGGAGGGCTGACTGAAAAGCTTTAAGCTATAAATTCCGTACTCGTGTGATGAAATTGATAAAACAATACATGATGTGAAGGAAAACTGCATATTTGATATGAATTACAGATGTGAGGACTTTCAGTATATTAGAAGAGGCCAAAGATTGGTTTGGCTCTATTAAACTATTTATTGTATGGGCCAGCATATTGTTTTATAATCTCTTTCTTGGTTGTATGGAATGTGAAACGACTGTTTTTCTTGTTTTTAAAATTGAAGTATAGTTGATTTACAATATAATATTAATTTCAGGTATATAACCTATTCGATATTTTTATTGAAACAACTGTTTTTCAAAATGTCTCTCAACAGTATAATAAAATGTAGATTATAATCTGATATAATTTAATGTTAAAACAAAATGATATAAAATGATATAGAATATAAATCTTTCTATATAATACCCAATATTTTGTTATATTTCTTAAACCAGTGTTCAGTGGTGTTTCTGGACCTGATATTGATTTTTATAATTCAGATGACTTATAAGATTTGTTAGAATTAAAGACTGTTAAAGTTAATTTTGCTTACCATACTCATTAGTCATTGTTTAAAATTGCAAAAAAAAAAAAAAAAGCCTTTCAGATTTCATTTGGATACTACTGGTAATTTGTTTAATCATATTTATATCTTGTTAAATAAGGATATCAGATTTTAAATGAATTAAATATTCAAAGGACTTTTACTGCAGCTCTTATCTGTGGGGTTTGTTGTGTTCAGAGCAGTGAATAATAATCTAATTTATCTGAACGGAAAAATTTTTTTTTAAAGGAAGTCCTACTCTTGCAGTTTTACCAAAGAGTAACAATGTGAGGTAATGTAGTATGGCAATTTGCTTAACATTTTATTTATTTACTTATTTTTGGTTGCATTGGGTCTTCCTTGCTGCGTGGGCTTTCTCTCTAGTTGGGGACAAGCAGGGGCTACTCTCCATTGCAGTGCGCGGGCTACTCATTGCGGTGGCTTCTCTGGTTGCGGAGCATGGGCTCTAGGGCCGCAGGCTTCAGCAGTTGCAGCATTCTGGCTCAGAAGTTGTGGCTCATGGGCTCTAAGTGCAGGCTCAGTAGTTGTGGCGCACGGGCTTAGTTGCTCTGTGGTATGTGGGATCTTCCCGGACCAGGGATGGAACCCGTGTCCCCTGCATTGGCAGTCGAATTCTTAACCACTGCACCACCAGGGAAGTCCCTGCTTAACATTTTAAAAAGAATCATTGTTGAAGCCAAAAAATGAGCTCTGACTGCAGTTTATATATGACAGTTTAACTACCTCTTTTCCATGGTTCCAAACAATCACATTTTTAAAAGTCTACATAATCAGGCTTAGTATTAGACAAAAAACTATCATTTAGTTTAGCAACTAATATGGCATATGTATGTTAGGATTAAATCATTTTTGTGTAATATCATTGCTTGTGGAGTAAGAAAAATCCAACCTCATTTATAAATTTTAGCATTTTCCTCGTGGAAATACATGTTCTTAGAGTGATAGGTCTTTCACTCTATAGCTTTATACAAATCCTAGTACACAGACTACACAGTGTTGGTTGAAGGAATGAAGGACTAAATGAGGATTTATTTTGTTTGGAAAGTACAGGGGATGGGGAAATGGAAGGAGTCTTCTTAATTTTATTTTTGCTCCCAGTTTGCTCTTTACACAAAAAGGATGATTCTTGCTTTGAACTAATAAGGAATTGAAAATATTTTGGAATGCATTGTTTTTCCATTGGCTATTTTGTTAAATTGAAATTACAGATATTTGTAAAAGCAAGTTGACAGTTCATTAATTTATCAGATGTGTTACATCAACTCCAGCAATTCATAGTAAAGCTTTAATGTTATAGTTTCATTACATACATATTACATGAAATATGTGACACTTGTGCTCCCACGAGTCAGATAAAGAATCTTATGAATTATTTTAGACAAAATTATCTTCAAAAGGACATTTTCAGTGGATCTTGAAATAAATTCAGTTCTTAGGAGTGAGATATTCTATTATTACTGTGACAAATTACGACGAGTTTAGTGACTTAAAACAGCACATTTACTTGAGTTGTGCGGCAAAGAGAATCAGTTATACACATACATGTATCAACTCTTAGATTCTTTTCCCATATAGACCGTACAGAGTATTGAGTAGAGTTCTCTGTGCTGTACAGTAGGTTCTTATTAGTTATCTATTTCATATTGTAGTAGTGTGTGTATGTCAATCCCACTCTCCCAATTAATCCCTCCTCCCCATCTCCCCCAGTAACGATCAAAATTAAAAAAACAAAACAAAAAAAACCACATTCATTAAATTCTCAGGCCAGAAGCTGACCTAGGCCTCAATGAGCTAAAATTAAGGTATGGGCAGAGCTGTGTTGCTTTCTGGAGGTTCTAGGGCGGGAAACCCATTTTCTTGCTTTTTCTAGTTTGTAGACAGTCTGTGTTCCTAGGTTTGTACCCACTACCATCTTCAAAGCCAGCAATGTCTGATGGAGTCTTTCTCACATTGCATCACACACTGACTCTCCTAATTGGATCTTTCCTCTTTAAGGATGCTTGTGATTACACTAGACCTGTTTGGATAATCCATGATCATCTATTTAAGGTCAGTTTGATTATTAACCTCAATTCCATCTGCAACTTTAATTCCCCTTGCCACGTAACAGAACAATCATAACTTCTGGGTATTGGGAAGTGTACATCTTGAAGGAGGCTGTTATTTTGTTTACCATGGTAGGTTTTAAGTATTCCTAAATATATATTAAATCAGGGTGTGTAAACTTGTGGCTCATGGGTGAGATATGACTCATAGATAAGTGATTTCTTTTTCTTTGCTGTGTTTATTGCATTGGATTATAGAGTGTTTTAAATTAGTTGCCCAAATTAAACATACAGCATTAATAAAATAATGTTTCTACATTGTCCAGAAAAAAATTTTTAAATTGGGAATTCATGGGTTGGCAACAACTGGCTGAAATGCTTTAGTGGTGGCTCAGTTTAACTGGGTTTTGTGCTTTTCATTTTACTGGTGTCTTCATTACTCCCAATTGCATCTCTAAATCTGAGGCTGGATCTTGGTAGCCATTGCTCTTTTTATTCAGTCCATTACTTTTATTTATATTACTTACCTGGTCCTTGTTAGCATCTGACATCCTGTGTGAATGAGTAAGTGTGTACTAAGTCCGTTTGTAGTAATTATACATTTTACTTTATCATAACAATAGAATGAATGAAGCACTAAAATATTTTTTCTAAATTTCTATTTTTTTCTAAATCAGACCTCCCAGGCCCCACTTATCTTAGTGGCAGGATATTTAGTTCCATTTGTTATGAGGTCCAAACTCTCAGGGGAGTGCCCTTTGGCAAACTGTAGCCTGGGTGAATATATTTCCAGTATATACAAGGCATGAAGGATTCTTATGCAGATTATAGAAATAATTCTTAAAAATCAATAAGAGGACAAACACCTTAACTGAAACTGGATGGAAATCTTGAACAGGCACTTTAAAAGAAACTATTCTAATGGGCAATAAACATAAGATGCTCAATATCATTATTCAAGAAGAAAACACAATTGAGAACAAGATGTGAAACAACTAGAACTATATTGCTGATAGCAGAAAAAATGGAAACAATTACTTTGAAAAACTCTTTGGTTGTATTTACTAAAACTGTTTACATCTGCTGATGATCCAACAATTCTTTGCTTTTGTATAATCACAGAAACAAGAACATATGTTCATCAAAAGACAAAAATGTTTATCATAGTTTTATTTATAATAGCCCCCAGTTGAAAACAGCCATACGATCATCCACAGGAGGGTGAATGAATACACTGCAGAATGCTGTGCGGTGGAATACCTCTTACTATAAAAGAGTAACTGCAGATAACATGATGCATACCATAGGCATAATTATGAGTAAAATAAACCAGACCGAAAAAAGTACCTACTGTTGGATTTCATTCGTATGAAGTTCCAGGACAGGTTCCAGAGCTAATCCATTATGACAGAAGTCTGAAGAGTGGGAGAGGCATGGGGAAAGGTTCCGTCATGCTGGAAATTTCAATATTTTAAATAGGGTGATAATTGCATGAGTGCATACATGTATAATAAGTATTTATTGGATTCTCTACTTAAGATTTCTGTATGTGTTAAATTTTGAAAAATTTAAACAAAAGACTACTTTGTCTTCATTTAACCTACTTCCTAACTTTTGCATTACTGTCTTTTAAATTTTTACACATGTTTTAAATTGGACAGGCCATTATATAGTATTTGTGCAACACTATTTATTTAGATTTATCCTCATACTCATCTTTTCAGGTACACTTCATTAACATCCAACTTCCCATGTTTTTTTGTGGGTTTTATGTTTCTTCTACCTGAAGAAATCCCTTTAGCATACTTTTTAGTGCAGGTTATATAGTAATGAATGTTTTCAGTTTTTGTTTGCTAAAAATGTTTTTTTATTTTTGTTTTTGAAGAATATTTTCTCTAGGTGTAGAAATCTTTGTTGGCATCTAGTTTCTTCCAGCACTTTAAAGATTTTCATTGTCTTCTGGCTTTCATACTTTTTCATAAGAAGTTATCAGTATTGCTGCTTTGAATGTCTTATTTCTTGTTGCTTTTTAACCCTTTTACTTTGGATTTGATTTTCAAAAGCTTTCTATGATTTTTGGTTTTCCTTAAGTGTATTCGGCTTGGGATTGCAGAACTTCC
Organism: Hippopotamus amphibius kiboko; assembly: GCF_030028045.1. Lineage (NCBI taxonomy): Eukaryota > Metazoa > Chordata > Mammalia > Artiodactyla > Hippopotamidae > Hippopotamus > Hippopotamus amphibius. The sequence continues at coordinate 118,880,264 of NC_080193.1, read as the reverse complement.
TGAATTTATGCATTGATAGCTTCCATCGGTTTTGGAACATTTCCAGCTCTTATTTTAAATATTGCTTCTGCCCATTTCTCTTTTATTCCTTTGGGTTTCCACAGCACATATGCTGCACGCTCTGCATTTTGTGTGTGACCAAATGCGTACGGTACACACTATGCATTTTGATGGTGACCAATATGTATCTTAAAATTTCTTTCCTTTTATTTGTCTCTTTTTTGGTTTTGAAATTTTGTATAGGCCTCCCTTTCATTTCACTAATCTGCTATATCCAGTCTTCTTTTTATAACTATTAACAGAGATTTTAGTTTCAGATGTATTATTTTAGTACTATACTATCCATTCAGTCCTTTTTTAAGTATTCAAATTTTCTTGTGTAACTCTTCATCTTTTCATATATTTTCTCCATGATTTCTTTAGCAAATTATACTTATTTTAAAATTGTTGATAACTGAAATATAAGTATCTCCTGTGGATTTTTTCCCATGTCTAACTTTTTTTTCTCTTGGTTATTCATCATATAGTTTTATCTCTTGGAATGGCTAATTCTTCTTGATTGAATGTTGGACATTAAGAATAAAGATATGTGTAAGATGCAGGTGATATTTTATTCTATCAGAAAGAGTGCTTTTCACTGTTGTAATGATGGCATGGAGGCTGACCGCCTATTAGGTACTGAGCTGATTTGAGGCTGGCTTGCAGTATTTTTGTGTGTGTGGCTTTTTTTGTTTTCTGTTTGTTGTTGTTGTTGTTTTTAAATAAGACTCAGCCTAGCTCTAATTCTTTACCCATTCCTGGGGCATGACCCTCTAGGGCTTTTCGTTGAGAGCATTGCAAGTCTGTGCGCCCTCAGGATGAAGAACTTTGAGAAACTTTGCTCTGCTTTTCATAAACCTTTTGCCTTAGGCCTGGCATGTCTGCAAGTCGTTCTACTTTACTACTTTTTCTAGAGCCTTTAACCAACCTTATGTTTACAGGGACCCCTCTCATTTGTGAGTCTGTCTCTACAGCACTGCTGGGTGGTGGGAAATTCTGTTCTGCTTCTTAAGGGTTTTTGGCTTAGTCATTTAGCCTTCTGCATTGTACAGTCTCAGAATTTGGAAAACAAGTATTTTGAGAGAAACCAGCCATATGTTTGAAGCCCTCCAATCTTGATTTTTGTCACTCCCCTGTATAACTGCCAAATGCTTTGCTGGTATGTCTGTCCTCTGGCAGTAGCCCTCTGCTTGTGCCAATTCCACATTCACAGCCTCCAATCCTCCCGTAACTGGCAAAAGCTCTCACAGTAAAAGTGGGTACAGATTCTAAGTTCAGATCTGAGATTTTATCCCCACTCTAGAATTTAATAACTCTAGTTCTTCTTGCTTCTACAGCTCTTTGATACCATTAAGAATATCACCTTCATATTTAATCTTGGCTTTCTAGTTCTCAGTAGGATCTTTGGCTGCTATAAATGATTCCACCCCACCTTAGCATCACCGATTTTTGAACAAACTGAGTTGTTCTTGGCTCTGTGCTAAGTGCTGTGGTTGCAAAGGAATAGAACTTGAGCTTTTCTTTAGGGTTTTAATATGTTTGTAGTTATAGGACATGTACCCCCCAAATATTAATAAAACAAAAAATTATGGGGCTTCCTAGGTGGCACAGTGGTTGAGAATCCGCCTGCCAGTGCAGGGGACACTGGTTTGATCCCTGCTCCAGGAAGATCCCACATGCCGCGGAGCAACTAGGCCGTCGCCACAACTATTGAGCCTATGCTTTAGAGCCCGTGAGCCACAACTATTGAGCCCATGTGCTGCAACTGCGGAAGCCCACGCGCCTAGAGCCCATGCTCTGCAGCAAGAGAAGCCACGGCAATGAGGAGCCTGCGCACCACAACAAACAAGTAGCCCCTACTCACCGCAACTAAAAAGAAAGCCCGCGCACAGCAAAAAAGACCCAACACAGCCAATAAAATAAAAATAAATAAATACATTTATAAAAAAAAATTATGGGATATCTTGTATAAATAGTATAGTTAGGAGGCCAGGAGAGACCTCTCTGAGTTCTAGGATACTCAATAAAGGCAAACTTTTAAAGTTAACTTTGAAGAAAAGTCTTGTGAAATAAGAAAATACATTTTGAGAATAATAAGGTCAAAAATGTGGATGAAACAAACATATTCATAGTAGTTTTATTTAAGAAGCTCCTGACTTGGGAAGAACACTAATGTCCACCAAATGCAAGAATTGGTAAACTAATCATTTTAAACTTCTACAATAGAATATAATTAAATAATTTAGACGACTGAACTAATCATGAGACAACATCGATATATCTCAAAACGTTAAGAAGAATAAGCCAGACACTAAAGAGTACATATAGTATGATTCCATTTATAGGAACTTAAAACATAGGCAATATTAATAAGTAGGTAGGTAGATATAGTGATATGTATGTAAATCAGAATAACAATTGCCTCTGGAAGGTGGGATTTACTGGATGAGAATATGAGAGAAATTTCTGGGGTGATGGGAATGCTTTATATCTTGATTGATGGTTTCTTGGGTGTATACATACATCAGTTTTTCAAATTTTATGTGTACTATTTGCATTTCACTGTGTGAATATTATTTCAGTAACATAATTGAATATAAAGACCATCAGTAATCGATATGGTTTATAATAGATAATTTGTTTGCTGATTTGCAAGAATTGGTAGGAGGGATGTTTGGATAAGATGCAGAGATTCTTAAATGTTAGACAAAAGAAAACCACTAATATAATCTGCAAGGGTGAGAGAAAATCACAATAATGCTTTCGAAAGTTTAATCTCCAGGGCCTAGAGAAACCACTCAAAACAAAGATGTATAGCTAGTAACCAATAGCTGAGATATCTTTTAATGCTATGTTTTCTGGAAAAAGTGTGTTATCATACTTGGGTAAAATTGTAAAAAATAATATGTTAGATTGTCATTTAGTACATAATTGCCTAACAATAGTATGTCAAAATTTTAACATGACCTTTACTAATAGGAGTTAATTCTACTGCATCTCTCAGGAATGAAGATCACAGAACTCATGATAAAACTAGGTAAGAAGTCTACCAAAGCTTTAGGTTGGAGGGGAAACTTGATTTCTAGTTTCTCAAATTAAGGCTTAATTTCTGTAAAGAAGTTTTTAAAACTACAGCAGAATTGTGAATAACGTGGGGCAAAAATTGGTGGGGGCGAGGTCGTTTTTTGCCTCTGAATGCTCTGTGGTTCAATTCTGATTGGTTTTTGAGCAAGTTTTATTCACTTCTATGAAAAATATTAGAAAAATGCAATAACATAATCCAAGATACTTTCAAAATACATAAAGGCTATAAGGAAATGAGAAGAAAATGGTAATGAGCAACAACAGATGTTTCTTTCTTGGAAGAGTAATTAGAGATGGAAATAGCATCTTGCAGAAAGCAAGAGGGTCTTATCACCAACTCCAGGAATTCATTCAGCAAGATAGCTCACAAATATGTGTAACTTTTAAAATATAAAAAATCGAGGAAGAAATGAAGATCTATAAGCTCCAGGAAGCTATGTGTTGATCTCAATCCTGTGCATTGATGCACTAAGCAAAAACCACAGAAGACTCTCCTTAACATATTTCTGTATCTGAAATTATATCATAGTGGAGTCATTGTTTCGGGTTGAAGTGCAATATCTGTATTTCACTGTGTAAATGTACATTTCCTTGGGAGTGGTGACATACATCTTTTTTAAAACTAGCTCTTTCACACCGATGACTTAGGAAAATGCAAAAGAAAAATTTGCTGAAAAGGAATGGCACATTGCATTTTTGTAGTAAAGAGGTACAATGTGTATTTGCATCAACTAGGAAAATTATATCTCCTCTTCATATACCATTGAAATTTCTTATGCAGTCTGCTCACTGGGGACATTGAATACTTCAGAAATGGTGCTGTAATACAGGAAAGAGTCTAGGAAAGATAAGTGGTAAGGTGGAGAAGATTAGCCTTCCTGGTCATTTATTTTTGTCTATTCAGCTTTACTATATAGAAAAAAATTATTGGGCAGAATATTGATCTTCCTCTGCATAATATATTTGCTCCCTTTTAAATTGAGATACTGTTGACATACAATATTATGTTACTTATAATCTGTTTGCTCTTAATGTTACTGTTTGGAAGTTTGACCAGGTGCCTTATTCTTTGGTCACAGTTACTGTCTCTGCCCTGTTCCGAGCTCCTTTTGTTGGCAACTTCCCCAACTGTGGCTCCAACCCCCCCCCCAACTCTATGGCAGAGAAAGACAGCCAACAGTGATATATGAACACTGCAAGCTTAACATTATCAAGCTTTCAATTTTAAAATTGCGTTATGAAGGTCAATTTTTTTTTTAAAGCAAGCTACATGCTTGAAGCCTGTGATTGTGGATTCTGCCAATCCTTTCCTGTGTTGTTGGAAAAAATGGTGTTTACAATATTTCTCCATTTTTATTCATTAAGGAGAATATTACTACTCAACCAATTCTTGGGTTTCCAACATTAGAAGCTGTGGTCTTAATGTCTTGCTTGTGTGTACATATGTGTGCATGCATATGTGTTTGAATTACAAGCCTCACTGTTCCTTTGGAGTTTTACTAAAGGTCTGCATTTACAGCTCTTTGCTAGTAGTCCTAACAGAACACACATAGTTGCCATGATCAGTATGTATGTATGTATTTATTTTAAAACTTTCCCAAAGTTTAATACCATTTTCCATCCAGCACTGTATAAGAGGCAAGCAGTGAACCCTTTGTTTTTTCTAATTGACTATCATAGTTAAGGTTAACATGCTTTTGTTATACTCTACATATTAATTTTTATTTTTTAACTCTAAATAATTTTCTTTTATCGTATGGAAATGTAAGTATAGAGAAGTATTCATATTTTTCTTGATGACAGAACTAAGGGAAGAAAAGGGTTGTTTTATTAAGCTGTGTATTAGTTTCTTGTTTTAGTTGTGGTGAGTGGGGGCTGCTCTTCGTTGTGGTGCGTGAGCTCTGGGTGCGTGGGCTTCAGTAGTTGCAGCACATGGGCTCAATAGTTGTGGCACACGGGCTTAGTTGCTCTGCAGCATGTGGGATCTTCCTGGAGCAGGGATCGAACCCGTGTCCCCTGCATTGACGGGCGGATTCTCAACCACTGTGCCACCTGGGAAGCCCAAGCTGTGTATTAGTTTTATTCGATGATGTTTTATTAGTTTTTCACTTCACTTTTTATGTTTTATTAGTGTTCACAAAGGTATAATCAGTAATGTGCACATTTCTTAGAAAAAGTGCTATTTGTTACATTTTAAGCTATATTACTGAAAAATAACATTTTAAAACAGAAAATCTTAAATCTCTTTTTGTATTCTATAATGAAATTTCCAAATTAAGGTCTTCATGTTGATAAATGTGTTATCTATTTGTACTCTAATGTGTTCAAATTGTGACGGAAGGCCCACAATTGTAGTGATATTCTGGGCAATGGGAAGTACCTGTGTCAGATGCTTTACTTCTTTTGTTGGATTGTAGTCATGGAAAACCAGGAAGCATTTGAACATACCGTTTCACAGTGGTGCAGCCCCACTGTTTAGCACAGGTGTTTTTCTAATTGTGATCTATTGAAAAGGTGTAGGGTTTAATGGCCCAGAAACTTAACATTTTACCTTTCTGACCTTGTGCATTCATGTTAGCACTCAATAAAATTTGTAGGAACATAGACTAACTCCTGAGAATTGTTCTCTCAAGTGTATATGGCAGTGTGTTTCTTTTCCCCTTAATATTTAATACCTGTATTAAAGGAATTTATATGTATGTTTCATCAGGTGTCTGATAAAATAAAAAGCTTATAAATTTCCCATGATATGGTAACATTCATTTAAGAAAGGATTCACTCTCCCTTCCTCCAAGAAAGTGTAGTGAATCAGAAAGTATTCAGTAGGAAATTCTAACCTAGGTACTGGTTCTCCAGGACTCATTTTCTTTTTTAGAGTGATACAAAATTTAAAATATACCAAAGAACCAAAATCTGAGACAGTGAAATCTTTGACTGTTTTTAAAGTATTTTTAGGCATGTAATACTCAAATATAAAATTTTAAGAAATTCATTGAATTATGTTAAATAGTTTTTTCTTTTACTATATTTTGGAATCCTTAGTTTGTTTGCTTTATAGCTCTAAAAATTCTAAAAGTCCTATTCGGTTAATTATTTTGTTCCTTTCACCCCCAAAGCACCGAAGTTGAATGATTTTTAAAGTTGCTTTCTTTTAACTTTTGGTAGAATAAGGAATGGGTACATTTAACAAATTCCATTTCTAGAAATAGTGGACTAAGTTGTTTTAGACCAAAGGTCCTGTTGAGAACAAGTAGAAAAACTGGACAAAACATAAACAATTTCTTGAAGGCACTGAGACGTGCCATAGCAGCAAGGACTTACAGGACCAAGATCAGAAGAGAAGGAAAACCATCTCAGCCAGCATGTAAGTAATATCCCAGCCATTAAGTAATATGGCTTAAGATATAGTAAAGGGAAAAATTGAAAAAATTAAAAGACGTGCACAAATATATAATTATCAAGGGATATTTCACCACGTCTCTCCTTGTAAATAATAGAACAAACAGACAAAAATAAGTGTGTAGAAGATATGACCAACAGAGGAAGTCCTCAGTGCCACTCTGGAGGCTGCCTAGATCCAATAGCTCACTGTGTCTTCTTGGGAAGCTATTGTCAAATTGAGAGTGCACATGTGCATTTTCCTTCTTTTCTGCCTCACTTGTCTTTTTTACTTACTTTTGCTGCTTTGGGTTGCACCATGCAGGATTGACACATACTGGCTCTGTTTCATAGGGAACTTGGATTAAAGAAGTATGTTATCCTTTAATAACAATGTTTATTTGAAAAATACAGGGTTACTGCAGACCTTGCCAAGCAATGATAGATACCACAGATGTTAAACTCTCTCTGGAGGTAACATGGAGATCAGAATATTAACCAGATAGGTTAGTACTGAGCAATAGTTTAACTATGGCAAAAGCATGAGACTTTATCAGTATTGTAGGAAAAACCCCCAGTATTTAAAAAACATCAGTGTTCCTAATATCAGTGCCACACTAAAAGGCAAGAGCAACATTCTTGTCCCACAGAATGAACACAAAACAGAAGACATATGTGAAAAGTAATCTGTGGAGTCAAGAGTAATTGAGCAATAAGGAATATTTAGCAAAATCTATTTTGGGGAAAATTTAGTAAATCTCTAAGGACATAAAAAATCTATAAATTTCAGGGTAAAGTACCTTATGATGTACTATAATTAAGGGAATTCCTGAAAATTTAAGCCAGATGTTTGATATAAATCGTAAAATACATTTTCCCCTCAAACCAAATTCAAGAAAGCATTTTCATGTAAATTAATTTGAGAGTAGATTTTATAGCAGACAAGTGCCTGAAGAGTTAGCATATGGTCCAAAATGTAGCTCTGGGAAAACACTAAATTCTAATCTGCTCTCTTCGTTAGATGAATAAATGTCTTCTCTAAACAATTTGATATCTTAATTCTTGAATTAATTTATACTTTTATCTTTAATGAATATGTACATGTCTGAAGTTCTTTGCAAATATGATCCAAAAAATAATGCCTACAATACTTGTCTAGATGATTCTCAGGTATTTACCTTGATCTTCAGCTCAGTCTATTCATTGTTCCAGGGTGGCTTTTCCTATACCACTTTTGAAAACTCACTTTCATCTCAAACTCTGTACATCCCAAAATAAACAAATCATGTGTTACTTTTAATAAATCCCCATTATCTACACCATCATGTCCAAGTCCTATCTTCTAGAAAACAAGAGTTATCTTTCCAGGTTCATTTCATACTGTTTCCTTCCACAAACCCTGCACTTAAGTTCAACAGTGTTATTGAATATATCCTAAAAATGATCTGTATTTTCTCACTTCTTTGTCTATTTTCACATTGTTCCTTTTGCTTGATGATGCTGCTGCCTGATGAAACCCATATGGTATTTTTTGAAGTTCTCTTTTATCACTTCTTCCTAATACTTTTCCTGAACCCCTCAAGAAAATGCCTTTTATATATTCCCATTTTACTTTGTATTGCTATTATTGGTGAACCATTTTTATTCCTTTGCAAGATTAAAAGTTCCTTTAGGTCATTTAGAGTATTTTATTCCTCTCAATTTCTTTTATAGCACAGTGTACAATACTTATTAATTCATGAAAATGAACATTTGGGTGTCCTCATAAACTAACAAGCAATATGGTAGGTTATGTATTTTTATTACATATATTCAAAGCTATTTTGGGAAATAAGCAGACTTTCTTAGTGAGGAAAGGTTTTCTTGGGGAGTGGTCAAACAATTGCAACTTAAAAATTTAGTGAAGTGTTATCTTAATGCCTAATTCTTATTGAAATACCATAGATGTCCACTGATGAATGTCTATTTTTGCCTGACATCTGTCAACTAAAAAACGACTGTATGTAAGGATAAGGAAGGGTGCTGACAATGCTGAGAGCTTAAGAATAAGGACAAAATCATCTTGATATTTTAAAAACCTAGTTACGAAGGTGGAGACTAAAAAGTGAATTGTTTTGAGGGCTATTAATATATAACGTTATTAACCACTTCAGTTGAAATTCTCAAAATAAGCAAGAACATTTCTAAAAGGTTAAATGTGGTCACAATGAACCCATTTATTTTATGACGTATCTCTGAGAACTTGATAGCTATAATTTGTTAATGAACTTATAACGTGCCTTGCTTCAGGAACTCTTTGACGTGAAACTGCCATGTGGGTTGGATAATCCCCATGGTTGGGTGGAGTAAGAGCAGAGACCTCATCTTGAGCCACATTCTTTTAATTCATTTTTTAAAAACCTCATTTATCAGTCACTACATAGATAAGCACAGAAGAATGGCAGCCAAATAAGCAATAGTGATGATGATAAAACTTACATCTGTAAAAGTTATTTTTTACCTTTTATCTAGGTCATTTTATTAACACTGGCATGCAAGTATAGTTAGGATAATATTATATGGAGTTTAAAACATCAGTAAAGTTGTTTCAGTTTCAGTATGATTCATTTGAGCTACTTTTGAGATTCTACTAAGAAAGGCATTAGTTCATTTAATCACACCTACAGGCAGTAACATTTATCAGTTTTTATTACAATGTGTATTTATTTGGTGAGCCTGGGTCTATATTACCTTGCATGGTATCTAAAGAATTCTTTCTTTCTTCTAAAGATGATGATTGAACTAGAAATCCATTATGATTACAGAGGAATAACAGAAAAGGAGGGCTGTAATGTTGAAACTGTTACCATGAATTCATTCTAGTTCTCAGAAAAAATGTAGACATGCTGTTCAATCATAATTCTCACCTCAAGTTTAAACAAGTTGTCATTCTTGTAGAAGAAAAAGAACTTTTGTGCGTTGTTGTTGATAATATACACTGCTCTGTATTAAGTGTTCAAAAGTAGTTTCTGAAGCAGCAGGTAATTCACAGATAGAAACGTATGACAGGTAATCATTGCTTAATGTGCTGATGACTGTACCACCACGGTGAAGTGGGCTTGTGTTAGCTCAGCTTGCAGATCCAATACTTCAACACATTTAAAAAGACTTGAAGCCATTCTCTTTTTGGCCGCCAGAGTGGAAACTGCTGCTTTTCCAATCATTACAGAATAAAGAATGGTTATATTTTGCTGAAAACATCCATTTGTTAGGATCCACTCTGTGGTACGATGCCTCTGCCCAGGAAGACCATCACAAAACTAGCTGTAATGCTGTTTTCTTGCATAAACAACATTTTTGTGGAAGATATCTGGGAAATAAATTTATTAGAGCAGCAGACATCCTGCTCTCCGGTTAGGAGAGACTGTAATAAGACTTGGATACAGCTGAAGTCTAGCTGCATGTGCATTTCTCATTACCATGAAGGAATGTGCAACATCCAAATGTATTTCCAAAGAAATTACTGTCAGTTGTTTTGGTTATCTTATAATTACTGCTGTCTTCAAAAGAGGCTTTAAAAATTTATAATTCGAATAAAGGAGTTCTTGGTAAAAATTCAAATAAATACAAAGACAAAGCATTAAACAGTGTTTAGAGGATGCTGGTTAAGGATGAAAATTAGCTGAATTATTATCAGTATGCCAAGGAACTTGAAGGCCTTTTGCCTTTTATGGAAGTATGATTTCTGAACAGGGTTTGGGAAGTGTCTGTATGTTACCTTTTAGTTCTTCCCCAAGTTTATTAGATTTCTTGCATTATCTCTCAAATGACATGATTCATTCTTTAAGATACTGTAGTCTTTTCCCTAACCGTAACTCTTCCTGAATAAACTTTTTTTCAAGCCCACACTACCTGGTAGAGATAAAAGGCTATTTTAGTCAGTATTTTCTTTGAAATGTATTTTCTTTACATCTCATATTTCAATTTCCCACTATTCATTTTTTTCCCTTTGCTTCTGAAAATTGACAAAAGTTACAGATTTTGTTCAACATGTTCTGCCACACCTGATGGGAAAGAATTTCTTCACTGGCTTTTTCCTATTTGACTATGTCACAAATAACTACACAGTCATTATTACTTGATTCCCTGTCTTTAGATTAAAAAAATGCGAGAAAGATACAAGAAGAAAGAGGCGAGGCTTTGGCTTAACTTAATAATAACAACTCTCTTTATAACTCTTGAAAATGGTTGATTTTCTGTTTTATTGGTAGACTTAAAGTTGTATTACTATTGTAAGAAGAGAGAGTTTCGATTGTTTACAGTAGCTTTTCAGTCAAGATTATCATATCCAAATTGTTTCTTGGGTGTTTCCATATTGTTTCCCATATATGGTGATACTCTAGAAGGACACATAGGACTCAGCATATAGTTGTATTTATGGCTAAGATTTCACAGTGATATATTAAAAATATGCAACTAGATCAATAAGGCAAAAAGACACAATAAAATTCTGGATGAATCCAGTTTTATCAGTTAGGGAATGTTAGAAAAGCCAACTCTGAGATGCCATCCAAGGGCCAAACTTGCAAACAGATCTTTCTAAAGATGGACGCCTCAGGCCTGCTTTGTTCTCTTTTCTGCACAAAGGTGTGTGGTGCGTACTTTAGCCCATAATTTTTAATGATATAAAGAATACTCCTTTATTCTATCCTGCATGCTTGCTCTTTCTTCCTCTCCCTGTACTCATGCATGCACTCGTATGTTTCTCTTTGTGTGTGTGTGTGTTGCTAGATTCCTTACTCCATGGAAGAAGAAACTTCTCTTTGAAATACCCAGCAAAGTTGTGTTAATTGATACAGCAAGGGAGACCACAAACCATGGTAACAACTAGATAGTGATTTTGAGGGAAAGTTCTAAGAAAATTACAGGTCTCTTTTGGATCAGACACTGTCAGGAAGAAGGGGCAATTCAGCAATTGATTTTTTTTAAATGCTTTATTGATTTTACATTTATTATATTTTACACAAAACACTTTTATGTAGGAGGCTGGAGGAAAGAAACAGGGTTACAATTATCACCAGGGAAAAAAAATAGTCACTCTTTAGTGAGGAGAGGAGAAGGGAGCATACCTGGTGTTCTGTGGCTGCAACGTCTTTGTTTTTCTCTCTTCCAGCATCATGTTGGAGTGTTCTTGTCTTTGTCTTGCCCTATTGTGGTCAAGGAGAATCCTTACCAGATATTGATATTTTGTGAAATTTCTTATTAGCATAAAACTTTAAAAAATGTGTTTATCCTTGTTGTCTTAAAGCATCTACTAGAACCTTGTATACAGTTGGTAATTTATAGTAGTTAACTCACCATTCCTGGTTCCCACTGTCAATGACATGGATAAACACCATATCACCCACTTTACCTAGCCATAACCATTCTGGTAGAGAATCTCCTTTTCTGAGGTCAAATGTCTGAAGGACAGCCATATATTTTTGTCAAAAGGAATGATAAACAGATGTTGTTACTACAGAGTTTAAGAAATCTGAATACCCATAGCTCTGTGTCCCTCAACATGAACAACAGAGTAATACAGTCTACCAGCAAAGGAAGCTTAACATTTGTTATACAAATATAAGTATGGAGTATGAGTGAGTATCACTGCTTTATGAGTTCAACGATTATATTTCCAACTATTTAGACTTGATGGGATTGAGGGAGAGGCAACATCTTCTGTTTGGTTATGCTTAATCAACCCTATTAAACTTGAGCGTATGTTTAGTGTAAACAGGCATGGGGTCTTAGAACATTCTACAGAACCAATTTCCATTCTGGCCCTGATGACCCACTCTCATGGATTTCTCACACTTTCTCCTTTCCTCCCCCTTATCTCTTCTTCCTCTCTCTACATAGCCCCTTGGAAAGTTTAATTAATGTTTTGCCTTCACAGGTCCCACCAAGTAGAAAATTTTTTCTAAGAGTTCTGGGTCATTCTCAGTTTAAGCTCAGCATTTGCACTTTTACTATATATAACAGATCTGTAAGCATATGCTGTGTTGCTTTGTGTGTCTTTAAACATTTATATAAATGTAATCATGCTTTTACATATTGGTATATATCTTGATTTTTTTCATTCAATGTTATGCTTTTGATATTTATCCAGGTTGCACATTCAGATTTAATTATTTTAACTCCTGTGCCATAGAAAAGAGTATGTTAGCTTCTAGATAAATAATCTGAATATCTTTAATCCTTCTCACTCTAGGATCACTCTTTACTATTAAAATGTATAGCACAGGGAACTATAATCAATATCTTCTAATAACTTATAGAAAAGAATCAAAACAGGAATATATGTATATATGTATAACTGAATCACTTTGCCATATACCTGAGCCTAACACAATATTGTAAATCAACTATATTTCAGTGAAAATTAAAAAATAATATAAGCCCCCTGCCTCAGTGACTGCATGTGGTCCAGCCCTCTCCCAAAGTTTATTGAGGATTCCCAATAATACTTCCACCCAACCAGTTGTCAACTATCACAAGAATTCATGAGCTTTCAGTGACTTCTGTAAAAGATACTTGTTGATGTACTCCAAGAAAAGAGAAAAGTATGCTTGAGTGAACCAAATTAACTCCAATTAAAAAAAAATCTTATTTGACAGACTTTTACAAAACTGTTCACATTTTTTCTGAGTTCAGCTAGAAGGAGTCTGTCACTAGAATTAAAAATAACTCTGTCCCCAGAATTCCATAATAGTTAAGAAAGTTCAAAAGAATAAAAATGTTTAAAGATAATACTGCTATTACTACAAAAAGGCTTTAGATACATAGGTATAAACTATTTTGAAAATGAGTTTTAACTGCGTTCATTGTGTGTAATAATCATATAAAACAAGAATTTGGAGATTAATAATGAAGGTATAAAAGGTTGCACTGAAATTGTAGGTCTTAACATATTCTAAAATTTGAAACTTCTAGAAAATGTGTTTTCTCACTTTGTGACATATTAGATGACCGCTTTGTAGTTTCATCTTTTACCACCATCTAGATAAGCTGAATGACATGCTTTATTTTCTCTCTCCTTTTTTTCATCTATTCTTTTGGGTATTGTGGCATATTTTGTTGGCAGAGGATGTCATAACTTTTGTTCTTTCTAAAGGAAGTATCTTCACTTTTGTCATGGGGCTGGCGAAACTTTTATTTTTTTAAATGAATCTGGTCCATGGACAGGTGGTGTGCTGAGCTTTAAACAGCTTGATGAATGATTTGGCTCTGCGTAGCAGTGTCAAATAATGTATCTCAGTTGGCAGTCTCAATGAAACAGAATACGGCAGTCGGTTTGCTGTTATATATTAGTCCTTGCGCCTACTCGACTTCCAGCTGTGCATGCTAGGCATAAATCCTGCCCTTCCTCTCCCTGTGCCAGTAATTCAGCCAGGCCTGCCCATTCAAGTCTGTTTACCTAACGATTGCACGCCCCATCAGGAGCCACTTCTGTCACTGGGCAGATGTATATGTTCTTTACTTGCTGATATACTAAGTAGTATGATTCTAATCAACCAATTTTCTGGGACTAATAATGGAGGATAGAGGGAGTTCATGCTTTTTAAAGCCCTCTCCTATGAGGAAAAGAGTTTAATTTTAAGGAGCCGGTGAATTTACACTTATACTTCAATAAGTATAACAATAATAATAAGCATAACAATACTTATATCAAAAATTTCACCATATTCTCTCTAGAATTATGCTTTTGTTACTATTATAAAAATTATTTGCTTTTTTCTTCTTTATAAACAAATAGGGTAAAATCCACTCATCTAAAGGAGTAATTATATTATTCAAGGGCACTGAAAACTTCATGACAATATTTGCCTTTTAATTTTATCCTGTAGACCACAGGGAGATCTTTAAAGGGAAGATTAGTTTTTATCACTACTACTACTTCTACTACTAGACTAGTTCCCTTCCCCCCCATCATCATCATCATCATCATTATTATTATTTTAATTTATGAAGATGTTCTTCTGAGATAATAGAGGAAGGATGACCAAATGATAGCAGGGAGGAAAAAAAGACTTGTTTGGAGTGGTGTTAATCATGATTTGGGGAACATTTGAGAGGTTTTGAATTAGAATTATTAGAATCTTTTAGCTAATCAAATGAGAAGAAGGGATTGTGTAGAGGGAGAGAGCAAGAGAATAGTAATTATAGCAAGATGCAGAGGTGAGGGAGACAGATAATGAACTTAGTTTGAGACACATTTTTGAGGTAAATATTAGATATCAATGTACAGTAGACAATTTGTATGTATAGACTAGGGTAGATGTCTGGACTGGGGATCATGGAAGTGGAAGTCACAGGGAGTATGTTTGGTGACTGAAAGAATGAAAAGCAGATAAATTACGAAATTTTCATATCAAAGGTCTACAGCTATGCTGCTCAATATGATAGTCACTGGCTTCATGTGGCTATAGAACATTTGAAATAGTATGAACTGAGATGTACTTTAAGTATAAAATGCACATTGGGAAAAGTTAGAACAAAAAAAGTACAATATCTCATCAAAATGTTTAAACCAATCACATATTTGATCATTGTTTAATTCAATAAATCCAAAATATTATTAAAATTAATTTCACTATTTAATACAGCTACTACAAAACTTTATTCATGTGGCTTGAATTTTATTTCTACTGAAGAGTACTTTTCTACTAAAGTAATGCTTTCGCGCAATGGCTCATCATGATCTAGCCTGTTACCTTACTAAATTCACTTTTTATTCCTTGCATGTCTTCTCCATCCAGCCAGCTGTGAACTAGTCCATTTCCACATCATGTTGTTTCAGATATGTAGCCTTTTGCACACGTTGCTCTCAATTTTGGCAGTGCCCAGCTCTTCCTTATACATTTTTGTCCTTTTAGGTTGGCTTTTCAAAGAGAAGACACTTAGATTTAATGAATAAAAAATATTATTAGAGATTCTTGGAACTATTTTTCAAGAAAATAGAGGGGGCAGAATAACAAAATGAGTCCATGTACACATCATCCCATTTTGCTACTATCAACTCAGGTCCAGTCTTATTTCTGTATTAGCAACTTCCTGCTCAGATAATTTTGAGGAAAACCCCAGAAGGCATTTAAGTTCATCTATAAGTATTTTAATGTGTACCTCTAAAACAATGAAGACTATTTATAACTCCAATAATCAAAATTCTTTAGTATCATTGAATGTAAATGACAAAGTTTTGATTTCTTTTTTCCAAATGGATTGTTTAAATCAGGATCCAAGTAAGGCCTATCTATTGCAATTGGTTGACTAATGACATTAGTCTTATAGGTTATTTGTCCATCTGTTTTTTTGGTAATGTAATTTATTTGTAGAAGAAACTGAGTCATTTGACTTACAGAATTTTAATAGTCTATATTTCTATATTTTTTCCATCCCCACTGTTCAATATCTTCCTCTATATGTTGTTAATTCTAGAAACATGATCAGATTCAGATTTTTTTTAATAAAGAATACATCACTGGTGATGTGTGCTTCCATTAGGAGGTGTATAATATCTAGTGTTTTGTTTTGTTTTTCTTTTTAGAGATGTTAGTAGCCACTGATGATCTTTGACCACATTCGTTAGTTACTTAGGATTTGCAAATTGGTAATTTAAAAATTCTATCATTCCTCAATTTTTAGCTAAATGGTTCTGTAAAGAGAAATCCTTCCTTGTCAACTAATTGATAAATTTTAGGATCTGTTCATACAGGAAAGGAAGGTTAAATGCATGATTCTTTCCTTACATTCCATTTCTTTTCAAACAAAGCTTTACTAGCATTCTTATTTTTAAATTAATTTTTATGGTGTATAGTTGATTTGCAGTGTTGTGTTAGTTTCTGCTGTATAGCAAGTGAAATAGTTATTTTAGATTCTTTTCCCATATAGGTCATTACATTGAATATTGAGTAGAGTTCCCTGTGCTATGCAGTAGGTTCTTATTAGAATCTATTTTATATACAGTACTGTTTATATGTCAATCCCAATCTCCCAATTTATCCCTCCAGTTCCCCTTTCCCCCCAGGAACCATAAGTTTGTTTTCTACATCTGTGTCTCTATTTCTGTTTTGTAAATAGGTTCATTTGTAACATTTTTTAGATTCTGCATATGTGATATCATATGATAGTTGTCTTTCTCTGACTTCACTGCAGATGGCATTATTTCATTCTTTTTTATGGCTGAGTAATGTTCCATTGTATATATGTACCACATCTTTATCCATTCCTCGGTTGATGGACATTTAGGTTGCTTCTATGTCCTTGCTATTATAAATAGTGCTGCAATGAACATTTGGTTACATGTATCTTTTCAAATTATGTTTTTTTCCAGATATATGCCCAGGAATGGGATTTCTTGATCATATGGTAGTTCTAATTTTAGTGTTTTAAGGAACCTCCATACTGTTTTGAGAAGTGGCTGGATCAATTTACATTCCCGCCAACAGTGCAAGAGGGTTCCCCTTTCTCCACACTCTCTCCAGCATTTATTGTTTGTAGATTTTTTGATGATGGCCATTCTGACCAGTGTGAGGTGATACCTCATTGTAGGTTTGATTTGCATTTCTCTAATAATTAGTGATGTTGAGAATCTTTTCCTGTGCTTTTTGTCCATCTGTGTGTCTTCTTAAGCGAATTGTCTATTTAGATCTTCTGCCCATTTTTTGATTGGGTTGTTTGTTTTTTGATAGTAAGCTGCATGAGCTATTTGTATATTTTGGAGATTAATCCCTTGTTGGTGGCTTCATTCACAAATATTTTCTCCCGTGTGGGTTGTCTTTTCTGTGGGTTGTCTTGTCCTTTTGTTTATGGTTTCCTTTGCTGTACAAAAGCTTTTAAGTTTAAGTAGGTCCCATTTGTTTATTTTTGTTTTTGTTTTCATTACTATAAGAGGTGGATCAAAAGAGATCTTGCTGCATTTTTTTGTCAGAGAGTGTTCTGCCTATTTTTACTCTAGGAAATTTATAGTATCCGATCTTATTGATACATTTAGGCTTTCTTTTTCCTTTTTACCTTTTTTTTTTTATTTTTTACAATTAACTGCATATATTTAGAGTGTACAATTTGGTATCCCAATTTCCCAATTCATTCCCCCACCCCAACCCTCCCTGCCTTCCCCACTTGGTGTCCATATATTTGTTCTCTACATCTGTGTCTCTATTTCTGCCTTGCAAACTGGTTGATTTTCTATAGTCCACATATATGTGTTAATGTACAATATTTATTTTTCTCTTTCTGACTCACTTTACTCTGTATGACAGTCTCTAGGTAAATCCATGTCTCTAAAAATGTCCCAGTTTCATTGCTTTTTACAGCTGAGTAATATTCCATTGTATGTATGTACCACATCTTCTTTATCCATTCATCTGTTGATGGACATTTAGGTTGCTTCCATGTCCTGGCTATTGTCAATAGTGCTGCAATGAACATTGGAGTGCATGTGTCTTTTTGAATTATGGTGTTTTCTGGGTATATGCCCAGGAGTGGGATTGCTGGGTCATATGGCAGTTCTATTTTTAGTTTTTTAAGGAACCTCCGCAATGTTTTCCATAGTGGCTGTACCAACTTACATTCCCACCAACAGTGCAGCAGCGTTCCCTTTTCTCCACACCCTCTCCAACATTTGTTGTTTCCAGATTTTGTGATGATGGCCATTCTGACTGGTGTGAGGTGATACCTCATTGTGGCTTTCACTTGCATTTCTCTGATGATTAGTGATGTTGAACAACTTTTCATGTGTTTGTTGGCCACCTGTATGTCTTCTTTGGAGAAATGTCTATTTAGGTCTTCTGCTCATTTGTGGATTGCGTTATTTGCTTTTTTGGTGTTAAGCTGCGTGAGCTGCTTGTATATTTTGGAGGTTAATGCTTTGTCCGTTGTTTCATAGGCAACTATTTTTTCCCATTCTGAGGGTTGCCTTTTAGTCTTGTTTATGGTTTCTTTTGCTGTGCAAAAGCTTTTAAGTTTCATGAGGTCCCATTTGTTTATTCTTGATTTTATTTCCATGATTCTAGGAGGTGGGTCAAAAAGGATCTTGCTTTGATGTATGCCGTAGAGTGTTCTGCCTATGTTTTCCTCCCGGAGTTTTATAGTGTCTGACCTTATATGTAGGTCTTTACTCCATTTGGAGTTTATTTTTGTGTATGGTGTTAGGAAGTGTTCTAATTTCATTCTTTTACATATAGCTGTCCAGTTTTCCCAGCAACACTTATTGAAGAGGCTGCCTTTTCTCCATTGTGTATCCTTGGCTACTTTGTCATAGATTAGTTGACCATAGTTTATCTCTGGGCTTTCTATCCTGTTCCATTGATCTATATTTCTGTTTTTGTGCCAGTACCATACTGTCTTGATCACTGTGGCCTTGTAGTATAGCCTGAAGTCAGGAAGCCTGATTCCACCAGCTCCATTTTTCCTTCTCAAGATTGCTTTGGCTATTCGGGGTCTTTTGTGTTTCCATACAAATCATAAAATTTCTTGTTCTAGTTCTGTGAAAAATGCCATTGGTAATTTGATCGGGATTGCATTGAATCTGTAAATTGCTTTCGGTAGTATAGTCATTTTCACAATATTGATTCTTCCAATCGAAGAACATGGTATGTCCCTCCATCTGTTTGAATCATCTTTGATTTCTTTCATTAGTGTCTTATAGTTTTCTGAGTACAGGTCTTTTACCTCCTTGGTTAGGTTTATTCCTAGGTATTTTATTCTCTTTGTTGCAATGGTGAATGGGATTGTTTCCTTAATTTCTCTTTCTGATCTTTCATTGTTGGTGTATAGAAATGCAAGAGATTTCTGTGTGTTAATTTTGTATCCTGCAACTTTACCAAATCCACTGATGAGCTCAAGTAGTTTTCTGGTGGCATCTTTAGGAGCTTCTATGTATAGTTTCATGTCATCTGCAAACAGTGACAGTTTTACTTCTTCTTTTCCAATTTGGATTCTTTTTATTTCTTTTTCTTCTCTGATTGCTGTGGCAAGGACTTCCAAAACTATGTTGAATAGTAGTGGCGAGAGTGGACATCCTTGTCTTGTTCCTGATCTTAGAGCGAATACTTCCAGTTTTTCACCATTGAGAATGATGTTTGCTGTGGGTTTGTCATATATGGCCTTTATTATGTTGAGGTAGGTTCCCTCTATGCCCACCTTCTGGAGAGTTTTTATCATAAATGGGTGTTGAATTTTGTCAAAAGCTTTTTCTGCATCTATTGAGATGATCATGTGGTTTTTACCCTTTAGTTTGTTAATATGGTGTATCACATTGATTGATTTGCATATATTGAAGAATCCTTGCAATTCAGGGATAAACCCCACTTGATCATGGTGTATGATCCTTTGAATGTGTTGTTGGATTCTGTTGGCTAGTATTTTGTTGAGGATTTTTGCATCTAAATTCATCAGTGATATTGGTCTGTAGTTTTCTTTTTTTGTAGTATCTTTGTCTGGTTTTGGTATCAGGGTGATGGTGGCTTCATAAAATGAGTTTGGGAGTGTTCCTTCCTCTGCAATGTTTTGGAAGAGTTTGAGAAGGATAGGTGTTAGCTCTTCTCTAAATGTTTGATAGAATTCACCTGTGAAGCCATCTGGTCCTGGACTTTTGTTTGTTGGGAGATTTTTAATCACAGTTTCATTACTTGTGATTGGTCTGTTCATATTTTCTATTTCTTCCTGATTCAGTCTTGGAAGGTTATACTTTTCTAAGAATCTGTCCATTTCATCCAGGTTGTCCATTTTATTGGCATATAGTTGCTTGTAGTAGTCTCTTCTGGTGCTTTTTATTTCTGTGGTGTCCGTTGTAACTTCTCCTGTTTCCTTTCTAATTTTATTGATTTGAGTCCTCTCCCTCTTTTTCTTGATGAGTCTTGCTAGAGGTTTATCAATTTTATTTATCTTCTCAAAGAACCAGCTTTTAGTTTTATTGATTTTTGCTATTGTTTTCTTTGTCTCTGTTTCATTTATTTCTGCTCTGATGTTTATGATTTCTCTCCATCTACTGACTTTGGGTTTTGTTTGCTCTTCTTTCTCTAGTTTCTTTAGGTGTAAGGTGAGATTGTTTATTTGGGATGTTTCTTGTTTCTTGAGGTAGGATTTTATCACTATAAACTTCCCTCTTAGAATTGCTTTTGCTGCATCCCATAGGTTTTGGATCATTGTGTTTTCATTGTCATTTGTCTCTAGATATTTTTTGATTTCCTCTTTGATTTCTTCAGTGATCTGTTGGTTATTTAGTAGTGTATTTTTTAGCCTCCATGTGTTTGTGATTTTTACAGTTTTTTTCCTGTAATTGATTTCTAGTCTCATAGTGTTGTGGTCAGAAAAGATGCTTGATATGATTTCAATTTTCTTGAATTTACCAAGGCTTGATTTATGACCCAAAATGTGATCTACCCTGGAGAATGTCCCATGTGCACTTGAGAAGAATGTGTAATCTGCTGTTTTTGGATGTACTGTCCTATAGGTATCTATTAAATCCAGCTGATTTATTGTGTTATTTAAAGCTTGTGTTTCCTTATTAATTTTCTGTGTGAATGAGTTGTCCATTGGTGTAAGAGGGGTGTTAAAGTCCTGCACTATGATTGTGTTACTGGCGATTTCCTCTTTCATAGTTGTTAGCATTTGCCTTATATATTGAGGTGCTCCTATATTGGGTGCATATATATTTATAATTGTTATCTCTTCTTCTTGGGTTGATCCCTCAATCTTTATGTAGTGTCCTTTCTTGTCTCTTGTAACATTTTTTATTTTAAAGTCTATTTTATGTGATATGAGGATAGCTACTCCAGCTTTCTTTTGATTTCCATTTGCATGGAATATCTTTTTCCATCCCCTCCCTTTCAGTCTGTATGTGTCCCTAGGTCTGAAGTGGGTCTCTTGTAGACAGCATATATATGGGCCTTGTTTTTGTATCCCTTCAGCCAGTCTGTGTCTTTTGGTTGGTGCATTTAGTCCATTAACATTCAAGGTAATTATCAATATGTATGTTCCTATTACCATTTTCTTAATTGTTTGTTGTTGTTTCTGTAGGTCCTTTTCTTCTCTTATGTTTCCCACTTAAAGAAGTTCCTTTAGCATTTGTTGTAGGGCTGGTTTGGTGGTGCTGAATTCTCTTAGCTGTTGCTTGTCTGTAAAGCTTTTGATTTCTCCATCGAATCTGAATGTGATCCTTGCTGGGTAGAGTATTATTGGTTGTAGGTTCTTCTCTGTCATCACTTTAAATATATCGTGCCACTCCCTTCTGGCTTGTAGAGTTTCTGCTGAGAAATCAGCTGTTAACCTGATGGAGGTTCCCTTGTATGTTATTTGTCATTTTTCCCTTGTGGCTTTTACTAACTTTTCTCTGTCTTTAATTTTTGTCCATTTGACTACTATATGTCTTGGCGTGTTTCTCCTTGGGTTTATCCTGCTTGGGACTCTCTGCACTTCCTGGACTTGGGTAGCCATTTTCTTTCCCATGTTAGGGAAGTTTACAACTATAATCTCTTCCAGTATTTTCTCAGGTCCTTTCTCTCTCTCTTCTCCTTCTGGAACCCCTATAATGTGACTGTTGGTGTGTTTAACATTGTCCCAGAGGTCTCTTAGGCTGTCTTCAGTTCTTTTCATTCTTTTTTCTTTATTCTTTTCCACATCAGTGATTATCACCATTCTGGGTCACATAATCTTCCAGGTCACTTATTTGCCCTTCTGCCTCAGTTAATCTGCTATTGGTTCCTTCTAGTGTATTTTTCATTTCAGTTATTGTGTTGCATATCTCTGTTTGTTTGCTCTTTAATTCTTCTAGGTCTTTGTTAAACTTTTCTTGCAACTTTTCAATCTTTGCATCCAGTCTTTTTTCAAAGTCCTGGATCATCTTCACTGTCATTATTCTGAATTCTTTTTCTGGAAGAGTGCCTATCTCCTCTTCATTTAGTTGTTTTTCTGGTGTTTTATCTTGTCCCTTCATCTGGTACAAAGTCTTTTGCCTTTTCATTTTCTGTGTCTTTCTGTGGCTGTGATTTTCAGTTCCAGGAGATGAAATAATGCTGATACTGCTTGATTCTGCTTTCTGCCCTCTTGTGGAGGAAGCTGTCTAGGAGGTTGGTGGGTGCTTCCTGATGGGAGGGACTGATGGTGGGTTGGGCTGGGTAGGCGGAGCTCAGTAAAACTTTAATCTGATTTGGTGGGTGGAGCTCAGTGACACTTTAATCTGCTTGTCTACCAATGGGTGGGGCTGTGTTCCCACCCTGATGGTCAAAGTTTGGCCTGAGGTGACCCAGCCCTGGAGCTTACAGGCTTTTTGGTGGAGCTAATGGTGGACTCTGGAAGGGCTCACGCCAATGAGCACTTCTCAGAACCCCTGCTGTCAGTGCCCCTGTTTCCTTAGTGAGCCACAGCTGCCCCCCACCTCTGCAGGCAACCCTCCAACACCAGCTGGTAGGTCTGTTTCAGTCTCCTATGGGGTCACTGCTCCTTTCCCCTGGGTCCTGGTGAGCACACTTTTTTGTGTTCCCTCCAAGAGTGGATTCTCCGTTTCCCCCAGTCCTGTGGAGGTCCTGCAATCAAATCCCTCTGGCTTTCAAAGTCTGATTCTCTGGGGATTCCACCTCCTGTTGCTGGACCACCAGGTTAGGAAGCCTGACGTGGGGCTCAGAACCCTCAGGATTTCTGTGGTATAACTGTTCTCCAGTTTGTGAGTCACCCACCCAGCATTTATGGGATTTGATTTTAACCCGATTGCTCCCCTACTACCATCTCATTGTGGCTTCTCCTTTGTCTCTGGGTGTGGGGTGATTTTTTTTTGTTGAGTTGCAGTGTCTTTCTGTCAATGATTGTTCAGCAGTTAGTTGTAATTCCATTGCTCTTGCAAGAGGGCGTGAGCGCACATCCTCCTACTCTGCCATCTTGATTCTCCCTTGATACATTTAGTCTTTAATTCACTTTGAGTTTATTTTTTGTGTATGGTGCTAGAGAATATTCTAATTTCATTCTTTTACACATAGCTGTCCAGTTTTCCAAAGTAATCTACAGATTCAATGCAATCCCTATCAAATTGCCAATAGCATTTTTCACAGAATTAGGACAAAAAATTTTACAATTTGTATGAAAGCACAAAAGACCCTGAATAGCCAAAGAAAGAAAAAACAGATCTGGAGGAATCAGGCTCCCTGACTCCTTCAGACTATACTACAAATGTACAGTAATCAGAACAGTATGGTACTGGCACAAAAACAGTAATATGGATCAATGGAACAGGATAGGAAGTCCAGAGATAAACCCACGCACCTATGGTCACTTAGTCTATGACAAAGTAGGCAAAAATATACAATGGAGAAAACACAATCTCTTCAATAAGTGGTGCTACTAGCATTATTTTCTAAGTAATTTTATAGTTACTAGCATTTTCTAGGAGTTACCAAAGAAGAGGAGTTGTTATAAACTCCTGGATAGCAGTGTATAATTGTCCATTCTCAGCCAGTGATAACCTCTTTAAGTTGACTGCTTCTTTTTCCTTGTGTTTTGTTATGACAGAATGTTCCAGGATTATCTCATGCATTTCATGTTCCAGACCTGGAATCAGTCATTTTTCCAAGGAGTCATGGCTGCTGAGGTCCTCATTGTTACTGGGTGCTTATTGGTTCCTAGGTCTTATTGAGAGTACTTATATAGAATGTAACTGATTCTATGTAAGAGGTAATTTATTAAAGTTCTTGCTAACACTTTTGATTCAAATGCAGTATGAGAGGATTTCAGCTTAAACTCATTAATCTTACCATCTATGTCTCTTTTCTTCCATCCTAAAAATGGTAGTTCTCAATATCAATACAATTGCTCATTTACTTTCTTCTGCAACACACTAATAACTGCTTCATAGTAACAATACTAACAGCACCAGCAACTCTATGAGTTCTTGGAAGCCATTTATATATTTTTGCAGTTCTTTTTGTCTTAAGACTGTATCTCATTATGGGTGTTTAGTCAGATTATGGTTTTTAATGTCACTTTATATTATCTCTGTGTAGTTATACCACCAACTAGTTACAGTTAAACTCATGTGTTTTATTTCACCATTGTTCTTTGTGAGTTGTTTTTAAAATACTTTGAAATTTTCTCTTATGATTGCATAGATTTATTACAGTGTTCCAAAATATAATTCTATAAACCAAGAGACATTCAGAGAAATCTTACTCTATGTCCATCCTTTCTACTTTGTTCTCAGTCTTCCTCTATAGGTAATCATCTTAAAAAACTGTACCTTATCTTTTCATTGTTCTTTAATGTAAGCTACCTACCCACTCACCCACTATCAATTCCTCTTGTTAGATAAGTGGTAGCATTTCATGTGCATTTTGTTTTTTGGGTTTTTTTTTTTTCCCGTTTGAAAATACATTTCCATATGTATTTAGTATATAGACAGAGATCTGTTTTTTACTTTTTCACAGCTGCAGAGAGCAACATTGCTTGGCTGTCCCCTGATTTATTCAACCAATGCCCTGTTGATGGATATTTTGGTATTTTTATTCTTTTGCTACTACAGATAATGCTGTGATAAGTAGCCTTAAATATAAATATTTTCATATCTTTGCCTGTGTATCTTTGGTATAAATCCCTGTAGAGAAATTGCTGGGTGCAAGAGCAAATACATTTTAATTTAAGTATGTAATGCCAAATTTGTCACATCTCCTAGGTGTTGTATCACCTCGTACTCTCATCAGAATTTGTGACTGTGATTGTTTGTCCACAGCCATATCAGCAGAATGTGTTGTCAAAATGTGGATTTTGCAAAACTAACAAATTAAAAATTGTATCTTAATGTGCTTTTAATAAATTGGGGTATAATTACTTTTAGTAAAAAAGTGCAGCTCTTCAGTGTACCCTTCCATGAATTGTGGGAAATGTGTTCATATGCTCAACCCACACCACTCTATAGAATGTTGCCCTTACTCTGTAAAGTTCTCCTAGGCCCTTTTCTAGTCAATGCCCTGCTCTCCAGAGATGATCAGTATTCTGATTTCTATCACCGTATATTTGTTTTGCAAGTTTGTACCTTCATATAATGGAATCATATAACATGTACTCTTTTGTTTCTGATTTCTTTTGCTCAAAGTAATATTTTTGAGGTTCATCCATGTTACATGTGTGTGTCAGTTTTTTATTGTGGAGTAATATTCCATTGTATAAATATATCACACTTGTTTATTATCCTGTTTAGATATGAAAGTTGTTTAAAAAGTTTTGCTGTTAGTAAGAAAGCAGCTATTAAAATACTTAGCAAGCCTTCTTGGTGATATATTTCTTTTGGGTAAAAACCTAGGACTAGAATCGGAAGATCATAAGAGATAGAAACATTTAACTTCATAAGAAAGTACAGAATAGTTTTTCAAAGTACTTTTACCATTTTGCATTTCTACCAGCAATATGAGAGGTCCACTTGCTCTACATCCTCTTCAATATTTGGATGTAACCTTGTAAATTTTAGCCATTCTAGTGAGTATATATCAGTATTTAAATGTGACTTTATTTTGCCTTTCCCTGATGACTAAATTTTGAGAATCTTTGGCTATTTATATATTCTTTTTTTGTGAAGTGTGCTGCTCCAAATCGTTTGGCAAGAAATGTTGCTTGTAGAAGTTCTTTATCTATTCTGAATATTAGTCCTTTGTGCTTCTCCCCCCTCCTCTCTCTCATGCTCTTTCATGTTCATACACACCAATATAATATATAAACATATATATACACTTCAGTTATTTTTGACTGTTTATTGTTTTGTGTATTTTGATAAGCAAAATTTTTGACTTGGAAATCTAGTTTTTAATTGTTTTCTTTAATGATTTTTGCCTTCTAAGAAAATTTCACCTAAGCACAAATTGCTGAGGATTCCCACCCCACCACCACTTTCTCCTGTGTTTTTTTTTAGGAGTTTTATAGTTATAGCTTTTATGTTTAACTGAAATCCTCTTGACTTAGTTTTTGTGTATGGTTTGAGAATTGGTCAAGTTTCATTTTTTTCCCTCATGAATGTTCAGCTAATAATGAACCATTTGACAAAATTATTCTTCAATACCCATTGAATTTCACTGACAATTTGTGAAAAATAAAGTGGATTTATTTCTAAACTACTCTGTAACTTATTCATTTGCCTGGCTTTACACTAATAGCACACTGTCTTCATTACTATAGTTTGGTAACTTGTCTTACAATTACGTACTGTAAGTCATCTAATTGTGTTCTTTATAAACTTATTTTGGCTATTTGAGTTATTTTACGTATCCATATACATTTTAGCATTGGTTTTTAATTTCTACAAGAGAGATGTCTGGGATCTTTGACTGATATAGCATTGAATCTATAGATCAATTTGGAAGAATCAACTCATTTACAATATTGTGTTTCCCTATACATTAACACGGTAAAACTCTCCATCTTATGGGTCTGGTTAAGTTCTTAGCAATATTTTGTAGTGGTCAGTGTGGAGATCTTGTGTGCTTTTTTGGTTAAGTTCATTTCTTGATATATTATGCTATTAAAATGTACCATTTAAAATTTTTTCAGTTATTTGATTATACATAGAAATATAATTTTTTTTCTTTTATCCTTGTAGTCAAAGCCCCTGATATATTTACTTTTTATACTCAGTAGCTTTTTGGTAGATTCTTTAGGGCTTTGTATAAACACAATGATAATGTCTGCAAATAAAGATAGTTTTATCTATTCCTTTAAAATCTGTATGCCTGCTATTTATTTTCTTTGTCTTATTGCATTGGTTAAGACCTCTATTAAAATCTTGAATAGAAGTGTGAGTAGTTGACATCCTTCTTTGTTCCTGTTTTTAGAGGAAAGTGTTCATGCTTAATATGTCATCATGTATAATGTCAACAGTAGGATTTTTTTGTGGATGCCCTTTATCAGATAGAGGTAATTTTCTTCTATTTGTAGTTTGCCTAGTCTTTTTTTTTTTTTTAATTGTGAAAAGATACATATTGATTTTTTTGTTAGTTTTTCTGCATTTACTGAGATCACATAAAATTATATTTTCTTTATTACTATGGTGAATTACATTGATTAATTTTCAAATATTAGTAAATTTGCATTCGTAGATAAATTTCACATGCTGTGATGTATTATCCATTTTGTACATTGATAATTTTGCCAATATTTTGTTAAGGATTATCTCATATTCTTTTCAGATTTTGATAATAGGGTTATTTGAGCTTATTGAGTTGGGAATTACTTCCTAGGGTTTATTTATTTTTAGTAATAATGCTGAAAATTTTTAAAATATTTATTGGTATGTGCATTTTTCTGTGGGGAATTTTCTTTTCGTGTCCTTGACAAGTATTTTCTGAATAAAACTTTGTTCTTTTACATTATTATATGGATAAAATGAATTAACTGTCAGTCTAGGCAACTTGAGAGTTTGATTTCTCTTTATAACTTAAATTGGCATATGGGTTTATGTGTTTTTTCTCTGTGAGCTGATTGAGTTCATTCATTCTGAGATAGATCTTATTTCAGATAGCAAACAAGTTGAGTTTTGGAGACCAAAGGTGGGAATGTGATGCCCTTGTAGTCCCTGCTGAAGGTCAACTCTAGGTGACAGGTCATCAATTTATAGATGTGTACATTTTAATTTCATTTTTCTATCCTTCTTTATAGCATTTTTAGAAATAAATTAAATTGAAAAATTAAGTTCATGGCCACTATTGTATAGGAAGTTTTAAAACATCCATCAAAGAGAAACTATTTTTCATCAAAGAGAAGAATTATGGACTGAAACCTGACCAGTGGCAGAGGGATGTGGCATTGTGAGGAGAGGATGAATCAATTGATTCCAGGTGTTTAAACGTGCATTTCATAAAAAATCTCCTTCAAAATATGGAGGAGCGATTGCAGCAGGGTGAGACTGAAGGCACTTAAGAGGTCATAGTAATTGTTCAGGTGGGAAATGATGAGAAACTGAACTCTGGTATTGGCATGAGAATGGAGAGGTTGTATTGGACATATGTGGGACATATGTGTTGAAGTGACTTCAGGAGGGATGGCAGTGTGCTGTGAAACAGAAGTCAGATGATATGTTTTCAAATTGTTGACATCACTGTGTCCCAGAATCTAGTATGAGCAAGAGTGGTCTCAAAATATAAGTGATAAAAACAGAAATTTTCTGAAAAAGAAATAGGAGAAAGCTGCATACTTTAGATGCTTTTTGGAGATTACAATGGTGCTGTGCATCCAGTGACTCTGTCCGCTTCTAGTTTTATATTCCTTCCATCAGATGAAAGGAGATTAAAAGAGGGATTTGACTAATAAGGTTTTTTTTTTTTTTATGGGAAAGGAGTTGCTTGCATTGTATATTAGGGGTGAGTACTTGAGTCCTCCAAAGTGATTTCAGTTTGCCTAAACTCTTTCTTTCAGGATAATAGTTGTCAAAGTGACTTTTGAAGAGTGGAGCTTAAGATTTTTTTTTTAAACCTTAGTTTAAGTGAAAACAGGTTTTCCTGGGTACTGAAATGTATTGGCATGAACTTATTTCCTGGCCATATGGATTGTAAAGTAAGCTGGGGTGTTTTAGAATTAAATGAGATAATTTATGCAAAGTCCCTAGCATAATGGGCACGTAGTAGGCATTCCATAAATAGTGGCTCTAGGACATAGATTCCAAAATCATTAACTTAAAAGGATATAGTTAAAAACATGAATATGGATGAAATTGTTCAAGAAGAGTAAGTGAAAAAAGAATGTAAATCTGGATAAATCTGGCATGTTAGAGCAGGAAGTGAGGATCTGGTGAAAGAGAGGTGAAAACAAGGGTCAGGGAGTTAGAAGAACAAGAATAGAACTCTATCATGGAAACCTGAGGTTTAAAAGGGATGGAATGGTCAGACTGGGAAATGCTTTGAAGCAGTACAAAAAGCATAGAAACTAATTTGTCAACTCAGAAGGCCATTGGTGAGTTTGGCAAACCCGGATTCACCTTGCATTAGTAGAAAAAAAGGGAAAAATCAATTTGAATTTTCCAGTTTCCATTTGAGAGAAACCATGTGGAGGGACTACACATAGGAGAGATGAAAAGTTGGTTGAAGGGCTATGTGATATTTTGAGAGAAAGAATACTTGTGCACCCCTTAAAACTCTCTGGTGATAGGTAATAGATAGTTGGCGACAGGAACTTGGCAGCCCAGTTGCTACAATCAAGCTAGGAGACATAAAGCTTCCTAATGAAAGAATCTCCTTGGGTAAATCATCACAAGCCAAGACAAAATCATAAACCTTCTGACTTTGAGCTGCTCAAGGGCAGAAGCACCATTTTATTCACCTATGTATCAAGAGATTATCCCAGGACCTGTCACCTAGTTGATACTTAAAAAAAATAAATAAATAAGATTTAAAGTGGCTTGGTTTGAAATTAGAACCAGAATTGTAATTTTATGGCTTACTCAAAATAGAATAATGTGTCAGGTTTGGGAATAGGAAAACAGTGTTGCATTTCTTAACTCTTCAGACTGGACAACAGATGAAAGATGTTTCTTGATCAAATTCATGGGCTGCATTTAAACTTCTGCTTTGCTCATTTAGGCTTTTTACTTCTTTCACTACAAAACAACTTTGGCTTTCACTAAGTTTTATGAGTAGAGAAAAAGTAGTTGTGTGAGCTAAAGCATAGAGCCTAAGTGGTGTAGGAATTTAAGTGAAAAAAAAAATGTGTGTGTGTGTATATATATATATATGCCTGTTTTAAGTAAAAATCTAAAAGTAAGAGATAAGAGACAGGTCAGACTGTTAGGATGAAAATACCCCATAACAATATGATTTTGTTTAAAATTTCTGTTTGTAGAAATTCACGGTTTTAATATCAGATTAGTGCAAGGGTATTTTGAAATTAAAAATTTTAGTCATATTAAAAAATAATTCCTTTATGAGAAACTTCCACACTGTTTTTTAAAATGATTCATTGACAAATTTATATTCCCACCAGCAGTGTGAGAATTCCAATTGTCCCACATCTTCACCAACACTTAGTATAGTCAGGTTTTAAGATTTAAGCAAAATTTTAACCATCCTAATTGGATGGTGCTGTAATATACATTTCCCTAATGACCAATGATGTTAAGCATATTTCCATGGGTTTATTTTCCATCTGTATCTCCTTTTGATGAAGAAATCGTTAAAACTTTTGTGCATTCTTTTAAAAAATTTGAGGTTTAAAAAATTGTTTTGAGAGTTCTTCATATATTTCTGATACAAATCTTTCCTCAGGTGATTTGAAAATATTTTCTCCCAGTTTGTGTCTTCTCTTTTAATTCTCTTAACTGTTTTGAAGAGAAGAAATTTTGAAGTTGAATTTATCAACTTTTGATTTTATCAATCTAGCTTTTAGTGTCATGTCTATGTTAAATGTACACCTACTATATGATCCAGCCATTTGAGCACTAGGTATTTATCCAAAAGAAATGAATGTATATGTCCATTTAAGACTCGCATGTGAATGTTAATAGCAACTTTAATTGTAATAACTGCAAAATGTAACTAACCCATATGTCCATCAACCAGTGAATGGATAAACAAATTATGGTATATCCATACTATTAAATGCTACTCAGCAATAATAAAGGGAATGACTGTTGATAGATACGACAATATGTATGGATTTCAGAATAATTAAGCTGAGTGAAAGAAGCCAGACAAAAAGAGTATATGATATGTTTCTATTTGTGTAAAATTCTAACAAATGTATGTTGATCTCTAATGATAGAAGGCAGATTAATGGCTGCTTGGGGGAAAAGGGGGCAGGAGTGCCAAAGGGCACAAGCAACTTTTGAGGTTGGAGAGATATGCTCATTATATTGATTATGGTGGCAGCTTCACAGATATAATTTTCTGTCAAAACGTATCAAATTGTACACTTTAAATATACACATTTTATTGTATTTCAACATGTACCTTAGCGAGAACTGTAAATACTATAGCTTGCAAAAAAAAAACCAAACCAAAACAAAAAAGAAATCCAATCTTTGTTAACTATAAATCATCTAGGAGAATACAGCACTTTAAAAAACTAACATATTTTCTGGCCATCCACTTGAAGCTCTTAATATTCATTAGAGTGGATATAACTCGTCATTGGTAATAGAGAGATAAAGACTAGCCTCTAGTAAAAATGATGTCTTTTTCTAGTAATGAATAAACAGAAAGAGCAAGCAAGCACCAAAGAGTGAAGAATGATGAATTTTAACTTATGACTAAAAAAAAAAAAAAAAAAAGAGAAAATAATTACATGGTTATAAAAGAGGTAGTAGATATGAATCCTTTATAGCTAATTTATTATTAAATGGAAATTAGAATCATAGGTACAGATGATTAGGAAAATGCTGAAGAAAATACTAATATTTATGATATGGAATTACATTTTGGAAAGAGTTTGCTTAAAACTAGCTTAATAAAGGAAGACACAGGCAGAGTGTAGTTCAATGAGAAATATAACAAAGTGCTTGTAATTTACAGACAGATTAATAATGACAATGACAATGTCACCGGTGATGAATGCAAAAAACAGTTGCACTTTTTATATATTCATTTTTCCAAATTCTTAACTGCCCTTCTCTAGGCTGAATTTGTAGTGTTTTCTATTAAAAAAGTGTGTTGTATATCGGGGACTTCACTACCACAATGATATTATAATTAAAAAATAATTGTTAAAAGATAGAATATTGAGAGGACATTGGTGCAAAGATTTTCTTAAGTAAATAATTTTTGAAAAGTTTTCAAAGATTGACTATTTACTGCACTTGTGGTTTAGTAAAATGTATTTATGAAACAACTCACTTTCAGATATTGATTTTGCCATCTCAGCACTGTAGGAATGTTATGAATTATCAATAGGTTTTCTAAATTATACTGTACTGGTTTCACAAAAATTAGGACATCAACATTAATAACTTATATTAAGTATAAATTGAAAAATTATGAGGTTATCAAAAATAAAATACATTTAGTGTTAAATTACAATGGGTTTTTAAACTAACATTTTTTCATCTTAATGTAAAAGTAAAACATGATCAATTGAAAGAATTTGAAAAAATATAAAAATACCAGAAATAAACAAACTTATCCGTGTAATCCACCATTTAAAGGTAACCATTATTAACATTTTCATATATTTTCTTCTGATCATTTTCCTTACTCATGGATGTATAGAATACTTAATAGGTAAATTTGAAACATTTATTTATTATAGTTTCATTGTATGTATATACTTTTGTACATTCTACTCTTCACTTAATATTTTACCAAGTAACAACCCACTTCTCTTAGAAATGTGAACTGGTATGCTTTCTTTGGAAGGCAATTTTGCGTATGTGTCAGGAGGCTCAATATACTCATATTTGTTCACTTATAGAAATTCATTCCTCTAAAATTAATGATGCTCACAAGTATTATGTGCAAGTTGTTTATCACAGTGTTATATAAAATCAAATAAATGAAAAACAAAACTACAATAATACCAATAAAGCATTAGCTAATCAATCATTTTATTCATTCAAGAGACTACCATAAAGTTGAGGAAACTTGTGTTTTTAAACCATTGTTAATATTCTGAGGAAGTGTTAGTATCCATAGACAATAAATCAATAAATTTAATTATATTACGTAAATATAAACCTTACACATTAAACAAGATACATTAAATATATATGCAATGTGATCTGTGTGTATGTGTGTATATGATTGCATAATCTTGGTCTGGCTTTCAGAATTGAAGCTGCATACAGTGCAGCAATGTGAGAACATGGTTTCCCAAAAGCATGTGGCTACCATTCAAAACCTGCTCTACTTACCTTCAGAAATGTTACCTGAGAGAGGCAATGTTATAGCTGCCTATCTGTGTGTCTCCCTACCATGGTAGTTTCTAAGTGGGGGAATTGCTGGTGATATTTATTTTTCCTCTATTAGTTTTTGTATCTTTCTAATATTTATATGTAATTTTTCATAAACAGAAAAATAATGACTAAAACTTTGCATGGTAATAATTTCTATCTGTCATTAAAATCATTGACACATGATTTTTTAGTGTTGTATTACATCCCATTAAATTGCTATATTGTGATTTATAAATTCTGTAGTGTTACTTAAATATTTGTTATCTTTGCTGCTGTATTTTAAGTAATGCTATCAAGATTGTGAATGTGGGTAAAACATTATCTTGGATTGTTTCATTATTCCTAAAATCTTTTATATATGAGCTTTGATTCCTAACCTTCAGCTGGAGGATATTTGTTGGTATAGTTTTAATGGAGAAAAAGTCATAAAAATATTTAGCTATGTTTAGTCTCCTGACCACAACTTGAGTTAGCTGTGCTCAGAGTGTGCATTATTGGTCATTTGGATGAGAGGTGGTTGAAGAAAGTGCAAATCTGTGTGCCCCACTGATGGAGGGTCAGCTCTGTCATATCTGTAATGATGCCATTTTTCTTTGGATTAGAAACTCTAGTTAAGCCTTTGGGGAAAATTTTTTAATACAGTCTTGTGTTTTTAGGAAGCCTGTAGCTAACAGAATTGCTAGCAAGAAAATTTACATTTAGAAAGGTCACACAGATGAACAAAACTTATAGTTATTTTAAATAGCTTAATTGATTTTTGTTCTTATAGATTTGAAGAACTTAGTGCCATTTTATTGTAGTACTTTCAAATGTTTCATAACTATCTATGGTGACATTATATCAGAAAAATCTATTTTTAGATTACATTAGTCAAAATAGCAAATTACCCTTGAAAACGTAACCTCAATTTTTGGTAGGATATTTCGGTATTTATTTAATAATTTCTAATGAGTTTGACCCCAGTGTCAGTATTTGGAACATAATGGGAAAATGTGAATTAACAAGTTTCAATTATAGAAAAAAAGGCAGTATTTTATTCTTTATGGGCTCTCCTCATTCTCATAATTGTAGTACATATATTTAGAGGTAAGCTTAATGATTATCTCCTGTCTCCCTCAAATGAATGGTAAATAGACTGTAGCAGAGGTTATAGTTACTTTGTGAAATCCATTCTTCTTTATTAAAAAGCTCAAATTTGGCTAGTTATCTTGATCCCCATCTAAAAGGTAATATTCCCCATTCTCCCTTGTAATGAGATTGTGGATATGGGGTTTAGAGTTGGCAAATAAGATGTAAGCAGAAATGTGTGTGTGTTCTAACAGGTCCCTTTAAAAGGCAAGGGAATCACCTTTCCATGTCTTCTCCATCCATCCATCAGGTTAGGATGCATCTAATGGCTACAGATCTTGGTTCTGAACTTGAGAATGGAACATGTATGCAGCAGAGCAGAAAACCGAGATCCTGAATCCGTGGTACCATGTTCCCTCCACATAAATCTTGTTCTGTCTACCTTCAGGATTATTGCTAGACATAGAAATAAGTTTCCTTTTATTTAAAATACAACTATTCCAAGTCTGTTATTAGAACTAAAAGAAATCCATATTTTGCATAGGTCTAGGGTAAATCTTCCTCTTCATATATTAAGAATATTTTTAGGTATATATTATTTATATCATTAGATATCTATAAAATATCATTATGTAAATATTTTTATTCCATTATGTTTACCATAGGAATAAGAGTATAGATATTATGATCCAACATAAGGCAGAAATCTTCAGATGCTAAAAATACTGTTTTGTGCCTGGTGATATATTCTTAGATGATATGCACTGGGAGAAGCACTGAGTCCATACCCTCATCAGTATGAAAATTAGACAGCAGTTATCAAATAGCCACTTAGATACAGTGCCATGGTAAATAGATTTGATTTTGTCTAATAGATACCTGGTTGTCTCTGCTTGTGGAGGATTTGAGTTTTTCTAGTCCTTGCTAATCAGGTAGATCCTAGGAAGTAGCTCCTGGAGCAGCTGCCATAAAAAAGCAGCACAGCTCTAGTATTTGACTATTACATTTTTGTGTGTAGCTTTTTTGATCCATCCATTTATACGACAGACACCTGAACCTGGCCTAAAAATGACAATTTTAGGTTTTAAATTATTACCAAATTGTGAATGAAGCAGAATACCTCCTTTATTCTGAGGTTCACTCATTCTAGAGTGGAACCTATATCAGAATAGCTATATCAAAATATCTGAATCAAATGGTCTTGAGAAAATATATCTTTGGAACCATGGAGGTAATGTTCCTACAATATTGGGCTTACAAATTACTGTGCAACTTGTCCTTCCTTAGTACTGAACTGTGGCAGCCCATCACATCCTTTCTTTCCACTAACAGAACCCCTTTTTCCTATGAGGAATCTATTCCATGTAGCCTCAAGTGGACCCAAGCTAGAAATGTCCAAACTTGTGTTCGGTTTGTGTGATTGGTTCGGGAGAGAGCATGTGACTCAATCTGAGAAAATTAGAATCCTTCCAAGACTTTTCTGCTCTTGAGATGCTTGCTCCCTTTTCCTTTGGGATTATGAGCTCTAGGGCCATATAAACCTGAAGCATATAAACCTGGATGCTTGTTTTGCCCACCATGAGGAGAAAGCTGGCCTGAATATGAAGCCAAGGCAGAGGAAAGCAGAGACAAGACATGAAGAGAGAGAACGTGGAGCTATAATGTCTTTTAAGTGCCCTGATCTGTATATCCCTCTAAACTTATAGTTACATGGAAAAAGACATTTTTTTTTTATGTAGCTTGGTTTGACTTGACTTTCTATCACCTGCAACTGATAGTCATGATTAATAACGCTTCTTTCTTATCATAGAGCAGTTATACAAGGAATATAGTAAGCAAAGTGGAGGAAGGTGGGCTGCTTTGCTTAGCTGATAGCTCTCTTAGACATTTTATAATCGAATCTTTTGAGACCCCTGTATCTTTGTCTCTTGGGACCTAGACAGCCTTCTACTTGGTTGGCTCTTTGTTAGGTAGTGTACAAATGAACATACCCACCATAATGCGAGGGACAAAGCATTTAATTTCATGAATTGTTACGATTCTCTCCAGCTCAACAGTTTGAAGAAGGCTATTCCATGATGGCTCACTGGATAGCTGGTTTCACCACTGCCAAGGAGGGAACCTGTAGTGTACATTGGTTATCTCCATTGGACGGGAATCCCTTCACCCCCTTTTCTGGTAGAGCATCTCATTTCTTCCTCTCTCCACTCATTCAGGTGGGGAGGCCTGTTCAGTACTCCCTTGCCATGGCCAAGGATAGGAATATAGTTTAGACTTGGCGCATCATCATATCTCATTGCCCTAGACATAACAGTTTGCTCAAGGCTGGGCATATTTAACATAAACTGGGCCAATCAGAATGATTCCTTGATATTTTCCATATAGATGTAGGATGAGAAACTCTTTTCTTTGGAGTAACTGAGTCCAATATAATTATGAAGCTCTTTGTAGCCATACCTCCACATCTCACATTTCTTGTCCTCCCTGTTAAGCTTTCTCCATTTTGTGGTAGTAAGTTATCTACAAAAGAATTAAGCCAGCATACAAAAAACGTCAGAGCTAAGAGATGAAAAAAATGCTGACTTCATCATCTGAGTCAACAGGGTCAGCCTGTGTGTGTGCTTCATAATTATGAGTGCTAACATATATAATTTATGTTGCTGTAGTTTGAGTTTCTGTCTTTAATAAAATATACTTGTGAGTTCAGTACTCAAAGAGTTAAGTATTGGACTACAGCAAACTTAGTAGCATCAGTGTGGGAACGAGTGTGGGTGTGTGCATGTGTGAACACATTTTTGCATGTAAGTCTTGTAAAAGCTAGATATCTCTGACAAACACGTTAGGTAGGAAAGGAAGGCTAATCTTTCTAAACTATGTTCTAAACTGAGTTATAGGAGCTCTTTCACTTTACTGTAATTGCTTAAAAATATTACAGTCTGTGTAAGTAGTTACTGACTTGAACCCCAAGGGGAAAAAAGTTTGAAAATGCTATAGGCTTCTTGACATAAAATATGGGGTAAGCAAGGCAGAACATTTGCAAAGTGCTATGAATTTCCTACTGTTTCTTTTGTTGGTTAATTTTAAGGTCAAAGGCTTTGGTTATATTTTAATGAATACTTGAAATTATGTTAGAATAGCAATGAAAATGGTACGTGAGGGAAATAAAATGCTAATAATGCTGATGCCATTTTTTAAACTGGATTCTAGTGGAATTTGCATGTTGAAAAAATCAGGGTGCTATAAAAAATCAAGTGATAAATTAAATCATAGGCCAGAAGAAGCTAATAACACTCTATCATAAGATGCTGTTCATATTTACAGGCACTCCAGGCATCATGTGCTTACTTTGCAACTTTGAAATGCTGCATCCTCAAGTGTGAGTCAGGAGGAGGAAGGGGCCATTTGTCTGCCCTGTTGTGCTGTTTCTTCAGTCACATGTTAGGTAATGAAGAAGGTTCTTGTTACACTGGCCTTCAACTCTGACTTCAATATGCAACATTATCTCTTTTCCTTCTTACTGTGCCTTCTTCCTCTGTCAGGATAATTAAGCTTTTTTTGAAGATGATCTTAGGAGTTATAGCTATAGACACTATGCCAGTGACTACTTTATTGCCTCGCAGCTGAAAGCCCACACCCCTTTGTTTTGTGATACTGCAGTTGGACCTGCAGACCTTATTTTTGCTCAGCTGGCTTGAGTTAAGCTATGCTAATGGGGGTTCCTGGAGGACGGTAAGCCTGAGGGACGGGGAAGAAAGTTTTGTCGTTTTTGTTTTTTCTGTGTGATGGCAAGCCTATTGGCATGCAGTGGATCCCGAATTGTCAGTTGCTTGCATGATTATATGGTGGTGAGTGGTCTCCAGAAAGTTCCTTCTTGATCAGAACAGTGGGTGGCACATTTCTTCAGTAGTTCATCATCTCCACAGAAGTCTATGTTTCATCCTCAAAGGGACATTTTCTTCTCTCAGGTTCTAAGTTTCTCCTTTATTGACAATTTCCTCAGCCCTAGCAGTGTGTGTTCATTTTCTATTGCTGTGTAACAAATGACTACATATCTAGAAACTTGACACACACTCATTACCCCACAATTTCAGTTGAGCTTTCTGCTCTGGGTATTGCCAGGCTGCAATCAAGGTGTCAGCTGGGCTGTATTCTCATTTGGAAACTCAACTAGGAAAGAATCATCTTTGAAGCTCCTTCAGGTTTTTGGCAGAATTTATTGACTTGTAGCTGTATGACTCAGGGTCCCAGTATCTTATTGCCTGCTTGTTGGAGGCCACCCTCAGGTCCTAGAGGCCACCAGTAGGTCTCTACCATGTGGTCCTTTCCATATAATTCACACATAGCTGTTTGCTTCTTATTTGTTGAAATGATTCTCTGGGTTTCTGTTTCATGATGAGACTCTGAATGATACAGCTGTAATCTTGATGTGTCCCCAGTGTTACCACTAATTTAGCAGCCTCACTCTTAAAACTAAGCTATTTCTACCCTTAAGAACCCAAAACCCCGGGCCTTGCTCTCACAGGAAGAGCTGAATGTTTTACTGATGGAGTCAAAAATACAGGAAGAATTAGGATAAAAAACACACTCCATTCTTGACATTTACCTGGTGTGATATAATAGTGAGCTAATTTCTGATAAATGGGCTACCCTTGTGCTGGCCTCCATTCTCCTCTTTTGCCTGGAGGGCAGGCAGGACCAAGTTAGTCGGGGGTTCTGGAGGGCATATGCCCTTTCAGTGTGATGAATTAGTTAGCTATTAAACTAAATGTTTCTTGACTTTCAAAATGAGAACATTAGGATGGTCCTTTAACATATTTATTTGCCTTGCTGTGAAGGTAGTCAAGGTCCACTGGATTTGTGATGTGCTAAATGAATGTTTAGCTGAGGTGCTCAGGTGGTTTTATTGGTAAGGTTAGCTACAAAAATGAAGGTGTGAGGTTATTGGAGGACAGCATGACATCCATTAAATTAAATACCTATTAAATTTTCTGAGTGGTGGAAAAGGATTTCTTAAAAGCCAAGAGGGAATGAAGCCTTCCAAAAAGTGAAGCAACCTGACACTTAGTTTAAGCAAGTTTTCTTCCTATTGAAAATATTTCTTTTGACACTGTTTCTGGATGTGTTTTGCAGCAATTGCAAACAGCTTGTAGATGTTGATGAAAATAAAACAAAGATGAGGGAAAGGAAAATAACTAGGCTATTTCAGATACTAGAAGCTGATATTTCTTTTCTCAGTTTTTCTACTTGCTTTGGTTTTGCCAAAGTGGTATATATCAATCCTGCTTTGCATTTTTCCTTTATGTCTACCATACAGTCTTTCAAAAGCAATGTCTAATGAGGTTAATTAAAGAATAAATCAGTCAAAATGTATCAAAAGAGGCCTAAAAGCACTACTCAGATGTACTTTGGTTTTGAAGAAAATGTATGTTTTAAGATGCCAAAATGATTATAAGATGTATTCAACAACAGAGCCTGTTAGCTCTTTAGAGAACATGGTCAGATTCCAGTCATCTTGGACTGTGGACAAAACAATGACGTGTTAATATGAGTATAGACCTCATCCTGAATTATGAATTTTAAATCATTGAGAAACAAGCAATTCACTTTTGGCCTTGAAATATTATATTTTTAAATTAGAATAAAATCTTCCAAATCATTAGTTTCAAGGGAGCATCCTCTATCAATAAAACTCATATGCATGTTTGTTCCTCTAACTTGCTTTCCACTAATATTATTTCTGAATTGCAGAGAAATGGTCAATCAATTATAAAAATACTTTCATTCAAGGGCAGTATGGCTCAGAAAGCAGAATCTACGTGGCATTACTTGACAGAACTAAGAAGATATATAGGAGTTCTTTGGAACAGATAGTTGTAGTCTGGACTTACTCTGCAAATACAAAATCTATCAGTCTTTTATCCAGGACCATGCTATAGAGCATATTTCTGATAACCCTGTTTTGGTAATTTAAATAGCAATTTCTAGTGCTGGTGAATCAGTTCAAAATGAACATTTTATACCCAGGACTCTTCATACATGTGATGTAGAGTGTGCCAGCTAAGGAAAACTAAAGGTCCATTTCTCTGGCAGGGCTTCTCTGTCCCTCGTGTACCTCTTGTCCATTTGTTGTTTTAAGTGTACAGAGAAGGAAAAAAAGTACTTGGTTAACATCTGGAATTCAGCTGGATAGAGACACACCTAATGGGTATACACAGTTAGTTATAGAGTTTACAGAAAACAGGTTACTAAAAGATGAGTGAGAAAAAGTTTACCATAGGAAGAGGAAGGAATCTGGCCCGAGGTGCTGGAGTTGGCAGCAGGACTCAAGTTCATGGTTGGTATATAACATGGCAGCAAATATTGAAACCTGTTCTCCCCTAGACATCTTGCTGGTAAGTATGTGCTCTTAGAAAGGAAAGTATGGCATGTATGAATTTAAGGAGCTGTCTCTACACATAGGGCTCAAGTGATTTATTAGGTTAGCTTGTTCTCCTCCCTTCCCTCAGTTTTGCAGAAACAGATATATTCTCCTTAACTTCATAGTCTGCAGACACAAGAGAAAGGATCAGCAGTTTTCTAGACAGTTTGGTTTTAAGGTAGTGTAGGTAGCTTGGCCATTGGACACAGAATTCTAGCTTAAGGAGAACTGAAGTGGCTCCTTAAGGGAGGTATGCTGTAAGCTTGGAAGCCAAATTAGCAATCAGTAAGAAATACTCATTATAGACACTTTTATGAAATTCCCCTCAGTGATTTGCACAAATACTTGGAAGAGAGACACCCCGCGAAGAACTGGGCTTCCTAATTGAGTATGGGGGCTCAGGGCATTAGATTTAGGTCTCTGATAATTTTTCTAAATCTAAAAATCTAGTTTTCTAGTAGAAAGACTACTTTTTTTCTGATTGCAAATATTAGGCATAACTGTCAGTGTGACTTCATTTATATCTAAAGCTTGGTGAAATCTGGAAGGTCTTGGTTAAAATGCTCAATAACAAATCAATTTATTTATTTATTTATTTAAATTTATTTTATTGGCTGTGTTAGGTCTTTTTTTGGTGTGCGCAGGCTTTCTTTTAGTTGCAGTGAGTGGGGGCTGCTCTTCATTGTGGTGCATGGGCTCCTCATTGCCCTGGCTTCTCTTGTTGTGGGGCATGGGCTCTAGGCGTGTGGGCTTCAGTAATTGCAGCACATGGGCTCACTAGTTGTGGCTCACAGGCTTTAAAGCACAGGCTCAATAGTTGTGGCTCACTGGCTTAGCTGCTCCGCAGCATGTGGAATCTTCCTGGAGCAGGGCTCGAACCCGTGTCCCCTACATCGGCAGGCAGATTCTTAACCACTGCGCCACCTAGGAAGCCCACAAATCAATTTAAAAGTCAAGAAAGGCTTAGTAAAATAATGGGAATGTCTCACTTTCTCAATCACTATAGGATGATCAGATATGAAATATCTTATAGAAAAACAAGTGTAAATGTAATGGCTTTAAAAAAAAAATCTATGTTCAAGCCAGTGAGAAAAGGACAGGCTATTTAATCAATGATATAGGCAAACAGGCCACCAACCAGAAGAAAATTAAAATGAACCCCATTTCATAGTACATACAAAAATAAAATCCAGGTAGCATAAAGATGAAAATGTAAGAAAAAAAATAAATTCTAGAACCGTGCAAGTGGATAAGGGAAAAACATCTGAATCAAGATTAAAAGTCCAGATGTTGCAAAAGTAAAGACAATCAAGTAAAACTATGATTTGATTATATACAAATGAAAAAATCTTTACAAATTATACTCTGTTAAGACATAAAATATCTATAAAAAGTTGTTATGCTGATGAAATATATTATTTACATATTACAAATTGACAATAAAAAGACAACTCATAGATAAAGCAGCAAAGAATATGAACGAATAGTGCAAAGAAGGGCAAATCCAAATGGCCAATGAAACTATGAAATCTCAAATTCTCTAATAGTAAAATACAGGTTAAAATCACAATGAGCTAACATTTATATCCATCAAACAGACCAAAATTTCAAATATAACTATTATAGAGGGAATGTGGGGAATAGGTATCCTCTTATATTGCTGGTGGAAATATAAAGTGTTTCCATATTTTTGGAGAACAGTTTGGCAATATACAGTTGACCCTTGAACAACACAGATTTGAAATGTGCGGGTCACTTATATGCGAAATTTTTTCAGCAATAGATACTTTAGTCCTGCACAATCTGTATTGATTGAACTCATGGATGGCAAAGAACAGTGTATATAAAGGGCCGACTACAGATTATATATGGTATTTTCAACTGCGTAGAGAATTGGCGCCCCTAACCCCTCGCAGTAGTTCAAGGGTCAATTGTATATTAAAATTTAAAAATGCATGGGTTATTCAAACCAGCCATTCCCCAATTGGAAATCCAGCACATAAAAATAAATATACCAAATTTTAAGGACGTGCTAAAGAATCTTATGCCATCATTGAATTGGAAACAAAAAGTGAGTGACATCCAGAGAGAAAAGGCTGAATGTATGTTGAGTAGCTGTATGGGAGAATATTAAAGAATTTTTAAAAGTGCATTTGAACTGTTCCAGCCATTCTGTAATTTATAGTCTACATAGGGTTATAAAAGTATGGATAAAAATATGGAAAAACTAGATTTTTAACGTGATTCTTCTTGGAGTGAGCAAGCATGTGGGACTGAGAAAGGTAGCTATGATAAAACTTGAACATGTGAGGTAATTTCTTTTATATAAGATAATGGATATTAATATTCATAGAAATGCATTTGCATATATATTCATAAAAACATGTATGACAGAATGATCACCAGC
This sequence comes from Hippopotamus amphibius kiboko, assembly GCF_030028045.1. NCBI lineage: Eukaryota > Metazoa > Chordata > Mammalia > Artiodactyla > Hippopotamidae > Hippopotamus > Hippopotamus amphibius. The sequence goes on along the minus strand of NC_080193.1, from coordinate 118,837,004 downwards.
ATGTGAGCAAGCAGGGGTCACTCTGGTGGGAGACTAAATAACTTTTTATTTCTTCTTTCTTTTTATGTACTCTTTGAATTATTTACAATGAGCATGTATCATTTATATAAACAACCCTATTTTCACTGCGTGAAAAAAATATATCCAGTTTTGTGAGCAATGTTTATTATACTTTCAGTTGGTCAGAGAAACAACATATAATACTCACGTCAGAAGCAGCTTTTTATTTTTTTACTTCTGCTGCTTATATTGCATTTTTCAGTGATGATGATTTGACCTACAGAGGTTCTCAGGGGTTCTCATTGGAGAAGTCAAATGATAGTTTAAAGTAGAATGTGAGAAAAATGCTTATTTTAAGTAGATGCTATGTTATTTGCGTAACTAGTTGAAATTTTAGCTTTGTATGTATGGTACTGTGGAAATCAGAAATTATGGGCTTTTTCTTTCCCTGACATTAGTCATAGAAATACAGATTACAAGTGTATTTAATAGGAAGCCTCATAAAATTTAAAACACCAGGTTTCCACCACTTTTTGCAGTAAAAACAAAAAGATAAGGAAAGAAAGATTGGAAGATATTTGTATTCTGGTGACCACAGAAGTATGTTGCTCAAAAAGCTGGTATCATACAAGTCTTCTAAGACTAAACCAGCTTTATTAATCTGGGTTTTCCAGAATAACAGAATCAATAGGAGAATATGTACATATGTAAGGATCCTTTATAAGGAAGCAGCTCACACAGTTGTGGAGACAAGTCCCAAGATCTGTAGTCAGCAAGCTGGATACCCTGCAGTGATGATGGTCTAAGTTCTAGTTTGAGTTCAGAGGCAGAAGTAGAATGATGTTCCAGCTCAGAGACAGGAAGAGGAAGCAAATTTTCCCCTAGCTATTTTATTCTATTCCGGCCTCCAACAGATTGGGCTAGGCCCATCCACACTGGGGAGAACAGTCTGCTTTACTCAGAGTACTGATCCAAATGTTAATTTCATCCATAGACACCCTCACAGACACACCCAGAATAATTTTTAGCCAAATATCTGGACAGCCTGTGGTCTAGTCGACAGATAAGATTATTCGTCACACAAGGTTTACTCTGGGCTTTGGCTTTAGACTTCCTCCATTTAAATCTTTTTTTTTTTTTTAAGAACTTTTATTGAGATACAGTTGACATACAATAAACCGCATATATTTAGAGTGTACAATTTGATATTTTTTCCTATTAGTAATGTATATATGGCAATCCCAATCTCCCAGTTCATCCCACCCCTCCATTTAAATCTTGATCCTTCTAATTTACGGCGTGATCTTACATAAATTACTTGATCTTTTTATTCCTCAGTTTCTTCGTCGGTAAAATGTGAGGATTAAATGAGATGGTTCATGGAGTCCTTAGAGCACTGCTTGGCTTTTTCCAGGCACATAATGTGCCCTGTTATTATCATCGTTGTTTCTGTGATTGTGCTCATTGGCACGTGCAAGATCCTTACCCTGTGTTGACTGATAGTTTCATTGAAGAAACAAGGCTTGGAAACGTTATAGTTGAATCACTAAACTTATAAATTGTATTTTTTTAAAATAAGAAACTGTGTTTCTGTACCTAAGCTATGAACTATATTTTATCAAAGTGAATTTGCTTCCTTCTAGTATAAAATGACCTCATTATTTTTGTGTTGATTTGTGCCACCACCGTACATGTTGTAGAAAACTTTGCTGGCTATAAAAACGGGGATCCACTGGATTTAGCTTTCTTCTTGCGGAATGGCATGATGCAATTAAATAAAGCAAACCTCCAAACTATTCAAATCTTAATATGACAGAAATCATGGTTTTTCCACAATAATAAATCATGGGGGGAGTATAGGACAGCGGATGGAGCCAGAGGAAATTAAATTATCTGGCTAAATTATGGTTACTGTAAGAAAATACCAAAACATTGTCGATTTAATGTCATGTTCAATGTTGAGATTATAAATGTACCCATGATTTCAGTTACAACTTTAATAGTAGTATCAGTAATCAATGGAGGCTCTGGAACCAGGTCAGATGGGTTCAAATCTTGGTTTCTTTTAGGTGCCAGCTGGTAACATTAGGCACATTATTAAATTCTCTAATCCCTCCTTTCCCTATCTGTAAAATGAGAATAATAACCACTTTGTGGTAAGATTTAAGTAAAACAATCCATGTAATTACTTTGAACAGTGGCTGTAACGTGGTAAAATGCTTGTGTCTTCTGTTATCTCTGTTACTAATATTGATGTTGTTATTGTTGTTCCTCTGTTCCCATTTTCTTTCAGATTACTGTATCTAACTGCCTCCTAAATATAGCTATTTTCAGGCCCTATGGATATTTCAAGTTTAGCATATCTAAAAGTAAACATATTCCCTCCTCTCCTAATCTTTTCCTCATATCTCAAAAAATGATCCACTCTGTCTTGTTGTCAAACCAGAGACACAGACATCATCCTGTAACCTTTTACACTTACCAGCTAGTTCCAATCAAAGAGACTCTTATTGCCTTATAGTCTTAAATCTTTTGCTGATTCTTTCCTAAAGCTATTGCCTTGATCCCATCTAAAGGTCTAATATTCAGGCCTAACTCTAGTCTGAACACCTGTGAATCCTTGACAATGCCTCCAAGGTATTGTTGCACTAAATGTGAAATGGCTAGATACAGAGTTCAGGATTAGATTCAAACTCTGAATCGACACCTAGTCTTTTATATTGTGTCTCTTCTCCTGCCATTGCCTGTAGTGTAGCCATAGGGAGGCCCAGAGGATCTTCGCACATGCAGTGTTATTCCTCTTTCCTCACTGTGTAACTACCATTTACTTTTCTTTAAAGCTCAGTTCAAGCATTGATCCCTCTGGGAAGCCTTTTAAAATCTCCTGTATGATTTTGAATTTCTCTTTTCTGTGTGTCCATAGTGTCTTGTGAAAACTTTTATCAGAAATCTCATGGTGCAGATTGTAATAGACAGTTTGAGGACAGGGACTGTGACTTTTATGATCTTGTGCCTGAAGCTTAAGTGCTAAAAAATCTTGCCTAGTATGTTGAGAAATGAAAACAGTTGTGACCTTGGTGTTTTTCTCTGGAAGGGGCAGAGAATCAATATCCTGGGTTCTGTCCCCAACTTTCTTCCTTCCTGGAGCTGGTTATGTACCATTGATAGGAAAGGGAAGAATGGACACTTTGCCTTAATTTGACCTTGAGCATTACCTAGGAATTTGGGAACTCATGAAATTTGAAAAGAAACTGTAATTTCAAAGCATTTTTGTATTCATAAAGGTGAATATGCTGGGTAGACAACTCTTTTGTATGTAAGAGCCATTGGTATCTTTTCGTTTCTGAAGGATAACCTTTATAGAAGGAAGGTAGATTGCTCTATTAACACAACTCAGAAATAACAACATTTACAGTATTTCCAAAAAGGACCTCTTTAGGCTGGATGTCAGTAATGAGCACATTATGAGAGATGACGAGGTGGGGTCTCTTAGGAATTTCACTCCACTCTAGATGCTATAATTATTGTGCTCCCTGAAAAACTAAAAGATAAATTTAAACCTAGATTGGCATCCAGGTTTACTGTTTGTCAGCATTATTAATTGATTTGGGAACGTATACAATCAGACTTGACATCTACAATTAACTTGTAGGTTCCTACATCTTTTTTTTTTTAATTATTTTTTTTTGGAGGGGTACACCAAGTTCAATCATCTGTTTTTATACACACATCCCCGTATTCCCTCCCTCCCTCAACTCCCCCCCCCACCATCCCTCGAGTCCCCCACATCCTCCCCCTCCCAGTCCTCTAAGGCATCTTCCATCCTCGAGTTGAACACCCTTTGTCATACAACAATTTCCCACTGGCTATCTATTTTACAGTTGGTAGTATATATATGTCTGTGCTACTCTCTCGCTTCGTCTCAGCTTCCCCTTCACCCCCTGCCCCCTGCCTTTTTTTTTTTTATATTACTTACCTTTACAAAGATAGTTTACCTGCTAAAAGATTGGTTTCTTAGCATGGAAAATAGAAAGTAACCACAAGATATTCTTAAATAATTGTGGGTCTTTTTGCTAAATGATAGGCTAGATTTCAGTAATGTGCCTAGGAATAGGAACACATGCAAACACTTTCCTCCATGAGAAAGGGAAGGCATGATGATTAAGGCATAAAACAGCCCCAGTGCTCCTTTCTCAGTTCTTCCTTGGATTAGACATCTCTCTGGCTATTTATCAGAGTCCTTAGGAAATTAATAGTCTCTTCCTCTGAATGTGATTTTCCCTACCACCCCCACCCCTCATGTCACTAAATGTGAAATCTGCCCTGGGATTAGATTAAAACTACGTTTCCCTCCAGGCACAGAGAACAATATGTGTGACATTATTCCACAGAAGCAGAATAATGTTGAGTTTCCTGTAAATTTAGGTCTTACTTGTTAGGTACAGAGCATATCCCTGGTAATCATTGTGGCCATGATATCGGATGATGCTTTTTATCACTTGAATGTCTAGTTAAAGTCTGATAATAAAACTGTACTCAAGATTTAAAAGAGGCTCTTTCTAAGCAGCGAGTAAGAATATATGGAGTTATTTGGCAAGAAAACGAAAAGAAAACTAAAGAAAAAAATAGTTGAAGCTTGAAAACTGAACCACAATTTATTGTAAGTTCTGCAGTAAAAGAGAATGTGGGGGGGGGGGGGAGGGCTGGGCGGGGTGGAAACCAAATATCTGCAGAGTGATTCCTCCTTTAGAAGGAATGACTCTAAAGGACAAAGCTCAAGATATATCAAACACTTTGAGCTCTCACTTCCCAAAGAGGGAGCAGAATAACTGCTTTGTCACTCTGAATATTTGGTCCAAATATTTTATGAAGATTAGTAGTTATTAAAATAGGATACTTTGATTTTTTTCATTACAAATTTCTTTTTTTCTCTTGAACAAATATTATTTTAAGAATTTTCATTTGTTTTGGTAGATTTTGCCTTTTTATACAAATTCTGTCAACAATTCAGCAACCTCATTGTAACTTTTCTTCACCTTTCCAAAGAAGATATTTACTCTTTATCTATTTGTACCTACTTAAGATTTTGTGTGATAGAGGATGCCCATGTTCACTTTTGATATCTCCTTTGGAATGGAGGTAGCTCCACTGATGTGATTTCCTGGCCTCATTATGCTCCCTTCCCCTTGCAATTCACTCTGTTCTGAGAAGAAAGAGTGACTTATCTGACTAGTAATATTAGGAAGAATAAACTGGGCATGCAGAGTCTAGCTCTCTTTTCCTTTGTCTTAGGAGCAAGGTCCTTGTAGGAAGCAAATTTCTTCTCCCTGTGGTGATGGGCACTGCTAGCATGATTGATGACCTGCATGTCAGTAGTGGGGGACAGAGTATAAATCTTCACATATCAGGGGCTAACAGATGTAAAGTCTCATCCTCTATCAGTAATAAAAAAAGATAACTTGGCGGGAAACATAAGAGAAGAAAAGGATAAACAAAAACAAAACAATTAAGAAAATGGTAATAGGAACATACATATCGATAATTACCTTGAATGTTAATGGACTAAATACACCAACCAAAAGACACAGACTGGCTGAATGGATACAAAAACAAGACCCGTATATATGCTGTCTACAAGAGACCCACTTCAGACCTAGGAACACGTGCAGACTGAAAGTGAGGGGATGGAAAAAGATATTCCATGCAAATGGAAATCAAAAGAAAGCTGGAGTAGCAATACTCATATCAGATAAAATATTTTAAAATAAAAAATGTTACAAGAGACAAGAAAGGACATTACATAAAGATCAAGTGATCCATCCAAGAAGAGGAGACAACAATTATAAATATATATGTACCCAATATAGGAGCACCTCAATACATAAGGCAAATGCTAACAACTATGAAAGAGGAAATGCAAGGCAGAAATAGAGACACAGATGTAGAGAACAAACATATGGACACAGAGTGGGGAAAGTGGGGAGGGTTGGGGGGGGAATGAACTGGGAGATTGGGATACTAAATTGTACACTCTAAATATATGCCGTTTATTGTCTGTTAACTGTATCTCAATAAAAGTTCTTAAAGAAACAAACAAACAAAAACAGGAAAACTTGGTCTCAATCTGCACTCCCTTTTCTCTCCTCAATTTGTTCAGAACTTGTGTGGGGAAGAAGGATGCACTTTACTAGGTCTTCTAACTGATGATAACATTTGGTGCATGGACCAGAAGTATGGAGAATTAAAACAAGAGTGGAATTTCTTGAGCAAAATATACATACGTAGACTCCTGAGTTTTGAGACTTTGAACTTCAGTTTTGACATTGGTGGTTTGTAGAAGTTTCTGTTAGTTCCTTGGAGAGAAACTGTCCATTGACTTTTATCTGCTGTGGCCTGAACAAAGGCTTTAATTCAGCTGCAATGACAGCTTGTCCTGCATTGGTTACTGCTTCTGGTAGCTTGATATGTGGCTGAGGGGCTAGTTTTATATTGTTAGACAGTATTCCATGTAGGCAATGAGGAAGCTGAGTGAGTAGCCTCATCAGAAGAGAATGGGAAGCCATGAAAGTAACTTGGGGAGGCACAAAGGCCTTAGTAAGAAGATAGCTGATGCAAGGATTAAACTATAGGCAGTGGACAACCTCAAGGGAAGCAATGCTAAGACTTATTACACTGTTGCAGCTTTTCCAGAGCAATGATTTGATTGTAGGAAAGGTGCTTTTGGTAGGCCTTTAAGGCATTGATGAACTGGAAAAAATTTTTTTTTTTTTTTAAATAGCAGAACAAGTGAGTTGGGAATCTGATAAAAGGTATTAGAAAGATTATCAGTTAAAACTGTTACTTTTGGGCCTACAGGCAGCACTTGCTCCACTGTCCTAAGTTCCATTAAGAGCCAGGGAGGTATCTGTGCAACAGTTGAACTGGGCCTAAACTTGGATTCATATGGTTTGTACATAAGTGTGTTTTTTCCCCTACTGTATGGTCTCAAGTTGGCATTAGTTTAATTAATTACATTTGTGGGGAAAATCTTTCCTAGGAGGCAAAATGCTTACATCTAAGCTGTTGCATAGAAAGAAATGGTAGAAACAGCCACTGTGGCTCAGGACTGAAGGTAAGCTCAGGAGAGAGTGTGAGTCACTGTGTTGAGCTGCCATGTACATGATTATTCAAGGGCAGAAAATACAAGGGTGCACAAAGAGTTTAGACAGAAATTGTAAATGCATAGTGCCAACAGCAAGTTATTCCTGGAATTTAACCCAACTGAGCTTACAAATCTTAGATTGTGGAATGTAAAACAAGGAACCTTTTCTCTTTCTCACAGACAATGCTGAGTTTCTGTCATGTTCAAGGCAACATTAAAAATTCTGGAAACTGAATTTTGACTTCTCTGTTCCTGATCCTAAGGGGGAGGCAGTCTTTCACCATAAGAATGATGTTATCTATAGGTTTTAAAGATGCCCATTATGGGGTTTAAGAAATTCCTTCTTTCCAAGTTTTCAGAACTCTTATCTGAATGAATGTTGAATTTTGCCAGAGACTTTTTCTATTATGTTCTTGTGATTTTTCTTCCTTCGTCTGTTGACATGGTGCATTACATCGATTGATGTTTGAATGTTGAACCAACCCTGCATTCCTGGGGTAAACTGCAGTTAGTTCATGCATTATCCCTTTCATATACTGATAATTTCAATTTGCTAGTATTTTAATGAGAATTTCTTTGTGTCGTTCATGATGAATATAAATCTATAGATTTTCTTTTTTCTTTTTTTATGATAACGTTTATCTGCTCTTGGCATTAGAATAGGATGAGTTAGGAAGTAGACACTCCTCAATTTTCTGGGAGAGTTTTTTGTAGAATTAGTGTTTCTTCCTTAAATGTTTAATAGAGTTTGTAAGTTAAGACATTTTACTCTGCTTTATTCTACAAATCCAATTTTTAAAATAGATATAGGGCTGGCAATTTAGGCTCTCTACTCATGAGTGAGCTTTGGTGGTTTTGTTTTCCATGGAATTTGTCATTTCATTAAACTTGTTAAATTTTTTTGGCAAAAAGTTCTCAGACTATTCATATTATTCTTTTACTATTTGTAATGTCTATAGTGATGACATATCTCTCATTCTTAATATTGGTAATTCATATATTTTTTTCCTGATCGGTATAATGAGAGATTTATCAATATATTGATCTATCAAAAAACCTGCTTTTGGTTTCATTGATATTTTTCCTAAATAAATGCTGTTTATTCCTAGAAATGGGCATATATTTCTGCTAGCCTTTACTTTAGGGGTTGAGTTGGTCTATTTGGGAATTGACCTGGATTTAGTTTTAATTGCTTCTATGGATACTCTTAGATTACCACAATCTTCAAATTCCTCTAGTGGAAATTCCTTCTGTCTTTGGTAGGGCTCTTTGCCTGTAGGCTTTTCTAAATGTCTGTTTTATACTCAGCTTTAGATCATTCCTTTGTGCTGTGCTTCAGAGAATTTCTCTAAGTATTTGCCCCACTGTAAGCAATAGCTTCTTCTTATTTGGCTCTTATCAGTATAGTGATGTGGATGGGTTAAGTTTTCTATTGTTTCTTAGGTAGGCAATATTTCCCTGAATCTTGAAGGAGGGTCCTTCCAGTGATCACTCTCCTTAGCCAGGACAGTTATTTTTCTGTTCACTTCCCTCAACACAATTAGTCTTTATTAAGGTCCTTTTTTTGCCCTCTTCCAAGTCATTTAAGGCTTTTGATCTGTAGCAAGATAGTGGAAGGAACTGAGTGGGGTTTTGTTCCTCTCCCACAGTGGCTAATGTTCATTTCCCCCAGGCCTCTACACCATATGCACAGGCTCCCTCAGGACTCTCATCAATCCTTTTTGTGAGTATCAGGGAGGTCCCAGGAGACAATCTTGCAAGTGGATGTGTATTTCCCTGGTGCCTGTGGCCCTCAGGAGTTCTATCCTCTTACTACTTCACACTTAGCTTTTAGCAATTCATTAAAAACTGTAATTGAATTCTTCTTACTGGTGCCTGGAGGTATCTGCCCAAGTAAAGTATCATTCCCACCCCATTTCTCCAAGGAGGCACCCCTCTTTCCTTAGATTTCTGGTTTGTTAGATAAGTAACCAAGAATTTGTTAGTTGTCAGCTCTTTAATGGGTTCAAGATAATTGTGAATTTCCAGACTATCTGGCAGATTTTTAAATTTTGTTGTTGTTAAAAGTGTGGAAACAATGCTCTTTCCAGATTTCTACATCCTGAGTAAAATCCAGAATTCCTACTTTTATTTCTTGTGAGATCTTCAAATATATTACCAAGGAGATAGTTTATTCATCAATCCATCCATTTATCTATCCATTCATAGGTTTCCAGAGTGCCTGTTGTTTGTGTGTGGAGAAAACAAAGCTCAATCAAACAGACACTTCCTTGAACATTTTGAAACCAGTTTTTCATTTTTCTAGAGTGATTTCAGGTTAGTTCTGACCAGAAAGAGCAATGATTATCTTAATCTGAGTAATTGCTAGATCTCTTTTACAGCAAAGTAGTTTTTAGGTACCTTCAAGTATGGTTGTTTTGAAAATACATTTTATAGAAACTGTTCTATAAAAAACAGCTTTTAGTAGCAAATTATAACTCTAGATGTAAAATTTATATTTTATAACTGGTAAAATATTTTAAAAGATTGTCATTAGATTGAAAACACAGAAAGTTCTTATAGACCTTGTCGACCTTTAACAATCTTGCATCACCAGCCTGAGAAATAGTAGACTAAGTTAATTTCAAGAACTTCTTTCTAGCTTCGTTATTGTTTGACTATATAGCGAAAGAATGAATGGGCAGGGGGTAAAGAATGAGCATAATGTTTTGAACATCAAAGCTCTTTCTAATAATAAAAGAATTATCTTTCTTCACTTAGTCATAGAGTGGCATTTTTAGTCTGGTTAGGTAAATGATGTTTGAATTAGAATTAACACTGTAGTGCCTATCAAGCATTAGCAACAGGTCCAGAAACATGGGCTGGCAAGGAGGGAAATAATGGTCCTATCAAGTCGTTATTAACTCTGTTAGCAAAATAACAGTGTTATCAACGGTACTGGGAGAATTGGAGGTCAAGAAGGTGGTATAGATAGACCCGTAAAAGCTCAATAACATAGTAGTGATCTCAGGAGCATTATAACTAGCACACTTGAATGACAGTGTTATCTGAGAATATTGTTAATCATGCTCTTGAGTGACAGTAGTCTCTGTGGCATTATTAAGTAGTAGAGCTGAATGACAAGGCCATTAAGGATACTCTTAACAGAAATAGATGAGCATGAAACAGTTTGGAATTCAGGTTCAATTTGAGGATCCAGGTTTGTTTACACAGATTCTTGAGGAGAAGTCTAAAGAGAATTCGTTCAAACCTTTAAAATTCACCTAAAAACTACAATGGACATTTTAACCACTGTGAAAGATCACAAAACTGGTAGTCATTTATCCTTGTCACCTTATGTTCTGAGACACTTGAACATGTTGTAAAAGCACTGTGTAAAATCTACATCTTTTGCAACTAGGCAATCAAGATTATTCTCATGCTAGTTCTGCTTATATGTTATTGTAGGACTAGATAGAGAGGGTATGACTGTCTTTAGGGAATATTATGAAACAATATTACATTTGTTGAAAAGTTTTGTCCAAGTAGGGAAGGAAAGAAGGGAGGGTCTTTTTATTGATTTGCTTAAAGGATCTTTTGTTAAGAAATCCAACTTTCTGTTGCATAAAGCTTTCAAGTAGCAAAGAGGACTGGTGGAAGGTTAGGGCAGGACTGAAAAATCCCTCTGACAGAAACACATAGGAAAAAAGCAAGGTGAGGTGGGGAGTGGAACTGGGAATGCCTAAAAACATTATAGGGATTATTAGACCTTAGGAGTAGAGTGGAGCGTTAGTCAGGAGTAAAAGGACTGAGTATGGTGGACTAATGTATAGAATCTATCAAAGATTGTACATGTACATGATTAAAAGTTGCACTGAAGGAAAAATATTTTATGATATGGGTAATGAGTAGTACCCAACAACAAAACTAGATTACTTCATTGTCCAAATATAATACTAAATTCATGTGATGTGTTTATCCAAGTGCTCAATTACAACATTTGGAATGAATGAGGCATTTAGAACAAAGGGGAGTAGGAGGAAAATGCTTTTTTCTTGTTACATTAGTGAGGAAGGGGGGATCCTACTTGCATTGAATACTTTGTGGACTAAGGATGCTAAATGTCTTGTCATATATAAGACAGTACAAATGACTAAGAATTGTCTTTCTTTAAATGAGAAACACTGGGACCAGAGTAACAGTAAGCCCACTTAAAATAATGGTAAACTATAAGATTTGTTCAACAGTAAGCACATGTTTTTGTTCAGTTCTTATAGTTTGTTTCTCAGGCATATGGTCATCCACAGAAAAGAATGCCAGTCCCTTTGCAATTTGACAAGTTAGTAGAAAAACAGGTTTTCTGTTTATAAGGAGTTTGAATCTAAGGGTATAATACAATCCATCATGCTCTAAAACACTTCCCTTTCTATTTTATACCCATTGGATAACTATACAACTTTGAATTTTTCTTGAAATAACAGAAGCAGATCTAAATTTTAAGTATAAAGAATAAAGAAAATAAACTTCTCAGCATCCACAAGTATTTGGTCTCAATATATATGTGTGTGTATGGTTTTTTTTAATTAATTTATTTTATTGGCTGTGTTGGGTCTTTTATGCTGTGTGCGGGCTTTTGTTGCGGTGAGTGGGGCGCTACTCTTCGTTGTGCACGGGCTCCTCATTGCCATGGCTTCTCTTGTTGAGGAGCACAGGGTCTAGGCACATGGGCTTCAGTAGTTGCAGCACATGGGCTCAGTAGTTGTGTCTCACGGGCTCTAAAGCGCAGGCTCAATAGTTGTGGCGCACGTGCTTAGTTGCTCTGCGGCATGTGGGATCTTCCTGGAGCAGAGATCGAACCCGTGTCCGCTGCATTGGCAGGCAGATTCCTAACCACTGTGCCACCTAGGGAGCCCAATATATATATGTTGAATTTAACAAAGTTTAAGTCAGTCCTTTTGGGGATAATAAGAAAAAGAAATAACTGGAAATTAGTAATTGAAACTACCATTGAACAGATATTAGAGACATAGAGGATTTATCAGAAGGCCTTGAGAAAGCAAAGAAGAGTATGAGGGAAATTAAACTCTTGTTTTAGAACCACATTCATTGCATCCAATAGCAAGGATGGAGCTGGATACATATTATGTTTATAGAACAAGAACCTGCAGATGGTAGAATTATCACCTCTTTAAAAAACCAGAAAGGCTTCAGCATTTAGGCAGAACACAAATGCCTATTAAATACACCTGTTATTTATAGAAAAGTGGTAGAATTGCATAAGCTGATGGATTCCACAATTTTGGGGCAAAGGGGTATATTGACCCTCATAAGTTTCTCATGAGGAGTTATACTAAAAAAGAAATGAAGTGTACATTGCACCTAATTGTTCATTTAAAATGCTTAACAAGACCCTTATATGGTCATTAGCATCTTCAGTTTGTTGCAGTGAACACAGAAATATTAGAGTCTATAGGATTGCTCCAGTTTGTATGTCCCTAACCTCCATCCTCCTTAACAGTTTGTTCATTAACTTAATTTTGCTATTAGAGTTTTTACAGAACCCAAATTGAGTATTTTAATACTGTTGACTTTTTGCTTTTCACTAAGTCATATGCATGATACATATTTCAAAATATTCTAACTTTTCAGTAATTACTCATCTGTATAAGATATATAAAACTTTCCATTTCTTATAACATGCTATTTTAGGCACTGGCTTAAAATTATATAAAATAACTATCTTTTGAGGCTTGCTGTGTGCAGGCACTTTACATACTTTATTTCTAATTATTTTAATGACACTATTTTTCCTAGTTTAGAGGCAATTCCTAGCTTGAAAGGGAAATGTGTGGAAGATCTGGGCCTCAAAGATCCAAGGCTCTACTACACTATTTGCATTGTACTATTAGGCATGAAACAAAAACTATTGGGTTTGAACAGAGAAGCAAAGCCATTATGCAAGACTAGAATAAGGGATTTATTATAGGAGTTTGACCTTACACTCTGTGGGAGCTGGTCAAACACTCCATGTAAGGCTGTTACTTCTGTACCTGGTATTGGATCTGAAGTTAACAGCTAGGAAGTTGTGAGCTGCAGCAAAGCAAGACCTTGCACTAGACCTCTGAGTGAAAATATGGCTGCTCTCCTTTGCTTCTGCCTTCCAAGCGTTGTGCAGATTTCTCCTGCGGCCAGGAGAAAATGACCTAGAGCCACACCAGGGACAGGAAATCTGAGAAACACAAATTCCAGCTTAGCTAAGTTGACACAGTACAAAACCACCACATTTAGTTGTAGACATGACTGATTCTCTTGCAAGAAAATTATGTGGAAATATGTCAAAGAAATGATACCTAGAACTTTCACACATTTATTTTTCTCTATGTACTACATGTTTATGTCTCAGTCTACTGGGCAAACAGGTGTATATAGTAATTTTTCAGGTGAGGAACATAAAGATGCAGTTTTGTTTACTATTTATAATATATTTTTTATTTTACATTGGGGAGCCAAAATGGTGAAATGCATTGATGAAGGTTTTGAAGTACTGAAAGTTCTATTTGAAACATTTTGTAACTCAAACTAGAGGTATCTATATTTCTAACGAGTTCTGCATGAATGGAGAAAATGATAGTGAATCTTATTAGAGAGGAGAGTTCAAGCAGTTTTTGTTTTGCTCTGGTTGAAGTCTCCAAATATAAGCAGGAAGTTTCTGTAGGAGTCAAAGTGCCCTAATAAAAACATTTTAGAAATGACACTTTAATACAAAGAAATGAACCTAATAAATTCTAAAGAAAGGGATATAGTGTGTCTATACATAGGCACGTTATTTTGTGGTATAGATAAAGGAGTTAAGATTAAGAGTATTAACTACAAAATTTCCACGTGCCAAATGTTTGTATGGAAATGGAAAAAGTCAGCTAAGAGCATGCATAGCATTTATCTGGATCAAATGCAGGGATAGTAATAACCGTTGTGTGTCTCTTGCTTGCGTTTGACAGCACCATATTTCAAGGATACCGTATTACAGGATATTCTGAGGAGTCTTAGGGCATCCTGGCTATTCTAAAGGAGAAACTTTCATTGATTTAAGAAAAAATTACTATTAAAGTCATACTTACTGAAGAAACTGTAGAAAACACAGATAAGCAAGAAAAAAAATCCAATAGTATTAGTTACAGGAGAACTCTGGGGTAACAAATTAAAGTTTAGCAGCTTAATACAACACAGATTAATTACCTCAGTGTTTCTGTGGGTCAGAAATTTGGGCATGACTTAGCTGAGTTCTCTGCTTCATTGTTTCTTTTTTTTTATTTCAATACGTTTATTTACTTATTTTATTTATTTATTGGCTGCGTTGGGTCTTTGTTGCTGCACACGGGCTCTCTAGTTCCTGCGAGCAGGGGCTACTCTTCACTGTGGTGCGTAGGCTCCTCATTGTAGTGGCTTCTCTTGTTGCAGAGCATGGGTTCTAGGCCCATGGGCTTCAGTAGTTGCAGCACATGGGCTCAGTAGTTGTGGCTCACGGGCTCTAGAGAACAGGCTCAATAGTTGTGACACACGGGCTTAGTTGCTCCATGGCATGTGGAATCTTCCCAGGGCAGGGCTGGAACCCATGTCCCCTGCATTGGCAGGTGGATTCTTTACCACTGCGCCACCTAGGAAGTCCTCAGTGTTTCTTACAAGGCTGTAATCAATGTGCTGGTCCAGGTCTATGTTCCCATCTGAAGGTTCTACTCAGGAAAGATCTGTTTCCATCCTAACTCAGTGGCTGTTAGCAACATTCGATTCCTAACAGGTTGTTGACTCGAGGCTCCCCTCATTTCTTTACGCATGTTCCGTTCCCACATCGCAACACGCTTCCTTAAAGTATGCAAGCTAAGAAAACAATGAAGTTTGCCAACAAGATAGAAATTACAAACTTTTGTAACTTAGTCACAGAAGTTAAATCCCCTGAACAATGGTGTTTTCTGGTTGCTCAACAGAATTGATTACATAATACAATTAAATCAGAAGGCAGGGGTCATTGGACCACATTGGAGGTTCTCTACCATCAATTCTCAGTCAACGGTCAGCCAGAGACAGAAACACTGGGAAATATAGCTTAGCCCAGAAGAGTTGCTACATTACAAAGCCATAATAGGCTCAGTGTTCTAACACACATTTACTATCTCCTTGGCTTAACACAATAAAGATTGGTTTTTTGCTCTCTTGTCAGGATGATGCAATCATTGGAGCAAGGGCTCTGGTCCCAGGATCCTTCCAACCAGTGGCTTTACGAGAGGACATGCACAACTACCCACAGGTAATAAATTTTGTTTTCTGAAAGACATCTTTGCATCTCTATTCTCATTTTCTCTCTCTTTGCCCCCACCCCACCCCATTCCTCCATCCTTCTCAACATGCATACACAAACACAAATAGGTGTATTTGTATGTGGTATTCTATGATTTTTTAATCTGCTTTATTTAACAGCATCATTAAGATATCACTGAAATCTTTCTGTGGATACACACATCTGTGGAGTAATCATAAATGTTTAAATATTTCTGTGGATTTCAATAGTTTCTAAGCATACTTCTATCATTGTACATTTAGGCTGCTTCCAGTTTTTAAATTAACTCTAAGACCTTATTCGTTTATTTTAATTGCTAGAAGTGAAATTACTGAGTAAAGAGTTTAAATATTTTTAAACTTTCAGTAGGTATTAGCAAAATGTTATTAATTTACATTCATATTAGTAACACATGAATGTGTCTGTTTATGCCAGTGCTGGGGATTAACTTATTATAAATGCTTGCTAACTTGTATTGAAAGCATTTCTTAATTTTTGTTTTTTTAATGTAGCAAATCTGTTTCTTGAGTGGAAGAAGCTGTATTTTTACTTGTCAATTCATACCCTGTATCATATATTTATTGGGAAAAATATTTCATAATTTCCAAGCATGCTTCTTATATTAATGATAACACTTTTCATGCATATATTTTTAAAGTAATTAATAATTTGATTGTAAGAATCTCTAGTTGGTCCCTATAAAGATGCTGATAAGAATATTACTTGTTTTGAAACTTGTGAGTTCTTTTGGAGTAACATCCATTTTTGTGTCATGTGTTGATTCAAATGAAGTCTACTAGTTATACCCATCAAATCTTCATCTGGATTGTAGTGGTCTTATGTCTAGAGTTTGTAAAAATAACTGCTTGAAAGTACTAATTTTTAAAATATTTATTTGGGTATGTCAGGTCTTAGTTGTGGCATGTGGTATCTTTCATTGTGGCATTCAGGCTCTTCCATGTGGTGTGTGCACTTCTCTCTAGTTGTGGCGCGCAGGCTCTAGAGCATGTGGGCTTAGTTGCCCCTCGGCACGTGGGATCTTAGTTCCCTGCATTGGAAGGTGGATTCTTAACTGGACCGCCAGGGAAGTCCCTGAAAGTATTACCTAATAGCACTTACCTCCCATCCCAAATCTAGAACTGATGGAACCATTTCATTAAAGAACTCTACCACCCCAAATTTATCTGTCCCTTACTTTAAAAAATATCTTATTTTTGAAAAAAATTGTTTTACAGAAGAGTTGTAGAGGTCGTACAGACACTTCCTGTATACCTGTCACCCAACTTTCTCTCATTTTAATATCTTATATAACCATGGTTCAATTATTAAAACTAAGATCTTAACATTGGTTAAGATTGGTTCCTCTTTTCTCCCTTTCTATATACTCTGTTAGAAGTGAAACACTAATTAGAGCTCATTCTTAAGGTGAAAGGAATTAAGATCTTCTCCTGTAGGGAGGAGTATCAAAGTATTTGTGGACATATATTAAAACCATCACAGTAATGAATGATTTTTTTGGCTAGATACTTTGTAGCTATGTGAATATTTGTTTTTCCTTAAGCTGTCGTTCAGTATTTGTAGCAGTCCTTGGTAGATCATGCCTATACCAATTATTATTGGGATATTCTGGTGGTGATTTTCTATTTTCCTCATTCTGTGGTCATTAATTAGAAAAGTCTCCTTTAAGGAAGAATTGTCCCTTTCCCCCCTGTTTATTCACTTATTTATTCAGTCATTTATGTCAATATGGAATTATACATTTTTCTTTGAGTTATAATCCAATAGTGTCATTATTTTGATGCTCAAATTATTTTAGCTTTGGCAT
Organism: Hippopotamus amphibius kiboko; assembly: GCF_030028045.1. Classification (NCBI taxonomy): domain Eukaryota; kingdom Metazoa; phylum Chordata; class Mammalia; order Artiodactyla; family Hippopotamidae; genus Hippopotamus; species Hippopotamus amphibius. The sequence goes on along the minus strand of NC_080193.1, from coordinate 118,819,727 downwards.
TGAGTGCTCTTTCAGGTTGACACCTATATCCTTTTGACCTAACTCTGTCCTTTAAAAATTTTTTTAGCACGTTTTTATTTTTAGGCACCACAGAATGCTCCAGGCTCATCTTTTAAAAATTTTTTTATAGTATTTATAAGACCTTTTAAATTAGTCTTCATTAAACATTTTTATTTATTTTTAAATTGATGTATAATATAATATATTGGTTTCAGGTGTATGACATGATTTGATATTTATAATTGCAGTTACCACCACAAGTCTAGTTAACATCTGTCCCCATACATAGTTAGAAAATTTTCTTTTCTTGTGGTGAGAACTTTTAAGATTTACTTTTAGCAGTTTTCAAATATACAATAGAGTATTATTAACTATAGTCACCATACTGTGCATTGCATCCCAGTGACCTATTTTATAACTGGAAGCTTGTACTTTTGACCTCCTTCACCCATTTTGTCAATCACCCCACCCCTGCACCTCTGCTTTCTTTTTTCTTTTTTTAATTTTTTATCAAAGTATACTTGATTTATAATGTTGTGCTAATTTCTGCTGTACAGCAAAGTGACTCAGTTACACACATATATATGTTCTTTTTAAAATATTCTTTTCCATTATGGTTTATCCCAGGAGACAGGATATAGTTCCCTGTGCTACACAGTAGAACCTTATTTATTCATTCTAAATGTAGTAGTTTGCATCTACTAACTCCAAACTCCCAATGCATCCCTCCCGCCAACCCCTGTTGGCAACCACAAGTCTGTTCTCTATCTGTGAGTCTGTTTCTGTTTTGTAGATGGGTTCATTTGTGCCATATTTTAGATTCTGCATATAAGTGATATCATATAGTATTTGTCTTTCTCTTCTGATTTCACTTGGTATGATAATCTCTAGTTACATCCATGTTGCTGCAAGTGACATTATTTCATTCCTTTTTATGGCTGAGTAGTATTCCACTGTATGTATGTATATATGTGTATGTATGTGTGTGTGTGTGTGTATATATATATATACACATCACATCTTCTTTATACATTCAGCTGTCGATGGACATTCAGGTTGTTTTCATGATGTGGCTATTGTGAATGGTGTTGCTATGAACATAGGGGTGCGTGTATCTTTTTGAATTAAAGTTTTGTCCAAGTATATGCCTAGGAGTGGGATTGCTGGATCATATGTCAATTCTATTTTTAGTTTTCCTAGGAACCTGCATACTATTTTCCATAGTGGCTGCATCAACTTACATTCCCACCAACAGTGTAGGAGGGTTCCGTTTTCTCCACACCCTCTCCAACATTTGTTACTTGTGGACTTTTTAATGATGGCCATCCTGACCAGTGTGAGGTGGTACCTCATTGTAGTTTTGATTTGCATTTCTATAATAATTAGTGATGTTGAGCATCTTGGTTTCTTCTGGAGGCTCTAAGAGAGAATCTGTTCCAAGCCTTTGGTGGTTTCTGTAATCCTTGGTGTCCCTGGACTTGCAGATGCATAATTCCAGTCTCTGCCTTCAACATCCCTTTGTTTTCTCCCTGTATGTTTCTGTCCAAATGTCCCTCTTATTAAAAGGACATCAACCATTAGATTTGGGGCCTGCTCTAATCCAGTACTACCTCATCTTTACTTGGTTACATCTACAAAGAATTAATTTCCAAATAAGGTTACATTTACACATTCTAAGTAGACATGCATTTTGGGGGGGAAACTGTTCAACCCAGTGAGAAAAAAATTAACCTAATATACTACTGGTGTATAAAGTTTGCATACAATCCTTTATGTTAACCTTAGTAAATTTATCAAATTACTCTCTTACTGTATCAGTTCCTCTCTTTTCTGTGCCCTTTAGTGTGATTATGTCTCACATGGATAAAATAGATTCATTTGTCACAGTTTGCATTGCAAATAGGGTTCCCCTGACACATGGTATATTTTTTATTTGCTCATAGTAAAAGTCACCCTTCAGTATACAGTTCCATGGACAAATGCATAATCATACATCTACCACCACAGAACCATTCAGAACAATTCCATAGTCCCAACATTTCTTTTCCTGCTCCTTTATACTCAATGCCTCTCCCCCCAGCTTTCTGATAACCACTGATCTGTTTTCTATCATTATAATTTGGTCTTTTCAAGTTTGATATATATGAAATCATACAACATGTAGTATTTTTTTGGATGTGCCTTCTTTTAAATAGAAATTTAAGATTTACGCATTTCATTCCATATTTCATAAAGTTTTTCATTTTTATTGCTGTGCAGTATTCCATTATATGGATGCACTAGTTTATTTTCTTGTTCAAGAATATCTGGGTTATTTCAAGTTTTTGGCAATTATGAGTAGAATTGCTATAAACATTAATGTACAGATCTTTATATAAAGTGTTTTCAATTTATTTTGGTAAATACCTAGAAGTGAGATTGCTGGTCGTCTTGTTTATAAAATTCCTGTCTAGCTAGCCTTCATTCTGGGAATTTTCTCCAGGAATATATAGCACTGATCAAAAATAACACTACTTTTGTGAAGCAGTGGCCAGAAATCTGGTCTGGAACCTCTTTTTTTCAGAGTGATAAAACTTGGAAAGAATATTCTTTCCAATCAAAATCTAGCTTTAATCACAACTACTACAAAACTGTTACTCCCTCATTGACCTTAACAGTAAAGTGGGAGTTGGAGATGGGCCTTATTAAAAAAAAAAAAGATGGTATAAGAATTTCTTTTTAGTAACATGTTCTTTTCTGTTTTATTTTGTAAGAAAATATGTACCTGAACATACTGTGTTGAATTACAGTTTAAAGTTTAAACCTTACTAATAGAAAATGTTATTTATTAATAATACAATCCATTTGTTAAAAATGAATATTGAACCTCAATATAAGTAGTTTGTTTTGACAATTTATTAGAAGACTACATTCTAGAACTTATTAACTTGTTATGAATACAATTTTTGTAGAGTACTGCTGTGGAAATTCTCAAATCCATGTTGATCTTGTTGACTTCATATGCGCACTTAGTGTGAGAAGCCAGGTTCTGGTGCCAGATCTCTTGTCGCTTTTCCTTCTTTCCTCCTTCTTGTCTCTCATCCCTCTGCCTCCATCCCTCATTTCTTTTGCTCTGTCCCTCCCTTGCTCTCTCCTCCCTGTCTCTCCTTTCTTATTTCTGTCCCATATGTATCGCTCACTATGGTCCAGGAACCATTCTAAGCTTTAAATCTGAACTCATTTAATCCATATAATGACCTTATTGTGTAAGTACTATTATTAGTTTCATTTTATAGATTAGTGGTCTCACCCAACGGATAGTTAAGTTACTTCTCTGTGGTCATGAATCTACCTCATTTACTCATCGTAGTTCAGTTGAAGTGTATGCCTTTACTGCTCCTTGTCTTGTTTCTTGATGACAGAAGTGCTGTTTTATTCCTCTCTGTACTCCTATTAGTCCTAGCACAGTACCCTATGAAAGTCACAGCTCAATAAATATCTGATAATTTGAAATAACTAGAGAGGAAGATTGGTAAGTGGGGATAAACTTTCTCTCTTGAGGCATCAGTGCTTTATTACTTTTGCAAATTTTACTGGTTTTAAGATAGGTTATTAAACTGTCAATATGAATTAATAAACATAGATAAAATGTTCATATGAAGTACATGGCAGTTAAAAAACCTACAGAATAATTGAATTTTAGATTTAAGAAACCTTGGATATTTGGTATAATTCTGATGCCACAGGTGAAGAATCAAGCTTCAGAGATGCTGAGTGATGTATGCAGAGTCACTTCTGAGTCCCAAAGCAATGGATTTTTGGTGATCATGCTGCCTGCCTCTGAGCATTTGTTGGAAGCTCTGGCTGTGGCCTCTATTCTTAATTTTTGTTCCACAGTTAAAGGCTGCAGATGTATGCGTGATAGCACCAGATTGAACACCTTAAGCTTTGCTAATTTTCTCACTTTGAACTCTCTTTTTAGGCCCTTGCCATACCAGTGTAATTTTTTTCAACATAGGAGCTTCTCTTTGTAGATCATAATACTTTCGAAGTAAACTGAATTTACAGGCAAGAAGATGTCAGATATTCACCCATATGCCAGCATTTTATCTGTCCCAAGAAAAGACCATACGTTTGATAGCTAACCTCATTCATTGTGAGTCCCTTCTGGATGGCTCTCTTTCTTTTCTGATGGTATGTCTCTTACCTTTAAACTTCTAATCAAGTAATTGCTACTTCTCCCTACCTCCAACTATGTCCCCTGATACTCTCCTTTATAAAGGCTTTAGCCAGATTTCAACAAATAGCTATTAATAAAGAAATACCACAGGACAGTTCTCTTTTAACATACATGATCCCACCAGAAACACTTTTCATTCCTACCCTAAAATATAGGCGAATTATTATCCCCAAAGTCATCTCCCACAATTGTGGTTATTCTAATTCATACAAGCAACTTTGTTCAGTGGTTTTTGTACTATATGTTTGCAGGTCAGAATTTAAGGTAAGTTCTGCACCTCTCAGGGGTTTTTCTGGTGCGGTAACCCCATTAACTCATGATTATATCATATAATCCTATTGAGAGGCTAGTTTTTATATATACCCAGATGTAAACATTAAATTTTTTAAAATGTGATTTAACTAGACCCTTTTTGTCTTAATGAGCTGTGCTTAGAATCCATAGGTTCTAATTTTCTTCATCTGGGATTGTAGAAGAATCTGGCTGAGAAATTTCTTTTGAAATGGATTACCTAAACATCAGTTATTTTATTCTGAAACTTATTGACATGATCTTTTATTGAAGCTGCTAGAAACTCTGTCAATTATTTGAATAGCATATGAAAATATATGATGTTTAAATATTCAAAGGCAAAAAAAAAATCTCACTTAAAAGAAATAATGAATAATTGAAATAAACTCAGGACCTGACCACAACATTGCAAATTACTGCCTAAAAGTCCCTGTGGATGGATAATTCTTTAAAAACAGAAAGCTGTTTTGATCAAAGCCAGATGTTTCTATTTTTAAATTCTTGGCACATTTCCTGAGTAAAAGATTTTCCTCTTCAAAAAGGAAAAGGCAGACATTGCCTTCAGCCTACAGTGCTTGAGCCCCGGGGAAGTAACACTGGTTGGATAAAAGCAGGAATGCTTATTGTTTATGTTTTGCTTTGGACAATTGGTGTGAAAGAACTAGGGTGTGAAGAAAGCTTGGCCTTTGGATTGTTAGCTGTTTGAGCTGTGGGTATGTAGTTAGTGTTTGCAGCATGAAGCAAAGATAAAGTGTGTGAGGGTTTTGTGGGTATTATAAATAAAATGATTCAGTACCTTATAGAACTCATAGTGATTTACCTTTAAGCCTTGTAATGGTTGATAAAAACAGAGGAGGAAATAAAGCTTGCCTGCTTTAGAAGGGCGATGTTGATTAGTGTATGATGGTGCTTTAAGAACTGTTGAGGAATTCTTGGTAAATCTGTAGTTGTAAATGTTACAGATTACAGTAAACCTACTTAATTTTCTCTGCTGCTCAGATTTTTGGTGAGGAAATTTAATGATGTGGATAGATTTCTGACTGAGCTAATACTATCATTTACAATAATTCCTCTGACTTGTAATATTCGTAAGCACCTTATAAAAAGAAAATAATAGGCTTTCTCTTGGATTTTATATTATAAAAAGCTGTTTTCAAGTATTTAAGATTGAAAACTCGATAAGATAATACAAATAATACTTCTCGTAGTAATCTCTGAAGAATCAGCACACTCAAGGATTCTCTTCATCAGCTGTTACACATGAATAAATTTTTTACAATAACTCAAAATCTTTTTCGGCTAGTTAATGAAAGTACAACTTGAGTAAATAAAAATTCAATTTTAAAATGGTTTAATTATCAATTATTTATATTTTATACTTTAAAGCTTGTTTTATGATTTTTTTCTTCTTAGATTCACAATTCCCCCCAAAGAAAGAGGCTTCTACTTGCAGAATACAAAAACTACTCTACTTTAAGCAAAGGGTATTTCATATAAGAAATTAGGTACTTACACAATCGTTGGGAGGGCTGGAGAGTAAGCTTCAAGTTGAACCATCAGAAAGAATTCTGATAACAATAATTTGGAGCTTACCCTGTAAGGAAACCTTGATTTCTCCAATCAGGAAGCCCCTGTCTGAACTGCTGAAAGCAGGATCTCAGTGCCCCAGCTGCAATCTGGGAATTGCAATGCTACCACCAGAACAAATCTGGGGCAAACCAGTCTCTTGAATCTGGCAGTAGAGATAACTGAATGTTGTCAGAGCTGGACAGCTTGTGAATATTTTATATTACTTTAAAATCAATAACTCACATATTCATGCCTCACCTGTACTCATAGGATCCCTCGTTCTCTTCATTTCCCCGACTGTATTTCTGGTAATCTCCCAAGTGTCTCAGAAATACTTGGAAGTAACTCCTTTCCCCTAGCACCCATGTTTTTTTTTGCGCCACCTTGTGCAGAGCAGGTGTTATCCCTGCTCTTCTGCTAAATTACAGTGTTTGATCTGCGTAGCCATTCTCTGATAGTGGATATCACTCATTTCTCCAGAGAGGGGAATGGAAATTCTGATTTCAAGGCCACCGTTATCTTTTACCTGCACTTTCTCACCGTCACATGACCCCATGGAAATAACCCCAGGACATTCACTTGTGGTTCCTCCCTTTCTCCAGAGCTCTCTTCCCTGGCTGGTGGCCAACTGTGTCTCATTCCTGGGCACCAAAGCTACTGAATTTTGCACGTGGCGGTAAATAAGAATGTTAGTGTTGGATTTGTTTAATACTGATGGAGCAAGATAATACATGAGTGATGATAGGGTCCCCATATATTCAAGCCTTTTCAGGGCAGTCTACTTTTGAATATGTAAATAAAGTGACTGAAGCTCTATTCTTTGCGGACTGAAAAAGTCCAGAATTGTTCCCAGTGTTTCTGAAGAATCCTAAGGGAGTACCTACGTTTTCTTGTTTCTTATCCTTGTATTACCAGAGATTCCTTAATTTATTTTTCTAATTGAAACAGCAATGTTTTTCCTGCCATGTCCAAAACTAAATGTGTCAACTATTGCAGTAAAGCACTTCTTTCTTTGTGATCAGGTGAGCTGGTTCTAATTCATTTTATAACCACAAAGAAACTTCTGCCTGGAAATAAGAGGTATTTTTAAGCATTCAGACATAACCTTACTTCTTCTGTGGTTCTATTCCACATTTGTAAAAATCACAATGTATCTTTGTTAGTGGAGGCTTTTGTTATCTTAGTGAGTAATGCTATACTGTAGTGAACACTGGGAAAGTCTAAAACATCTTTGGCCTGTTACCTGCTAAACTATTTTTAAACACTCTGGTAGTTTGACAGTTTTTTCAATCACTACTTAATTACCTCTGTGCTTTGGAAAGGGTCATGAGACACTGTGGATGTCAAATGTTTTTGTCTCTTGCTCAGATTTCTTTGAGGGACAAATGCATCTCAAGCATGGCTGGAAAGACTGAATATAGGAAATATAATTCTAAAAAGTCAGGTGGGGCTAAGGGTCACCTTTAGAGAAATACTATTTAATTACTTTATAATAGGCCTCCAGGAAGAATAATCTATTCTTAATTTTCTTTCACACCCCCACAGATTTCTTTGAGAGTGAATACTGTGTAAAGAATCTCCTTTGTTTGAAAAGAAGAGGCAGGAAATGGAGGAGGGGTGGGGATCTGAGACTGACTAGAGCAAACAAGTTATAGTGCTGGAAGTTCTCATAAATAAAGGGTCTGGCTGTCCTAAGTCAGTCCAGCCTAGGTTGTGTCAACCAAAGTTCTATCAGGTTTGTCAAAGTCTCCACTGGAACATCAGCTCCCCAAAGAGTACCTGTGTTCCTGTTCAACTACTACCAGTCATTCAGAGCCCTACCTGGACTGGATCATAGAAGCAAGAAGAGGAGGATGGTGGTTCTCTTGGTTGCTGTCTGAGCATATTTACTACTTACAGACTTGCAAAATGGCAACCCCAAATCAGTCCATTATATATGACACTTCCTGTGCCCATAAGGGGGTCACGAAGATGGAAAACTTGCCCTCTAGGTTACAGAACTCAATAACCTTTGAGGATGTGGCCATGGACTTCACCCAGGAGGAGTGGGCATTGCTGGATTCATCTCAGAGAAAACTGTACAGAGATGTGATGCTGGAGAACTATAGAAACTTGGCTTCACTGGGACGTCAACTCAGAAAACCTCCTCTCATCACCCAGATGGAGCAGGAAGATGAAATGGAGATAGTAGAGAGAAGAATTCACCAAGATACCTGTTCAGATCAAATCAAACAACCGCAGCAAAAACAAGGTATTTTGGAGAACTACACACTCAATGGCAAGAAGGAACAAACTCTTGGAGGCAATCCCATTCAATGTAGTGAAATTGATGAAGCCTTGAGTGTGAAATCCAGCATTACTCAGAATAAGAGAATTTACTCTGGCAAGAAACCCCATCAATACCTTGACTCTGCAAAAGCCCTCAGAGATTCTTCACATCTTAAGCCACATGAAGGAATTCTTCCTCTGGAAAAATCTTATGAATGTGAAAAAGATGAAAATGCCTCTAACTTAGCTGGGCACAAGAGACAACATGCAGGGAAGACATCCTATGAATGCAGTGACTGTGGGAAAGTCTTAAATTCAATCTCACACCTTAAGAAGCATGAAAAAACTCACATTAGAGAGAACCCTTTTGAGTGTAGTCAGTGTGGTGAAGTATTACAGAGCCATTCATCCATTAAGTTGCACATGAGAACTCACACTGGAGAAAAACCGTTTAAGTGTGATCAGTGCGGGAAAGCCTACAGCTCAAGCTCTTACCTTACACGTCACAAGAGAATTCACACTGGGGAGAAGCCCTATGAGTGCCACGACTGTGGAAAAACCTTTCGAGATAGCTCACTTCTCAGACAACATTCAGGGACTCATTCAAGAGAAAAACCCTACAAATGTAATCAATGCAGCAAAACCTTCAGTAGAAGCTCTAGGCTTACCATACACCAGATAACACATACTGGAGAGAAACCCTATACATGCAATGATTGTGGGAAAACCTTCAGTATTCTCTCATATTTTAAAAGACATAGGAGAATCCACACTGGGGAGATAGGCATTGAGTGTAGCCACTGTGGTAAAGCCCTAAGTAGTAAGTCATCTCTTAAGATACACCTGCGGATACATACTGGAGAGAAACCTTACAAATGTGATCAATGTGGAAAAGCTTTTAGGCTGAGCTCCAACCTTATCACACACAAGAAAATTCATACTGGAGAGAAACCCTGTAAGTGCAATGACTGTGGAAAAGCCTTCAGGGATCGCTCATGCCTTAAAGAACATGTGAGAATTCATACTGGAGAAAAACCATTTACATGCAATCAATGTGGAAAAGCCTTCAGAGTGAAATCTTTCCTTGTTTTGCATAAGAAAATTCACATGAAAATGAAACATGAATGTAAGGAATGTGGGAAAACCTTCCGTGGACCCTTATCTTATAGGAGGCATATGAAAGTCCACACCAGGGGTAAGAAACCTTTTAACTGCAGTGAGTGTGGAAAAGCTTTTAGCAGGCATGTGTCCCTTACAATACATATGAGAACTCATACGGGAGAGAAACCCTATGAGTGTAATCAATGTGGAAAATCCTTTAGTGTAAAGTGTAATCTCACTGTGCACAAAAGAATACATACTGGAGAAAAACCTTATAAATGCAATGTCTGTGGGCAAGGTTTCAGTAAACCCTCAGCCCTTCAGCGTCATGAGAGAACTCATGCTCAATAAATCCCCTATTAATGATATCTGTATAAAGTAGCTTTCATTGAATGAACTCTCAGTCTTGAAGATGTACAACCAAATGCTAAGTGGGAGGCACTGGCTATGAAGAATGTGAGAAAGCCTCTGAATAATGCATACATGGAAGAAACCTAAGTTATGCAATGACTGTGAGAAATCCTTTATTCATTCATTATCCCTTAGAAGATATGTGATAACGCTGAAGGGAAAATGTTTTAATATTTTCAAGACTTGTTACTTGAGAAAAATAAAAACCTAATGTTTTAAGCCACCAAAAAAAAAAAAAAAATGAATCTCCTTTGTGCAGTAGCAAAAAAAGAATAAGCATGATTTCACCACACTATTCATGTCTTTTGTCACACTTCTGTTTATTTGTATGAAATCATAATCTTTAAGACATTCTAACCAGTATCCAGGAATAGTAAATAACCCTTACTGGAGGTTAATTTATTTTGAGACAAGTTTTCTTTATTTAATGAACATTTACTTAGATTCTTAATTTTCACTGTTATAGTCTGAAGATTAATGTATTATAAGAATTTAAGAACTTTTATTGAGATATAATTGACATACAATAAACTGCATATATTTAAAGTGTACAATTTGATATTTCTTTCCTTATTAGTAATGAATATATGGCAATCCCAATTCACAATTCATCCCACCTCAACCTCTACCCAGCCACCCCCGGCACTTTCCCCTCTTGGTGTCCATATGTTTGTTTTTTACATCTGTGTCTCTATTTCTGCTTTGCAAACAATTTATTATAAGAATTTAAAATTGCAGTGCATTTTTTCACATGAAAACAATGTGATGGAAATCTTTTCACAAGAGATTTTAATACTATAGCTGATATACTGTATATTTATAATGATAAAGAGACTAATGCTGATCTGGTAGCAAAAATTACAAACAATAAAACTGCATCAAATAGTGGTATATTGTCTTGAATACTGGTATATGAAGTTTGCTTAAAGGAAAAATGATACACTCTGAAGGAAGTTGGGTACTTTTTAAGTGCACAGGTGGCTGATAAAATAGATGCCTAATTTTTGATCAAATGCACCTTCATCTTGATATATATGGTATACAGAGGACAACTCTTAGTCTTTGTGATCGTTACTTCTTTTTCTTTATGGGGTGGATAGTGTTCCCCACCTAGATGAATGTCCCTCAGGTAAATGGAAAAGAACTGGGTAAAGAGAGTAGCAAGGACAATACCCTAAACATATAGTGCATGTAAATGAAAAAGTTAATGTATTTGATTGAAGTAACTGAATTTTGACAAAGAAGAGATAAAAACATCATGTGTACTGATTTCTTTGAGACCCCAAAGATGATTGTGTCTGACAGTTTCTGATTTTGGTTGTTAGGTGACTCCATCAGTCCAGTACCTTGGTAGCTGCTTGGTGGATAAAGGAGTGAGTTTTAGGTCACACACATGCCTGAACTCAAAACTGCTTGGGAAATTTTACTCCTCTATCTTCTTAATTTCCCAGTATACTCACTTACAAAATGCTATCAATTTTGCCTCCAGAGCGATTTTAAATCTGTCCCTTCCTTTCACCAGGATAACACCATTACCCTATTATATTTATCAAGCCCTACTATTTTTATAGTTTTCTGATTAGTTGCCAGGATGCCACTTACTTCCTACATTAATATAGTCTTTACATTAATGGATTGACAGAGTTCTAATCTAAAATATTCTGATCAGCATAGTAGTTTACTCCATAATTAAGATTTAGTAAATTCCATGTATAGTTCCCAGGCCAATTGTAGCCCAATTGTGGGCTGAGGTCTACTTAAGATATTTAGAAAATAGAGCCATTTACCCAGCATAGGTCAATTGACAGAATAATAAATTATTTTCATCTATTTGCCACTACCTACATAAAATTGTTTTCAGTAGTCATCATTCTAGGGGACTTGAATTTATTAGTAATTGTGATCGAAGTTAGGTGTAATTAATATCTATTGAGCTTTAATAATCATTAAAAATTATCTTGTATATTATAAATTATTAACTAAAGAAGAACTGGATGAGAATATAGTGTTCTTATATACTTGGAGAGGCACTGATTTAGTGTTCTTTACCAAAAATGGATTATCTTGACACCTTATTTTCAACAAAAATGTAGGGGGGCCATACTCAGAAATTTCTGTCATACGAATGAATACTAAAAAAAAAAAAACAAAGTTGGATTTTAAGGCTTCCTCCTTGAATTATTATCTATTGTCCAGAGGAAAACAGTGACGATATTGCCGTGGTATTTGAAGTCCTTCATATTCTAATCTCTACTTTTTTGCAGTTCTGTTCTCACTTTTTGCCACTTCTTCCATATATTCCATATGTGGTCGAAGCCATAGCCATAAAAGTCTGGTTACTTAGCAGGTAAAATCTAACTCTCCTTCCAGAACTATCTCAGCTTCCCCCACATCCCTCCCTGGTGACCTTTCACCACTCTCTGTGCTCCCTAAGCACCGCACTCATACCTCTTTCATAGCACTCATTTAGTTTAGTTGAGGGCATGCTTCTGCAGCTATACCCTGTGATAACTGAGAGCACGTAGCCCACAGGCAACATTGAAAACATGTTTAATTCATTGGTATAGGAGACACGTTATATGTCAAAGAGTTACTTTTCACTCCTGTCTGCATATCAGAATCTTCAGCAGAGCTTTGTGAATTTACAGGTACAGGGCACCCACCATTCCATATCTGCCAGATCTGTTTTCTCTCAGAGGTGGGTCTAGGTCTGTGTATTTGTAGCAGAAGCTCCACAGATGATTCTAATGTGGGAATAATTGAGTAATTGTAAAAGGATAGATCAGTGAAGAATAGAATTACAACTACCAAATAATAAAAGCTGTGTCAAGTGTGAGTTTTAGGTAAAGATCTCTGTCCCTTTAGAAACCTCAACCAAACCTTGCATGAAAGGATTCATTCAAAATGGATATGACCGTCTTTTAGGTGAGTAGGATTCAGCTCAACTAGTCAGAACCAGGTAGCAGAATTCTGTTTTAATGGATGAACATAAGATTCAATTGTGTTCTATGCTCAGATCACCTATGGAGGAAGCAGGCCCTGAGATGGGGTTAGGAGCTCAGGCAGTTTATTGGGGCATAACCCACATGGGGGAAAGAGGGAGGAGTGGAGTTGGGCAGTAGGGGGCAGACCTGACACAGGTGATGTCTTTGGCCCACCACTCTCACTGAGGCTGTTCAGGGAGTCCTCAACTTTAAGTCAGCTGAAGCACCTCTCTGAGGTGTACAGTCTGCTGATAACAGATTCATAAATCATCCTCATGCAAAGGCAGGTGTACCTGTAAATATTTCTCGCCAGTCCATGTATCATTTGACATTCATTTTACCAATGAAAACTTCCTTTATCATCACTTATGCTAATTAGCAAAGTATCTGGGGCTGGTCAGAGATGAAAATAGTCCAAGCTATAGTTGTTTGATTGTGGAACTCCTGATGAGTTCTTCAGATGCTGAGTAACTATGTGTGAGTATGTGTTTTTAATGAAGGTACTTCAAATATTAACAAACTACTTCTAAGGTGTAGAATAAAAGCTAGCATACATAGTGCTGTCTATGCCAAAATGTTTTTAAAGTAAATCAGAGATAATGTAACATTTTCCCATTGAGTAGCTGTGTGTATTGTACTTGGATAATACACCCAAATTCTTCAAGCATCAGCTTCCTCCTTTGAAAAATAAGGATGATAATTCTTTTTCCATTAGATGGTGGGGTGAGTGCTTAACAAAAAGGCATGATGGGCGGTGAGTTTTGATAAAAGTCACCGGCTATTTTATTTTGCAGGTGAGGCACATGCAACTGGGGGTAAAATAAATTCTCAAAGTTATCTGGCTTATTGGTGAAAGAGCAAGAGAGAATCCAAGCTAATGGAATTTGTGTGGTAGTTATGCCAATGCATTGTCACCATTATTTACCCAATAAAAGACTTTATTTTTTTAAGAAACTAGTAAATAAATCAATTTTTAAGCTGTGTTGGGTCTGTTGCTGCACACGGGCTTTCTCTGGTTGTGGTGAGCAGGGACTGCTGTTCATTGCGGTGCATGGGTTTCTCATTGCAGTGGCTTCTCTTGTTGTGGAGCACAGGCTCTAGGCACGCAGGCTTCAGTAGTTGTGGCTCCCAGGCTCTAGAGCACAGGCTCAGTAGTTGTGGCACAGGGACTTAGTTGCTCCTTAGCATGTGAGGTATTCCGGGGCCAGGGATCAAACCCGTGTGCCCTGCATTGGCAGGTGGATTCTTAACCACTGTGCCACCAGGGAAGTCCCAAAGACTTTATTTTTAATAGTCATGTGAAACATTGATGGTCTGAACAATATTTGAAATGCAGGTGTTACTAGGAGGATTAGGTTTCTTAATATGCTTACCACAATATCACTTAATAGATTGCCACCTGGATAAGATCTATAGTATTGTGAGATGGGAAATTTTGACTGAGGAATAGAAAGGGTGAAAGATATTTTTGGACTACTAAATTATAACTCAAAGATTTTGAATGTCCAGGTGGCAACAAATGCAGAGAGGATGAGAGAGAAATCTGGAGATGGGAAAGAAGTTAGAAAAGGACATGGAAAGATATTGGAGAAAATGTGGCTTATAACTTTAGCTCAGAACTTGCATGTTGAGCTACGTGCTACTGATAATCATAGTGTAGCTAAGTTTTACAATATGACATACATTTTTTATAATTTGTGTGAAATGTGTCATGCTTATAGCATTCATTTAGCTTGGCTTTTTTGAGAATGAATTACTCTTGAATTTTTCAAACTTCTAAACTCAGTGATTCGTTTATTAATAAATATTAGAATGCATTGAATTAATGTACTGTTTTAAGATAGTGATGAGTTATTGATTTCTGCAAATACTGTGTATATTATCTAAGATCAATATATTTCATTACCATATTGGTAAATCTTCTGTCTGGAATTGTACTTTGAAAGCAATCTTACTCTAGAACTTACAAAGCCTATTAACAGCTGTCTAATTATAGGAAAACTATATCTGCATTTACATAATATTTTCATACTTAATTAAAACTTTGCTGATGATGTCTTCATGGAATTTCTCCCTACTCTCAAAACTCACTTTCTGTATAGTGCATTATTTGGGGATAATATCTCAATTGTAGTGACCTCAGTACTCTCTAATGTAGCTCTACATAGAGTATTATCATCATTATTTGATTACTTGTTCCACTCCTTTAAATAGATTCTGATTGTATCATATTATCTCTTTGATTTTAGATTCCCATTATTATAATTACATTTTGACAACCTCTGTTATAACCATTCCAAAACATTTCATTTGACTGATTGAATACATTTTATTTCGATTATACCTGATTGATTTCTAATACTAAGAATAATAGTTAATGTCAATAATACTTTTTTAAAACGGAGAATTAATATTTTGATATTTAATAATTTGAGGGAAAATTTTTCTGTTGGCAAACATTGCTTTCTTTCTTAGATATGAGAAAAATAAGATGATTATGGATTGATGATACTGTTTTGTATTTGCATATTATATGTAGAATGCATACTTTACAGATATGTGCACATAGTACATATGAGTGGCATAGGTGTATTTATTCACCTGCCTCTCACTAAAATATTTTAATTTATTCCTGAACTATCCTGCCACTGAAGTGAAAAGCCATTAAGTGAACAAAAATATTTCTACCAGTTTTAATGGAAAAATTATGCATTCTATTCCAACCTAAGATATCAGTAAAATTTTCACAAATAGAAAAAATATATCAACTGAAAAATAAAAACAAATGCAAATAAGGAAAACAATCAGTTTGGAATTAAATAGTTCACTCAAAATGTACTGTAATTAAAGTTTATAGCATTCATTTTTCCTTTATTTTTGCAATGGTTTCTTTAGCAAGTTTTCATCCAATTTGTGGCCATGGTCATCTTGCACTTCTATACTTATCTATAAAGATAGAGCATAGTGAAATACCTTCAGAGCAAAATAAGTACAAACAGGAGACTATGTTGAAATACATGGAAATAGCACATGATGTGTGCATAATACAGATGGGAAAGTCATAGAAGATGACTTGGCAAACACATATAAGACATTTGTTTTCATCCAAACAAGAGGCACAATGCAAAAATGTTCCATTTGATATTCTCTGACTGAACACATGGAAGACAAATTGGTATTTGTCTTTGCCTGCAACTATAATTTGAAATACTACTTATAGTGTATTTATTTAGTGTGTTTTTAGTAAAAATATTATACCCCACCAAAAACCCCCAAAACCAGAGAAATTGTTGTGGAAGAAGTCTTTAAACATGTAAAATAATTCTGTTGTTTATTTTTATACTCCAACATGGAAAACATAACTATTTAAAACACTTTTCATTCATTTAAAAGAAATCCTATTTATGGGTTTGGAAGAACTTAGATATGTTCCGAGAGTAATTTGTCAATGACCTGGTGAAAATAAAATTCATGCAATTTTAGCAATAATTCAGGACCAAACTCATGTGAAAGAACACTCACTAGGGTGAAACTACCTCATTATCTGTTTTGGGAGATAATCTTGGACTCGGTAGGATCTTCCCTAGTTTATGATAATTGTTTGCATTAATAGGGTTAGGAGTAAGTTTCACTATAATACCTCAGCACTGTTCAGGGTACATCAAATACCCATTCAAGGGTATAAGCCAGAAAAGAGGAATCGGGAGTTATGGCCAACCACAATTTCCACTCCAAAGTATCAAAATAATTTAGTAGCCTTTATATATTACATAAAGTTTTATCCATTGTTACAACTGAAAACTTCTGATCTACTGAGATCTCTTCTTTATTGTTGAAAGTGTCTGGCACTTTTCAGACTTTTTTCTCCATTAAGACTCACTTAAGCATTTTCCTAGGGGAGCTGTAGCATTGAAAGGCTTTCTCAAAGTTAATTTTTTTTAATCCTTTTTCACACTAGAGATGTTTGTTTATGTTGGTAAGCATGAGAGTGTCCTAGTTATTCCAGCCGTGGTCTGAGTACCAGCAGCATCACTATTACCTGAGAGCTTGTTAGAAATGCAGACTTTTAAGCTTCCCTCCACACCTACTGAAACATAATTGACATTTTAGCAAGATCCTTAGATTGAAAAACACTGTCTAGGTTAAACACCAAGTCTGTTGAAACAGGAAATACATAGTTGGAGTGAGTCAGGGTAGTTGGGATACAACAAAGTGTGAGGAAATTAAGGGAATGTTAGTGTGACCGAGTGGAGTCAGCCTGATGCCAAATTATCATTCAGTGTGGTGAAAGCTAAGCAATAAAAAAAGAATTATAAAAACAGATATAGCACATTCCTCTGTGCCATATCATAGCCCAATCACAAGTTTGAACTGAGGGAGAAAGGAAATCAAGAAATATGCTATAGAAATAACACATACAGTTTTTTTTTAAAATGTATATTAGTGAAAATGAGATGCTGGTTGTATATATCCTTCTTACCTCTGTGGCATTTATTTTAGTGATCTACACAAAGAGCATAACACATAGATCAACTCCAATGAATTTATAGTGTATTACTGAGTAAGTAAAATAGGAATGTTTCTTCTCAAATTCTCTTATCTTCAAATCACTTTTAATTCTTTTGATTACATCCAAGAATAAGGTTTTAAGTGCCAGTGAGTATATACCTGATTTTATAGGTTATTGCATCAGATAATTTCCAAATAAGGAAGGCTTGTTATGCTTCTCTAACCAGGAAGCCATGCCCTAGCTCACAGTAAACCTGGAGGAGCAGGGAGTATTCAGATATCATTTCTAATGATTTAGCTGGCAAGCAGCCAATATTCAAAACAAAGAATTCAGAATTGAGAATCCACATGTTAAAGGTCTTTCTATACATTGATATCTGTCCAATATATATGCTTTAATTTTACTTTTAGAAGTTCCAGATATGGTTGTAGCTATAATAGGTAGTCTGATTTCCCACATGTTTATAATTGCATACTGCTATAATATAAACCTTTATTGTAATAGTTACTTTATGTTCAATTACAATGATAACATACTTGATTTATCTTAATAATTTTGATTTTGATTACATCTAGAATCAATTTTAATGCCAGGAGTTTGTTTTGGCAATATTAAAAAAGTAAAATTTGACCCTTTCATATACTTGCTTTGGAATATTTATTGTGTTTTTTTTTTTTTTAGCAGTAACTCTTGAAATTTGTTATGGTTATACTCATATAAAATCTGTGAGTCCATATTAAAGTCCATAACTGTTATTAAGGAGAAAGAAGTTATATCATTGATTTACTGCTCTATCTCTCTTATACCAACTCTTCAGATGAGTACAGTAAATACTGAAGAAAAGGCATACAAAAGTGTATTTAATATTTACTTGCAAAGTTAGAGACAAGGTGTAACTCTTGACCTTGTATTTTATGATTATTTGATTTGAGTTTTGATCAGCTATCCATACACCTAAAATAAAAATCTCCTGTGGGATGACACCACTAGTTAGTATTAAATACAAGTTTTATAGTCACCCTATTACAATGTAGTGGAGTTGGGAGGCCAAAGAGGAAATGTGAGTGAGTGAGTGAAGTTAGCCCATTGTGACAAGATCTACTAGTTGAACCTCAAATCCTTTATCTTTTCTTGCTGATGTGGTCCTATGACTAAATTCTCACTATGGCATGTGAGTAGAGTGATGTGTCCAACTCTGGTTCAACTAATTAAGATGCCTACTCTAGATTTGTTTTCCCTTTCCCATCTTGAAGATTGATGAAAACAACTGGAAAAGTCTTGGAAGTGGCATGTTAAGAATGAAAGAACTGTCCTGCTAGTCTGGGTCCTGGGATAACTTTGCTGAACTGGGCCCATCTATCTCCCCTGGACTATCATGTGAGGCAGAAAAATACATTTCTATGTTCTTCAACAAGTGTATTTTTCAGTCCCTTGCTTACAGCTTATAGTAGCTTAGCCTTCAGTCTAATGCAACTATGTGGTTTTTCTGGTAATTATAGCCGGGATGACTATATAATTGACAAAACTGGAAACTTTTGAGTATAAGAGAACAGGTGTAAATTGGCAATATTAGAATGAGGGGGAGGAAGTATTAGTCCAGAGCTGCTCAGGTTGTAAAACCATTTTTTCTTTCCCTGTTATGACAGTCTTATATACTCATCCAAGCATGTTATAAGGCTCCCTCACAGACTAAAACATTTCTTCACCTGGTTTATGATAGGGGTACTATTTTATGAGCTCAACATTTCAGATAATGGACACATTTTCCTTCCCTAAAATATTTAAAGAGTAAAATAAATGGCAGGGAAAAATTGTCACCCCAGGATCCTTCCTTTACAGAATACCTATGTTACATTGATCCTGTTCGCAGTAGCCATGGGGTTTCCATATGGTCTCAGTATAGATTTAGTCTAGGTTTCTGTTCCCAGGAGCCTTGCCTTCTCTAATTAACCTTTCTGAGTTTGGAATCCTCATTTATAAAATGAGACTAAGACTATTTAATATCCATTGCAATTGTGAAGATTAAGAGAAAGAAAGCACATATGCTGTTTATGATAGTGTCTGGCTAATGAAAACCAGCCAATGTGCAGTGGCAATAAACAAAAGTTCTGAAGTACCTAAAACTAGACACATCCAAAGCAGAAGTCATCATCACTTTAACACCTGTACATCTTTTTGTGTGGGGGGAAAGGAGTACAGAGAATAATTTAAAATGTCCTGTTATTATCTAGAGGTACTGTTTTTTTCCTATGCATGCATATGGTCATATGGGAAATTCTTTTGGTAAATGGCATCATGTTATATACACTGTCAAACTTAGATAGATTCAAGTACTGAATAAAAAGAATTACAGATTTCATCAATTGCTAACATTTCTAATTTCATTTCTAATAGGCTCAATAAAATAAAAAAACTCTTGACCTTATGCCTCTTAGAACAGAGGTCCATCTTGGTATTATGCCTGTCAAAATAAATACTTTGGGCCCCAAATGGCCAAAGCAATCTTGAGGGAGCAAAGCTGGAGGTATCATGCTTGCTAATTTCAAACTATATTACAAGGCTCTAGTAATCAAACAGTATGGTATTGGCATAAAAAGTCACACAGACTTTTGAACAGAATTGAGAGCACATAGTTGAGAGTACAGAAATAAACTCGTGTATATAGCCAACTAATATTTGACAAAGGAGCCAAAAATACTCAATAAGGAATGGATATTCTCTTCAATAAATGATGTGGGAAAACTAGATATCCACATGCAAAAAATGAAATTGGACCCTTACCTTACACCATTAACAAAATTAGCTAGGAATGGATTTGAAGACTTCAACACAAGACCTGAAACTGTAAAACTCCTAGAAGAAACATAGGGAGGAAAACTCCTTGCTTTGGTCTTGGCAATAATTTTGGACATGTCACCCTAAGTGCAGGCAACAAAAGCAAAAATAAACAAGTGGGATTACATCAAACCAAAGAGCTTCTGCACAGCAAAAGAAACCATCAGAAAAAATGAAAAGGCAACCTATAGAATGGGAGAAAATATTTGCAAACCATACACCTGATCAGGGGCTAAAAAATGTCATTAAAATCAATAGCAAAAAAAGTAATCTGATTAAAAAATGAGCAGAGGATTTAAATAGACATTTTTCCAAAAAAGACATACAGATGACCAACAGCTACGTGAAAATGTGCTTAATATCATTAACAATCAGGGAAACTCCAAATCAAAACTACAGTGAAACCTGTCAGAATGGCTATCATCAAAAAGACAAGGGATAACAAATGCTAGTGAGGATGTGGAGAGAAGAGAACCTTGGTACACTATATGTGAAAATGTAAACTGGTACAGCCACTATGGAAAATAATATGGAGGTTCCTCAAAAAATTAAGACTAGAACTACTATATGATTCAGCAATCCCACTTTGGGATATATACCCAAAGGAGATAAAATCACTATGTTGAAGAAATATCTGCATTTCCATATTTATTGTAGCATTATTTACAATAGCCAAGACATGGAAACCACCTAAGAGTCTACTGATGAATAAAGAAAATGAAATATATGTATAGTATATATAATTCAGCCATAAAAAGGGAAATCTTGTCATTTGCAACAACATGGATGGAACTTGAGGGCATTATGCTAAGTAAAATAAGTCAAAAAAAAAAAAAGACAAATACTATTTGATCTCACTTACATGTGGAATCTAAAAACATTGAACTCTTGGAAACAGTGGAATGGTGGTTGCCAGGGACTGGGGGGTGGATAAAATGGAGAAATGTTGATCAATTGGTACAAATTTTGTTATAAGATGACTAAGTTCTAGAGATCTAAGGTACAGCATGATAACTATAGTTAACAATACTGTATTGTATAGTTGAAAGTTGCTATGAGAGTAGAGCTGTAATGTTCTCACCATAACAAGAACAGCAACAAAATGGTAATTAAGTGAGGTGAAGGATGTGTCAACTAACTGTTGTGGTGAGCATTTCACTGTATATATTTGAATCAAATCATCACATTGTACACCTTAAATTTATACCATGTTATATGTCAACTCTATCTCAAAGTTAAAAAAAAAATACTTTGGAGCCTTTTCCTTTTTCTTTTCCCTCAGCCTATCATTTCTAGGGGTGGAGAACTTCTATACCCAGGGCTCCATGACTCCTTGGATTCCGTATTTTAACCTAAATGTAACTGCTAGCCGATACTGAGATCCTTGGTATTTACCCTAGGGATTCACCGTACAGCAGAGTACATTTTGAAAAATCAGAAGACATACATAGAAATTTTCTATGCACCTGACTTACTATCATAGCTTTATGCTTTTGATGCTTCTTTACCTGATATCAGAGATGAGGAAAATTCCAGGTCTGTCAGTTTATAAATCATCTGATTTTCATAATTAGAAAACATATACAGTTATCCTCAGCATATTCTGTCCTTCATGTTTTATTAGAAAATGTCTCATATATAGTTTAAAGCAATTCTGTTTTTTCTGCACTATTTCCTTTTCTCAAAACAGCCCAAAGTATGAATATACAATCACTGGTTAAGAGTGATCAGTTTATGTTTGCACATAAGGTGTTCCACTATTTCAAATAATATTTTAAAAAGGTAGTGTAGGGTATCAATTGAGGAGGGAACATTTATTTTGATAATTTTATCACATGATGAAGTGGGTTTCATTGTGGCCCCCCCAAAAATATATGTGCATGTGCTATTTCTTAGAACCTGTGAATGTTACTTTAGTTAGAAAAAGGGTCTTTGCGAATGTAATTAAGTACAGAATTTAAGATGATGAAATAATCCTGGGTTATCCAGGTAGGTCCCAAATCCAATGACAAGTATCATTATGGGAAAGACAAAGGGAATTTGAGACAGAAAAGAATATAGAGACACACCAGCACAGAAAGTGATATGAAGATGGAAGCAGAGATTGGAGTTCCACAAGTCAAGGAAGCCAAATAATGCTGGTACCCACCAGAAGTTCAAAGAGGCAAGGAAGAATTCTCCCCTAGAACTTCCATGCGGACTGTGTCTCTGCTGATTTCAGATGTCTAGCATCCAGAACTGCAAGAGAATAAATTTTTGTTGTTTTAAGCTATCCAGTTTGTGATACCTTGTAATAGCAGTTACAAGAAACAACATATATGCCATATTATTAATAGCTGTTTTTTCCCAACTAATATTATATAAGGAGCCTTTTCTATGACAAAAATATTCTTATAGACATTTGCAACAAGATATGCAAAATTAGATTTCTTAACGAGTGAAATTTACTTTTGATAAAGAGGAAATAACATGAATGAGACTTATCTTTGTTTTAGTTTTCTATAGCTCCATGAACATTGCCATAAATTTAGTTGCTTAGAACAGCACAAATTTATTATCTCACATTATGTAAGTCAGAAGTCTGGGCACAGCACAGCTGGGTTCTCACTGTTTCACTAGGCTGAAATCAAAATATTGGCTGCAGCTGAGGTTCTCATGGGGGTTGGTGATGGGGGTGGTCAGAACCCTATTACAAGCTCACCTGCGGTTGGCATAATTAATTTGCTACTATAGGATTTGTTACTGAAATCTCGGTCTCTGCACACTGGCACTGAATCAAAATCATAGAGACAGAGTTTTGGGTGAAGAAGAAAAGAGCAGGTTTATTTCTTTGCCAGGCAAAGGAGGCCATAGCAGGCTAGTGTCCTCCAGACTGTGTTCTCCCCTAAAGGGTTCAGTGAGTAAAACTTACAGTGTTAGCTCAAAAGAGGGTTCTTGACAAGGGTCGGGGCAGATGAGGGGTCTGCATTCTCCTCTTCTCAAGAAACATTTCAAAGGCGTCAAGGCTGGCATCAGAAGTCTGGAGATTGGGTCTGTTGGTCTCCAGGGTTATTGTACCATGACCATCTCTTCTGGAATAAAGAATGCTTACAAAGAAGAGGAGGTTCAAAGAGGAAAAACACCAGATGCCTGATATAGCTTTAACTAGCAAGTGAGTAACTTTAAGCAATTAAATGCGAAGGAATCATTAATGAAAGAAAGGAAAAAAAATATGGAAAGACATGCAAGTGAAGCATAAAGGGATGGAGACCTATTTGTCCCGTGAGATTTAGCTATAACAGACTGAGGTACCTGTTTTCCTGCTAGCTATGGGTTGGGAACAGCTCTCACCTCCTAGAGACCACTCACATTCATTGCCATGTGGACCCCTCTATCTTTAAAGTCAGCAAAGTTCCTCTTCTAGTGGAGAAAAAGCTTTGCCTTTAAAGGATTTATGTGATTCGCAGGTTCACCCAGACAATCTCCCTATTTTAACATTAACTAATTTAGGACTGTAATTACATCTGCAAAACCCCTTCAAAGCAATACTTAAATTAGTATTTGATTGCATAACTGGAAAAATTCATGTGTATCTCAGAGCCTGGGAGTCTCATGAAGGCTATCTTAGAATTATGCTTACCATAATGTTCCTGCCTGAAACAACTAAAAAAACAGATAAGTTACGTGAGAATGGTTTTCACATTGTTGGACGTCAGGTGATGTTTTTACAGTGGTTGTTAAGAGATGGGAATAAAATGTGCAATCCTGATAATTGCTTACTGCATGTGGAGGATTTCCAGGTAACAGCAGAAGGTGTAGGAATCCAGTAAGAGTCCAGCAGTTTCTCTAAGTTAAGGAGATGGAACTGAGAGCCTGTGAGGCCAAGTGTAGGGTTCTGGAGAACAGAGAATGATCCCAGAGAAAACTTTAGAAATCTCAAAGGGTTCCATTCGTGTCTTCAGCTGAGCACTGATCAGCATATTCAAGTGGGGGAACTTAGCTGTGGCCACAGAGAATCACTCAAAAAGACGGAACAGATGGAAGGAATAATCCCCAGGATTTACACAAGGCTGGAAATATTCCTCTTCCTGCCAAGTGGGGAGTGCCATAATTCAGGGGCTATTGGGTAGAGTCCTCTAAAGTGTGCTGCCTCAGTGGTGGGTTAATATTAGCTTTACACTGAATTGTGTTCTAATCCCTGTGTAATAAAGCTTAAAGGCATGAAAGGATTAAACTGTTTTAAGCAAGTTAACTGCAGCCCAGGAAAAATACTCAGGAATATTTGAATATAAAATATCCAGTACTCAACAAGGTAAAATTCATAATATCTGGTATAAAATACAATTTTTCTGGCATGGAAGAAATCAGGAAAATATGACCTGTTATGAAGACAAAAATCAATAAATAGAAATGTGACCTAGAAATGTCATAAATGATAGAATTAATAGATGAGGACATGAAAACAATTATTATAGCTGTATTCCATATGTTCAAGAATGGAGAGAAAATGTTGGAGAGACATATCAAAAAAGACCAAAACTGAATTTCCAGAGATAAAAATGGCAATGTCTAACAGAAAAAATACACTGGATGGAATTCATAACAAATATTGAAGAAGAAAAGATTAGTGAATTTGTAGACATAGCAATAGAAACTATCCAAAAATGAAAAACAGAAAAAGACTAAAAAAGAACAGTACGTCAATGAGCATGGGACAATATTTCATTTCTGTGTATTAAAAATGAACAAACAGAAATTGAAAATTTTAAAACACCATTTTACAATAGCATAAAAATAAAAAGCTTAGGGATAAATCTCTCAAAAGAGATATAAAACCTGTACAACTGAAATGTTCAAAACATTGCTGAGAGAAATTAAAGAAGAGCTAAGTAACAGAGAAAGAGAAACCCAAATTTAAACACCCAATATATTAAGATGTCAGTTCTCTCCAAATTCCCTCCTAAATTGGTGTGTGTATATATTCAACATAATTCCAACTAAAATCCTATCAAAGCTCTTCTATAGAAATTGACAAGCTGCTTCTAAAACTCATATGGAAACTCAGAGTGGCTAGGAGAGCCAAACTTGGACAAAGAAAAAGAAATTTGAAGGGTTTACACTTTCTGATTTTAAGACTTATTTAAAGATATAGTAACTAGGACTGTGGTACTTGTCTAAGGATAGATGAATACATCAATTGAACAGAACAGAGAACACAGAATTAGAAACATTCATTGAATTTTGACAAAAGTGAAGACAATTCAGTGGATAAAGGGTAGTTCTTTCAATAATTTGTGTCTAAAAATTGGATATCTATATGCAAAAATATGAACTTTAATCCATATGTCTTACCATATATGCAAAAGTTAACTCAAATGATACATGGAACTAAATATAAATCCTAAAACTACAGATCTTTTTAGAAGAAAATCTAAGAGAAATCTTTGTAGTCTTGAGTTAGGCAAATGTTTCCAAGGGGCCTGAGGCACTTTGGGGTGTTATGCATATATTTGTGAACTTGATTGTGCTGATGTTTCCAGGATGTATACATGTCAACCTTCAGTCATGTTTTCCTTTGTGCAGGTTACTATATCTCAACAATTGGTTAATTTTTTTTTTTAACGGAAAAGTTCCCTTTTATATTAATTGAAGCCGCAAGGATTAAAATCAAAGTCAACTTAACCCAATTGCAGAGAGAGGTATTTATACCAAACTGCTTTAGCAGTAACCAAACCTGACTGGCCACTTTCCATTAGCCACTTTGAGAGTGTACAAGGTGGGATTTGAAGATTGATCAGGAGAGGTGGATGAGTGAGGGATTTATTTAGAGACAGAGCACTGTTAGAGACCTCTGCTACTGTTTTCCCCTCTATCCCATATGTTAGGGGAATACTTCAAGGTCTCCTTAAACCAGTGATCAAGTAAGAGACCTTTAGGAAAATTCCCCCTGAAGACCTGGCCTATGAGCTCTGGAAGCTGGACAGGCAGAGACTAATACCTGATTCATGGATTAAAATAAGCTGAAGCTGGGAGTCTGGCCCGTTGCCTGACAGCAGAACTGAGGGAGAAGGCTGTAGCATGTGTGAGCTGCACTCCAGAAATGCCAGGAAATGTGCCTGTTTTTGTTGCCCAGATGTGCACAACACAGAAAGGAGCTGGCGGCCAGTTGCACTGAAAGGAATTCTGATTATACAGATCACCTGTAGGATGACATGATCCTAATAGATACAGTCTACTGTGGAGTGCACTGCCACAAATTCAGACATGAAAATTGTTCACAGTCAGCTGGAGGAGGCAACACCCATTCCAACAAACTGAAATCCGAGAATCTTACCATGGGCTCGCCATGGAACGCATGAAAGCACCCTGATATCAACGACAGGCATCTGCCTCATCGGGGCATCAACATAAGATTCCAACCTTGTCAGTTGACTATGCGTTTTATGTCTCTTGCTTCTTTTTCTTTGCCCACCATAATGCAGAAGAAACAGTGCCGTTGTGGTGAGTGGGGAAAGAGAAGTAGAAGAGTATGATGGAAACTGATGAAGAAGACAACTGTGTGCCCTGGGTCAAATGATGCTAGCTCTTCCCTAAAATCTATTCTTTCTTAGTGATACACTCTTAATTTTCAACAGGACACATGACTGCCTCTCAATATTTTTTGGTCTCCTTGCATGTAAGAGAGGCCATGTGATCAAGTTTTGGCCAATACGACCTAAGCAGTGAAGTCAGCCGTGACTTCTGAGAAGTGTGTATAAATAGAAGGGGCAGACCTTTCTCCATCTCTCTTTCCTCCTGCTGGAGAAACTGTGGACTTGATGATCTGAGTTCTTTCAGGCATCCTGAAGTTGATGTAGAAGTCACGTGTTGAAAATGGTGGGCAGGTTAGGAGAAGGAGCCTGAGTCCCTGTTGACTATGTAGTACTACCCTACCAGACCTGCACTGCCTACCTCTGGACATCTTTACATGAAAAAGAAAGAAACTTCTCTCTCTTCTAAGGCCCTGGGGAATTTGCTCAAGTACATTTGAACCTAATATTTGATATACTTGCTTTCCCTAGTGCAGATTTACCAACTTGAAGCAGGACTTAGCTGGGAAAGGGGAGAAGCTCTGAACTGGATAATAATGAAACTCTATAGTAGGCTTGAATGGACTTGTTACCTAAAATGGGATTGTTTGCTAATATCTGACAGTGATGAAACTGCCTTGTGATCTGTCTGTCAGTGGTACAGAAAAGAGACTCATTGGAGCACAAGGGAAAAAAGAGTAAAGAGAAAGAATAAAGTTACATTTACTTGCTCTCTACCCATTCAGTGTTAACTTAATCAATGAATTGGTTACACATTTGCTCTAATTGACTAAGCAATACTTTGTTACATGGTTGAACTTAATTTTATATATTAACAAGATATATTGTCTTGAATTGCTCAGAAGACTAAAAATCGTTAAATGTTATTTAATAGGTATGTCATTAATGTTGTAGCTTTAGTAATTCAATATAATTTTGATAACTATTATAAAGCTATAATTATTTTTAATTTTGTCACAAAGAATCTTTATACCATATTTGTTCTTGCACGATTTTAGGGTGTTACATGGTAACTGGTTCTAATGTGACCTTATGTTTTACTCGATACACTTATGATTCACCTTTCCCTTGAACCCATGTTCGATATTTTTTTTTTTTAGCATAATTTGAACACATGTTGGAAGGCACTTCTCCCACACAAAATACCCCATATGTTTGGCATTTTGTACAAATATCAGACAGATATCCCTTGAGAGACATTATGGTTTTCAATTGCCCTTGAAAGAGCACACCTCTCCCCATAAACAGTTGTAGGGCTCTCTCATTACACCTCAGTTTCAGCGTTTCTGGAGGATGAATGTTCAGATATCACCTTGGTTGCCTTTGAGAGAGCATACCCCTTTTTGCAAGCAGTTATACCATCCTATCTCACTTCTCAAAGGGAATTTTATATGCTCTATATAGACTGTATGCTGTCAGACCTTCCTAAACATACTTTCCAAGTTTGGCAGCCATTTTTGTGTGTTGATAACAGATGAACCAAGACATAAATCTAAGAAAATTAATTTATGTTTTCCTCCCATCTTCTTAAAACTGTAAGTGGTGCTGCCACATTCTTTCTTCATATCTATTCTTCATTATACATAATTCTTTTTCCATAAGACTTACTTGGAATAAATACTGAGAAATAGAATAACAGATTACAACAGCTAACATTTATTTATTCTTACTCTACACAAAGCTTTATGCTTAAGGGTTTGAAACTCATTATCTGTTTTAATCTTCACAGTTGAGGTAAGTGCCATTAATGTTTCTGTTAAACATATAAGAGACCTGAGGCACGGAAATATTAAGTTATCCTTGGTCATGCATATGGTGGCATAGCCAGAATTTGTGCCTTGACTGTTTTATTTTGGTGCCCTTCAGACAATCCACTGAGGAGCTATCTTTCTAAAATGCAAATCTAGCCATGTTATTCACCAGTGATGCTTTATTGGTTAATGATGCCAGCCTAAATGTGACTTGAGCTGTTCACAATGTGGCCATAACTTACATTTCCAATTCACACTCAACCTGCTTCTGATACAATTGTTCACAACTTTGACTTATTCCAGAGAGGTGTGGAACCACTTTCCTGGACAGCCTATGTCCTGTTATGCCTTTCTACTTTAGAATGTGGGACTCCATCCATGTTTAATCCCCTTTACCACCTTGGCTACTTGGAACCTTTTCACTCATTTTTCAAGATCTCATCCATAAGGACTATTCCAACCTCCACCCCTAGAGAGAAATAACTATATCCTCTGGAGTGACCTAAGACTGCTATTATAGAACAATCTTTTGAAAAAAAATGTCATGAAGGGAAAAAGAATGTTGGGAGTAATATTCTCAAAGAATATCTCGAGTAAAAAGACGGGATAAGGAAACATTTTCTTTTAAGATATTTTGCATATTTAATTTTTATGGGAAGGTTCTAATAAAGAAGGAGACACTAAAAAAGCAATAATTCTTAGTGGCACCTAAGAAGATGTAAGGAGATGTGGTCCAAAGTAGTGAGAAGGATTTGCCGTAGAGAGGGAATCCTGGGAAGAAAGATATTCTTTTAACATCAGGCTAGGACAAGTTGAAAGTGTTCCTAATATTCTGTGAGGGAGAAGTCTTGTCCACTGAGAGTCAGGGAGGTCCTATGACGTTAGGGAGAGAGGGAATAAAAGAGTTCAAATCTCAATTCAGATTTTGCATTTTATAAAAAGTCTGTGTTTGCCAAGCAGTGTGTCATGTGTAAAATATAGAGAAGTGGAAACAAAGTTAAAAATCTTAAAGGGCTGCAGACATGTTTCTGCATCACTTAGTAACATCTTTAAAACACAATTTATTGGATGTGATGTGTGGAGCAAAGAGGGATAAGGCTTCAGGGCAGTTGTTCTCTGTGGAGTTAGGTCTAGATGTCATTTGCTTCATAGATTCCATAGGCTTTTGTTCTGCTAAATATGCAGATCTTATTCAGATCAGCTACATTTTTTTTCCTATCTGTAGCTTCTGTAGAATAAGAAGTCCAAGATATTTATACTTTTTACATTATCAAATGTGTGATCAAGTTTCCTTTGAAAATAAACAACCAAAGGTCATAAAATGACAGGGACTGTTTCTTCTTTTTCTCTATCTCTTGTAACTCCCAGTTTAGTTCTCTTTGTGTGAACAATGAATTCTGGCTGAAATGCTTTTTATGAATACAGCAGGTCTTACTATTTTCTTAACATTCCTCTTCTGTCTATGGTAGATTAACATTGAAACTTGAGTGGCTTTTATGAGTAATTCTTTGCTTTTCATTTTGTGCTGTCAGGGCCACTAGGATGCCAGTTCAGAGCACTGTTTTCCCCATGCTAGAGGTCTGGTCTCTTATTTTGGTAATTTAGGGAACTGCTTGGTTGTTCAAATTCATTCAAACAATGGCCAATTCTGATATCAAAGCATTTCTTTTTGTTACTCTTTGCTTGAAATAAAAATTTCAAACCTCTAAAAATGTTACACACAGAGCAACACTTTCCCAGAGGGAGACTAACAGCAATGGGTTCATCAGAACTGCCATCTATTACCTTTCAAATGAATGTCAAGTTATGCTGGCCAGTGTGTTAAAATACCCTAATCACCTCATCTATTCTGTTTTTTCCCTTCAGAAACTAAAATACAATTCTTAATGTTTGTTTCATTGTCACACTGTCACCAGGGATACCTGGTGCAAAGATTCTCAGCACTGTGGAATGACAGTAAAAGGTTATAGATCTTCATTACTGCAGTACAGACAATCATTACAGAACTCTAAAGCTCTGAATGTTTTCGTGTGTAAGATTTTTTAAGGTGATTATCTTATACATTGTTTACCTTATGTGTGTAGTGCATATAATAAACTGAAGATTTTGACAAATCACTATAAATCAATTCTTAAATTGTCAAGTTCTGTAGTGTATGTGGCAAGTTGATGTTATTGGTTCATACTCAATATTTGTAGCTTATAGATTTTTTAAAATACAGTGTTTCTATTTATAGTTAACCTTCTTAATTATTCTTCACTACTTCGATTTTCTAGCTATAGTTAGATTCAGAGAATTCAAAGTTCCACCATCTATTCATATACTATACATTGCTTTGGCTGACACAAATACAAATCACAGTTCTGCATTAAGAAGTGAATGGATTAGTCACTGACCTGACCAAGAGACTGGCACTGTTTGATCTTTGGCATGTAACAGATTATGGCATGGAGAGGTGACCTGGGTACTCAAACTCAGCAGTTATAAAGCTCATTGAAACCAGAAGTGACAGAAGTTCAGAAAGGCCATTTAATAAAATTGTAGATTTAAATTAAATTCAGAGTTTGATATTACTTACTGTTCTTTTTTGTATCTCACTGCTCCCTCCATCGTATAATTGTTACAATCTTCTGTTATTTTTAATTGCTTCTAGTGTTTCTGTTATTCATGCCTAATAATTAATGGTATAATATTTAGTAATATTTATAGAGTCCCTTTCAGGGCATTTTAAACATCTTGAAGATAAAATGCTCTACTAATATGCTCTGACATTAAAATTCATGTGAAATCCAATTCTATGATTAATAGGTTTAAGTTAAGGACTTTTTTTCAGGTTAATTCTCTATGACACATGTACAATTCTTTATTCTTTGTATGTCCTGTTGATTTTTATATTCTATTTAATACTTTAAAT
This sequence comes from Hippopotamus amphibius kiboko, assembly GCF_030028045.1. NCBI lineage: Eukaryota > Metazoa > Chordata > Mammalia > Artiodactyla > Hippopotamidae > Hippopotamus > Hippopotamus amphibius. The sequence goes on along the minus strand of NC_080193.1, from coordinate 118,788,305 downwards.
TTTAAAAACATACTTGCAAAGGATAACATTTATTTATTCAACTAATATAAATTGATTCTATATTACATGACAACATATGCAAAACGCTAGGGAAACACAAACATGAAATCACATGAATTACAATGCACAAAGGTGATTAATAGGTCAAAAATATGATGAAAATACTATAGGAACACAGAATAAAACAATGAACTTTACCTTGGAAGACAGTAACAGAGAAGAGATTGTTGAAAAACTTCCAGGTGAAAAAAGCAGCATAAAAATTAAGGTAATTCTAGAAGGAGAATAGTATGTGCAAAAATAAAGATGGATGGAAATCTCTGACTGGTCAGCAGAGAGTAATTTATCCTGATGTCAGAGAATAGTGATCAGCTCACCGGGAATGGCAGAGACTGGGTTGATTCCATTCCCAGAAGGCTACAAAAGCACCTACAAACACTACCACTAGTCTTACTACCAGTAGTATTTTAAATTAGAGTTCCTTTTCTCTTGGAAACAATATTCCTTTCTCTGCACAGGGCTGTGTTTGAGTCTTGACAAAGGTAAGCATTCTAGTACAAAATTCTTAGAGAAATTACGTTTTACTGTGATAATCTCAAAGGATACTTTTGCAAAAAAAAGTTCTTAGGACATATCTGGTTGGAGTATGGTAAGTGGAAGTAGCTTCTTGAGTCTCTGTTTTATCCACAGAAAATGTGCTCAGTGTGATTACGATGGTATTCTGCCCAGGCAGACTGAGGTCTTGGCAGGTTGTGAGAAGCCTCAGGTGGTGGCAGAGCAAGGCTCTTATATCCCTAAGAATGACATCCTTAAATCCCAGAATAGGTATCTCATATACTGACAAAACTGCCTTTATAAGCCATGCAACTATATCTCAGAACTGTGCTGTTAGTATAATTTCTTGCTCTGTCACCAGGGAATCAAACATGCGGTTCTTATTTAAGGATAAGATGACCATTAACAGTTTATATGTACATTCTACCAGCCTAGAAATTCCTATAGAAGGAATATGCCTTTCCCTTTAGTTCTAGCAGGGAAGTGAGGGGAGGTTTCTGATTGGGTTGATGAGGATCAATGGGATAAACAAACCTTGTTCCTTTTCACTCCTGTAGTCTGGATGGGAAGAGCAAGCTCAGCCCATGTAAATCTCATCACATGGCATACAACCCCTAGAGGAAGAGGAATTTGAATAATAAGGTGTGTGTGTGGGGCGGGGGATGTTGAGATGATGGTGAGTAGGAGGGGTACAGGTTGTGACCATAAAAAGACAGATGCCCACAATATTTGTAAATGCTGTTTGCTTTTGTTATTTTATTGCTTCATGTTGATAGATTTTATTTTTAACTATTCTAAAATGAGGTTGTTTGTTCTAAGAACAAAATCTATGTAATACAACAAAGATACTTCTTTTCATTATGTATTATTTCCATTAGAAAAATGGAATAATACCTGCCTGTTCTAAGAAAAATTTTTCTTTTTTAAACCTTTTTTCTTTTGTTTAAACACAGCTCTAATTGTGTGCAGCAAAACAAATTTGTTCCCTTTATCAGGCAGGCATTAAGCCACTCTTCACAATTCTGTGAGTAAGTCTGACTAATTAACTAATGCTTTTAAAACTGTCTCTGAATTATAGAGACCTTTGCTTCAGGGTTTTTCTTTACCTGTCTGTCTGCTGCTGTCTGCTAATGTTAATTAGATTGTAACCACCAAATTAATATACAGTAAAGGAAAATAAACTACATGCATAAGAGGTAGAAATGTCATTGCTTTCCCACATATTTTATGTTTTTTTAATTTTATTTCAGGCAATGACCTAAAATATTATTCTCAGGAAAGTAACTGTGCAGTGGGAGAGGCTTCTACTCAAAAATTTTAAAGGTTTAATGATTTCAGTAAATCATCATTAATCTTACTAATGAAATTTCTGCACTTTAAATGGTAATCAACAATGTTTTTAGCTCTATAATATTTTCATAATTTACCTGTTTTTAACCTCACCTTCATTTTTTATGGTACAAACTAGAGTGTACTATTTATACAAATTACTTTCTAAGTTTAACTAGAGTATTAGGATCACCTGTATTTTGAGTGGCATGCATAAACTGTATGCAATTTGAGTTTTAGTATTTTACATTTTAATAACGTGAATTTTTACAGCTTTTTCCATAATTCATAAATCCTAATCAGGAGACACTGTCAAGGAGAAATGAAAATCTGGTTTCTACATGTGAATTCATAGCCAATAAATGATTAATTACGTTGTTATTTTTGTTTACATACTTAGTAGATTTTTCTCTTTTAGTGTATGGTGCCTTGTTAGAATTTTCCATTTAAAGTGGAAATAATTATGTCAATGAATTTAACACAAATTTGATATAAACGATGAAACTAATCTTATTACTTCCTATATATATATGATATTCTTTAAGGAATAGGTATCTATTTCTTCATTTTCTTTTTGTTAATGCACTTAGCACATACTATAAATATGTTGGCCCTTCTGTGAAATCATAATGATTTTTAATTTTTTCATAATTTTCATAAAAGTATTCATAATAATTTTTTTAAGTGAAGAAAAACTCTTGAAAAACTTTTCTGTCTCCCTTTCTCCTCTCTTTTTCTCAGAATGTATAGGTGTTTGTTGAAGTCTTCTTGTTGAATATGCTAAGTCCTTGGAGCTACTTAGTGCTGATCTAAGCTACTCTGATTTTTCTAGGGAATGTTCAGGCTTTATTTGTTATATTTCAGGCAATACAAGTACAATTTAGGTAATAAATGACTTTGTTAAGTAAGTAAAAAAAATCAAATTTTGACTTTGTTTTTGTTGTTAAACGTTATGGGTGTTTATAAATAGTGCATTAGGTAGCTAGAGAGTTTTCTTTTCCCTCAACACAGCTCATAAAAAGTAATCAAATATTTTGAACAGAAGTGTTTCTAAAGTAAAAAAGTAAAAGTGGCAATCAACTATTTTTATTTTAAAAATAATTGGATACTAAAAGTTGAACGGCATAAATTTTCATAACTCCACTTAGACCTACTTATTATTGAATTTTCTCTGCTTCATTGTAACACAATTGTTCTGCAGGTTTAGCAAAGTCTGGCTGACTTTCATCTTAAGTAAAAAGGTGGAAAAGATAAAAGAGAAATAAAAGTTATCTTGTCTTAAAAACCAGTTCCCATTAAAAATAGTTTTCTTTTTCAGGCCTCAGTTACAACATGATATGAAAGAATCTCAATTTCTTTTTTACTTGGAATTTAAGATTAAGATGTTACCAATATTTAGAATAGCATGAAACCGATTTAGGATTTTCCTTGGTGAGTATCTAACAAAATGAACAGTATGGACATTGACTACTAGGTATAGTGCTGTGACCTAGGAAGCCTTGATATCCTTTCTGAGCTGGCCTAGAGATATCTTGTTAGTCAAGAAGTATTCTATATGATTCTTTGATAGGAGACAGTCATTAGCTACTCACACCTTTATTAAAGTAGATAGAGGACTAAAGGATTCTTGTTGTTGCTCCTTAGGCAAAGAGGTTTGGAAAAAAGCTTTTTGGACTCCTTAAGGTTTCTAGAGGCAGGATGAAGCCTTTCTCTGAGTTCTGATATTTTAGCAAATTAGATGATCTGAGTTGGTAAGTTAACCTTAGTGCATCACTTTCGAACAGTTTTTATCTTTGATACTCAGCCACTTGGCCAGTCAACTTGTCATTTTGAGTTCACAGATCCCTTAGCTGGTGGTCTAATGGAATAGACTTACTTTATAGGGCATTAGTTTTAATAGAGGTCATTAACTTAACTGCATAGGTACACTTTAGAGATTGAAAAGTGCTAACATCGCATTTTCAAATATCTATTTTACAAAGAGCAGTTAAAGACCTTATTAGATCTTGTGTTGTCTATTATATTGCTGTTGTCTCTCACCTGGTCTCTCATATTCTACATTTGTTCCTGTCCAAAAAATTACAGTGTTCTTTGAAAAGACATAAAACAGATCATGGCACATCAGGTCACAACTTCAAATCCTTCCCATTACGTTTAGAATAAAATTCAACCTCCTTACTTTGGTTTTGCATGGTGTGGGCAACAATAGACCTATCCCTTAAGTATTAGCTCATGGCATTCACTCATTCGTGAGGCTCCAGCCACACCTGCCTTCTTTCAGTTTCTCTAACCTGCCGGCTCACTCCTATCCTGATCAGATCTGTACAGAAGGCTACATTTTTATAATCAAAGAAGACCACCTTCTTCCTCATTTTTGGGTAGATGTCAAGGCTTACATCTTTGGTTCCTCCTTTGACCCTATATGGTTTACCTGGGACTGTCATGGCACTATTTAAATCATATGTATATTAGCAAAAGATTGATAACATATTCTAAAATATGGTAATTCATCTCAGGTGTCAGTATAATGTCCCCTTTCACCTGGTTTCTTTCACCTTTCACCTATATTCCTGTCTTGGCTACATGCAGGAATGCAATTTTCAGCCTCCATTATCTTTTAGCTCTCCCAAGGCTGCATGCAGGTCTTGTATCCATTTTTTCTGTGGTAGTGGCCTAAATAAGTCTGTTTAGTTTCAGAGTGTTCTGATTGTTGCTTTTCTGGACATTTTTCTGGTTGGTGTCTAGCTTATGGTGATCTGCTGAAGTTTCTCTCTGTTTTCCCCTAGTGGGATTTCTAGCTGTGTAACTATCTTACTCTATCCCTGTTCCTCTGGGATTTTCCTTCATAACATTAGTCACAAGTTATAATTAGGATTATAGTCGTATATATGTTTCATGGGTGTCTTGCTCACTTTCAGCATCTTAAGGGCAGGGACCATATACATCTCTTTTGTTCACTAATGTGTAACTGGAGCATGGGTCAAAAATATGTTTGAATACATACTCTGTTACCTAATAAATTTCGTAAACATGTTTCTTCACACAGACCCTCTTAGAACCTTCAGTATTTAACTTGTAGATTCCTACACTTATCTGACCTTAGAACCCCATTTTAATGGAGCATCTCAAGGGATTAGTGTTTCTTAGTTTACACACACACACACACACATATATATATATATTTTTTGACTGGAGATGATTCCTCAAGTGGTCATTTAGTTATATCACAAACACATTGTGATTTTAAGAATACAGTTCATTGACCTAGGTAATTGGTACTTTTTCATTGTTGGTTCTCTGAGAAAAATATAGTCTCAAAGAAGAGACTAACATGATATTTGTCCTTTGGGGATTTGCTATCAGTTAGCAATCAGGAAATACTCCTATAAATAACTTAAAAAACAGACACTGTTACCTAGAAATATATTAATTTACCTAGAAATATATTAATTATTTTTGGTCAATTTGTGCTTTATATACTTCATGTGTTTATATTGGGTTGGCCAAAATGTTTGTTCAGGTTTTCCCTGTTATGGAATTGGAAAACCTGAACAAACATTTTGGCCAACCCAATATTAAGAACATGAAAATATTGAATTATAACAATTATAAGAACTTACTGCTGTCTGTTGGTCTTAAATCTATTTTGTGAAATATAGACATGCCTACTTTTTTTACTTAGATTATAATTTTTCTCATATATATGTTTTTTCTTCCAATGACTTTAATCCTCTTGATGTCCTCCTGTTTTAGGTGTTTTGCTTATACTTAGAACATTCCTGGATTTCTCTCTCTTAAAAAAAAAAAAAGGATTTATCTTTGACAAAGGAGGCATGGATATACAATGGAAAAAAGACAGCCTCTTCAATAGTGGTACTGGGAAAATTGGACAGCAAGATGTAAAAGAATGAAATTAGAACACTTCCTAACACCATACACAAAAATAGACTCCAAATGGATTAAAGACCTACATGTAAGGCCAGACACTATCAAACTCCTAGAGGAAAACATAGGCAGAACACTCTATGACATACATCAAAGCAAGATCCTTTTGGACCCACCTCCTAGAATCATGGAAATAAAATCAAGAATAAACACATGGGACCTCATGAAACTTAAAAGCTTTTGCACAGCGAAAGAAACCATAAACAAGACTAAAAGGCAACCCTCAGAATGGGAAAAAATAGTTGCCTATGAAACAACAGACAAAGGATTAACCTCCAAAATATACAAGCAGCTCATGAAGCTTAATACCAAAAAAGCAAATAACCCAATCCACAAATGGGCGGAAGACCTAAAGAGACATTTCTCCAAAGAAGACATACAGATGGCCAACAAACACATGAAAAGATGCTCAACATCACTCATCATCAGAGAAATGCAAGTCAAAGCCACAATGAGGATCACCTCACACGGATCAGAATGGCCATCATCACAAAATCTGGAAACAACAAATGTTGGAGAGGATGTGGAGAAAAGGGAACTCTCCTGCTCTGTTGGTGGGAATGTAAGTTAGTACAGCCACTATGGGAAACAATTTGGAGGTTCCTTAAAAAACTACAAATAGAACTACCATATGATCCAGTAATCCCACTCTTGGGCATGTACCCAAAGAAAACCATAATCCCAAAAGAAACATGTACCATAATGTTTATTGCAGCACTATTTACAATAGCCAGGACATGGAAGCAACCTAAATGCCTATCAACAAACGAATGGATACAGAAGATGTGGCATATATATACAATGGAATATTACTCAGCTATAAAAATGGATGCAATGGAGCTATATGTAGTGAGGTGGATAGACCTACGGTCTGTCATACAGAGTGAAGTAAGTCAGAAAGAGAAAGACAAATATTGTATGCTAACTCACATATATGGAATCTAAAAATGGTACTGATGAACTCAGTGACAAGAACAAGGACTCAGGTGCAGAGAATGGACTGGAGAACTCGACGTTTGGGAGGGGGCGGGGGGTGAAGGGGAAGCTGGGGTGAAGGGGAAGCTGAAATGAAGCGAGAGAGTAGCACAGACATATATATACTACCAACTGTAGAATAGATCGCCAGTGGGAAGTTGTTGTATAACAAAGGGAGTTCAACTTGAGGATGGAAGATGCCTTAGAGGACTGGGACGGGGAGGGTGGGGGGGACTCGAGGGAGGGTGGGGGGAGAGTCGAGGGAGGGAATATGGGGATATGTGTATAAAAACAGATGATTGAACTTGGTGTACCCCGCCCCAAATAATAAATAAATAAAATTAAAAATAAAAACAAACAAAAACAAACAAACAAAAAAAGAAATAATGAGGCAATTAATTAAGAGAAAACTCTAGGAAGTTACTCCTCATGGACTGGAGGTTTTAGGAAAATATCTAATTACAGAGTTTCTAAAGGTAGCGTTAAGAGTGAAAAACAATCTTTGGCTGTCAAAGGTCTATGAAGAGAACAATTTTAATGGGTATCACTGAAACTCACCTAGAAAGCAAGAATGGGACCAGACACTAGAAAGCCTGGAGATGAAGTATCCTAGATCAGAAAAATTAAACTCACCATGTTCACATGTACTGTATTTAGAATGTGCACTAAAATTAAGCAAGCATAATTTGTACCCTGAAATTTCACACAGCAGCATGATTAGTCTTTGTACTCATTATATGGTTGAGCATATGATATAATCTCAGTGATCTCTGTTAAAAGAATAAACCATCATCCAAAAAAAAAAAAAAAAGGATATAGTCTAACAATTTTTGTTTTTTATAAGGGTCTTTTAGTCATTTGCGTTCATTTGGATTACTGCTATGTTTGACTTTAGACCCAATATTTGGATTACGGGCTTTCTATTTGTCTTTTCTTTCCTTTTTTTTTTTTTTTTTTCCTTTCAGTTTTAGCAACATGACTGCCACTAATGGATTTGCTAAAAAAAAAAAAAAACAAAACAAAAACAAAACTATGTAGAGTGATGAGACCGGAAGCCAAACTGCAACGAGTTGCATAGTAAATGACTGACAGGTGAAAAAATGGAGGCAACGAATATAGAAAGTGTCTCCTGAATTAATTGTTCTGTAGAGAAGATAAAAATGAGGGAGATGTGAGAATCAAGGGAATGCTTTTCCAGTTGTAAGATGTGAGAAACTTCAGTGTGTCTAAACGTCCTTAGGAGTAACACGAATGAGAGACAGGAGTTGAATATACATAAGAAAGAAAGGTTATTTGATGGCATAGAGCTCCTGATTTGTCAGGGTGGTCCAGAATGTTGTGCAAGACTAGAGTAATTGCCCTTTGCTAGTGCCCTTTACGGGGTTTTCCACAAAGACAGGAGGGAAGCGCTAGAGGACATGCATGTAGGTGTAATAGGGGCTGTAGATTTGTAGCAGGCTGTTGAGGGAGATCATACCTCATGGCTGCAGCTTCTTTCTGTAAGTAACCAGCTTGTCTGCTGAGAAAGACAGTGTTGGTACTGTGGAGGGCTGGAGGTTCGAAGGCATTTGGAAGTAGATATCACAAGGTTATTGGCAAGTTCCAGGGTGACAAGCATGGAATCCCAATTTAATTTTCTAATTTTGTATGTGTTTTTCAGAACATACTATATGAGTTTCTCTTATCTGAAGTTATCTATTTTGAATAAATATTTCAAAAAATTAACTCTATTTTGGTCTTTATCTAGGTACCAGTTACATAATTTTGATCTTATTCTCAAGGGGACTAGGTGGTTCAAGGTTAAAAATTGTCACTGAGAGAAGAATTTTATCTTCCTTTTCTCTGGCATCTCTTCCTGGAGCTTATTTCAAGTTCAACTGGGTCATGATAGTGTAGTGTATACTCATTTTCTTTACTCTCTCTTTTATTCCCCTTCCTAACTTTTATAATCAAAATCTATGTATTCTAAATACATTTATTTAGTTCCAAGGACTGTGAACTCCTCTGAAATTAAAATGATAGATGACTGATGACTCTTGCATCAGGAGGTATTTACTAAAAGAGGGAGAGGGCCTTGGGACTTGCGGGTGGCCAGTAATGTTCCTTTTTCTGACCTGAGTGCTGGTTACATGGGTGTTTCCTTGGATCCTGAGAAGTCAGCATTTGTTGAAAATCAGAAATGACTTCTGATGATTTTATGAAAAATATGAGTCTACAGCATTACCTGATACTTGCTTATTACACCTCCATATGCATTTGAAACACAGTGAGAAGGTACTTCCTGAAGGGAACACAAAGATAAGAGAACACCTTTATTCTTGTTTTAGAGGACATTACAGAAAACAATATTCTTGGTGTTTTATTTATATTATTTATTTTATTAAATAATATTCAATATAAATCTTAAATACAGAAAAACATTTTTTGTTAAGATCATGAGGGAAAAAATCTTATTAAAGTTTATTTTGTGTTTGGCCATCATAATATGATTATTATCATTTTCCAGTCTTTTGTATAAAATACTATGCAATTATGATTAGATAAAAGCTTAAATATGTTGAGGCCAGAGACATAAATTAGGCAGTTTCCTTCTAAAAAAGAATTTGTACAAAATGACAGTAAAAACTAGATCGAGGTTATGAAATATTATTGGTACTTGCATGATATTTGAATAAGAGGTCTTACATTACACTTAAAACACCATATTCTTATATGCCATAAATAGATCAAATATACCTCTGATCTATGGATAAGAAATAAAGCCTTAGAAAAAAGAATATCAATGATAATAACTTGTAGGAAAGGTGCGTAGTGTTTTACAGACAGTAGTTTTGGGTGAAATCTGAAAGTATTGAGGCATATCTTCTTTAGTGTGGAGCTAGCATTTGTTGGGTAATGTCAGGTGTAGGTACAAAGAAGTCTAATATTTTTTCTGAAGAATGGTTCCTAGAGTGTGTGGTTCCATTCCAGATATTAGTTCAGTATCAGAGATGATACAGAAATGCTAAGAGGTAGCTGGGCAGGTGGGCAGGTGAGGAAAGCACATTCTACGAGTATTCAGTATTAAGTGACATAGACAGATGGTTGCTTGTCCACAGACTGTTCTTTCTGCTGCTGAACTTGAATTCAGGAGTTGTAATTAGTTTTAAAATTTGCAATAGCAAGACAGAGTCCTGGTATGAGAAGAAGTGGAATATTGGGTACATATTTAAAATAGGGTTTCCTGGGCAAAAAGATGGGCACTGAATTATTGGAGCTTGGATATATTTCTGTAATGTGAGATCAAATTAGAACTGGAAATATCAGTTGACTTAATGCTGAATCATCTAAACTAAAGTTTCTCTTTTAAAAGACATGCTAAATCTAAAGCCTGGGGCATGACTAAGTGGGGATCAAATATCTCCAGCTGTGAATAGAGGAAAGATGTAGGGACCAGGGTACCTGAAAGAGTTCTCATACATCATTATTTATATATCTCACATGTCTAAACCTTGCATGAAAACACTAGAAGAGAAAACCAAACCAACGTAATGAAATAAATCCTACCTCACTGTCTGCATACTTTGAAAGAGATCTGAGAGCATTACAAATTTCCATTTGCCCCTGATTAAGTTAAACAATTTGCTTAACAGAAACTATTCATTTCCTTTAAAAGTGATCAGCTTTCTGCGAGGTGATTTTTGGTGTATTAGACAGAATTCCTGTTTGCAGTATAGATGTGGAGACTAAAATGATACAGGGAACAATAATAGAATAAAGTAACATGATATAGTAGTTTTTGTCATTTATCTGTAAATGTATCTGTCATTTATCTGTAAAGCATTAGTTCCTGAATTGGTTTTAGCATTTAAATGATTGTATTTATAAGGTGGCATGTACACACAGTCATACATGCACATACACTGACACTCATGAAGGCAATAGCTGTTTGTGGAGCTAAACAGTAGCTTTTATCTTAAGAGTTACAGCTTAATTTATTCTGCTTAGGTGGGGGGAATTATGTGTTCTGAGAAGTGAGTTCATTGGTTTGATGCTATTTAATTACTTTATTTTTTAATAAAGAAATAAATGCTATAAAATAAGTCTAGGTAACAAACATAGTTGATTATACCAAATGTGAAAAAAGTAACAAAGAATTTAGAAGGTCAGAAGACTGAGTATAATTTTCAAGAGAAAATGACAAGGACAGGTAGCTAATAAAGATCATAGGTCCCTCCTTCCCACATTCAGCACCCTAAAATTACCTAGGAAGCCTCATTCTAAGGAGACAAAAGACATATATTGTTTGGCCAGAAGAGAAAATGCAGTTTATTGGGAGTCTTTCCTTTCTTTACTCTGTGATAAACTCCTTTCCCAAGATTTTCTGTCATACCATCTCCTGACAAAAGACATATATTGTTTGGCCAGAAGAGAAAATGCAGTTTATTGGGAGTCTTTCCTTTCTTTACTCTGTGATAAACTCCTTTCCCAAGATTTTCTGTCATACCATCTCCTGAGTCAGCCTCTAGAGCACAAATGAAGAGAAGCAGCTGTATTAGCACTGTCACCCTGAGAGGTGAATGGGCTGCCATTTTCAATATTGTTGCCACTAACTTATGTAGCTGAGTGCCAAGATCCATGGGCATCGTCATTCAATGACAGGATTATATACTGCCATGAAGAGACTCGTAATGATGGCGCATGGTAATCTCTTCAAGATTAGGTTTCTGTCAAGACCATAATTCTTACAAAATTGGCCTGAAGAATTATAGTCCACTAAGTTCTAGATAAAGTAATAATTAATTATAGTCAGTAGAGTATATAGAAAAGTGACAGCATTATTGCTGAATACACACAAAAAAGGGAACTTGTTTAATTAGGTGACAGGCGAAGAAATCATGTTTGGAATTTTAATGAGAACTACGATTGAAAACTTTTGGCCTTTGGCCACCTCAGGTAAAGGCAAAACTTGAAGACTTATTTTTAGAGATGAAAGCAGAAGAATTTAGTAATGAGGTAGAAGAAACTGAAAGGGGCAAAAACGACTCATATTTTTAAATGAGGTAGGCTGTATTCTTTTTTTATCTTTTTTCCTTCCTTCCTTCCTTTATTTTGAGTCAATAACAAAGACATCTCAATGATTGCATTGACTCTGTAAGTGCAAAACAGGCTAAAAATTATGCTTGGAGCTATATTCCTTGATCAACTTACTAGACAGTGTAGAGGTATCAATGGCTTAGGTTATGCTGAAGTAATAAGCAACTACCCTCCCCGCCCCCCATATATAGCTTCATATAATGTTTTTCCCCTTTATTATTAGTGCAAGTCCACTATGGGTTTGGGTGACCCTCCGAGCAAGTTTTCCTGCATACTTGGTAATCCAGGCTTTCACTTTTCGGCTTCACCATCTCATGTGAAGTCAAGTGGATACTTCCATTTGGAAATGATGTGTGCCACATACGCTTATATTTCCTGATGAGTCACATGTCCACACCTAATATCTTGGAGGAGGGGAAGAACAGCCTTTCTGTTACTGGGAGGAAGAGATGCAAATTGTTTATTAGGGAACGGTTTTAGTGCTCACACTGGGCGTTTGTTGGATAGGATTGGTGATCTCCTATAAAGGAGATGACTATTGCTCACACTGGGCACTTGAATTATCTTCCTTGAAAGAGAATGTAACGCCGAGATTCTCCATTCATTTCCTCAGGTGTCTATGTAGGATAGTGGGAACTCTGGTTTCCCACAGGATATAATATAAACTACTTCTTTTCAAAAGTCTGGAATCAGAAAAAGTTTAAAGTAAAATTGGAAGAAGTCATCACAGAGATTTACTATCTTGCATATAGAAAAGTAAATAGAGAATTATTATAATTTAAAGAACTACTTAAAATGAGTAAATCTTTCTTTCTTTCTTTCTTTCTTTCTTTCTTTCTTTCTTTCTTTCTTTCTTTCTTTCTTTCTTTCTTTCTTTCTTTCTTTCCTTCCTTCCTTCCTTCCTTCCTTCCTTCCTTCCTTCCTTCCTTCCTTCTCTCTCTCTCCCTCTCTCTCTCTCTCTCTCTCTCTCTTTCTTTCTTTCTTTCTTTCTTTCCTTGTTGCGTTGCGTCTTCATTGCTACACACGGGCTTTCTGTAGTTGTGGTGAGTGGGGGCTACTCTTCATTGTGGTGCATGGGCTCCTCATTGCAGTGGCTTCTCTTGTGGAGCACAGAGTCAATAGTTGTGGCGCACGGGCTCTAGGGCGCAGGCTCAATAGTTGTGGCACACGGGCTTAGTTGCTCTGCAGCATGTGGGATCTTCCTGGAGCAGGCATGGAACCCATGTCCCCTGCATTGGCAGGCAGATTTCCAACCACTGTGCCACCTAGGAAGTCCTTACTATTATTCTTTTAGATACTGTATCAATTTTATAATCAAGGTTGTGCTAAAGTAACAACCCCCAAATTCTCAACAACTTAAGACAACAAACATTTTTTTTAACTTTTTTAATCTTTAATTTCTTTTAATGTTTTATAGTTTTATGTTTAAAGAGTGTATATTTTTCACTTTTTTTTTTTTGTTAAATTTACTCCTAAGTTTTTCATTTATTCTTTTGGATGCATTCAAAACAAAAGTTTATTTTGAAGATATGTAGCTATGAAAAAACCTGAGGATAGGTAGTTTGGGAGAAAAAAAAAACTGATAAAAGAAATTTGTATAACATAAAGTTATATACTGTTGTGGCTTCATTACATTAATATTGGTTAAGTAGAGCTTTGGAGTGTCAAATGGTTTAACAAAAGACTACAAGGGACTTGAAATAGCAAAATACTTATAGGTCCTAGACAGAATACACTGTATGTCTCCAGGGGCCCCACAGGGAGGTCAAAGGAGGATGCAAGCAGAAAGAGTGGCAGGACCTGGGACGTATGGCCTTGTTATGGTCTGTGGGGAGAGTGTTTTGGGGTTCCTGGGGTAAGGCTGGACTGGTCAATTCAAAACCAAACGAGTGGTATTTTGGGAAGCTCTCTGGGCAGCACAAGGGAAAGGCCCTGGGAGGCAGGGAGACTGTATATCACCAGGGCTTTTGAAGAAGTCATACCAGAAATATACATTTACTCATGACTCTACAGGCTTTAGTTAGGACATGCAATTGCATGAGAAGCTAATGTTAGCTTAAGGCCCTGGTGGCTCTCTTGGCCTTATAAACTGGAAGCTAAGGCAGCAATACCATGGAGTAGCTTAGCTAAATTCTCAACACATGCTTAATTCTTCTCCTTCACATTCTATTTACTGATTTTAACAGTTTTTGTTTTTCATGGCAAAAATAATTTGTAACTCAAATTCTTGATATAAAAGCTTAGGCATCCTAGATTCATTTTAGGATTATTTATTTAGTCAAATTCTAAGGCTTTACTTACCAGTTAACATTTTTTTCATGTGTTCTTTCCTTTTAATAAGCATTAGTTTTTAAACACTGATCATTGCAGCATGAATAGTAGTCATTTTCTGAGAAAATGGATATGATGCAGATATTGACTTTTGTTGCAGTGAACATAGAGATTTATTGACCTGGAAGATAAGGTCAATATTTGCCTTGAGGGACAATAAATCTAGGTGTTCAACAAAATATAAAGTCAATATTTATATTAATACCTATGTTTTGAATACCTGTCCAAAATCTCTGGAAATTTCTTTATATAGTAGTGGAATTTCTTGATCCTTGAAAAGTGTGCAATTGTAAACAGACCTTGAAAAGTTATCACAAAGATTGAAACTAAGACCGAAATAAACCAGCGAAGATGTCAAAAGTAGACTGCATGAATTTTGTATCAGTCTTTTTTGCAAAAGAATGGTATTTTCTTTAAAATGTGTAAACTTGAAAGATATGTGATTCATTAGTGTGCAATTTGTTTAGTTAACAGCATTGAACTGAAGTACATTTTAATAGTTACAAGGTATATGTAACAGACCTAGAACTCTAGACTGCATAAATAAAATGTTGCTTCTCCTAGATTCTGATTGCCAAAGTCTTCTGTCTCTTTAGACTTCTAGGGCATTTCTTTGGAATATATCACTGGCTTTTTAAGCACAATACAGTGCTCATAATGTTATTACATTGTTTGTTCCCTTAGGCGCAGCCATTTTATTATCCCAGCCACACGATCGATTAGAGTGCTTCCTCCATTAAGCGACCTGTTACGTGTAGACTGCATGGTATTGATTTCAGAGGCAACCTTTCTAGAAAGGATTTGCAGTCATCAAAACAAAACCAGGTATCTTCCACCAAATACCGTCCCTGTCATCTTTCCTGTCTACCTTCCAAATTTCCTGGACTAAACATGGCAGGATTCATTGACCTTTTTTCTGTCTTTTATCTTCCACATTTAATTTATAATGAATGTCTGAGCCCATGTACTTTATCCTCTCCCTCTGCCATTGAAATAGGCAATGCATATTTTAATAGGAACAAAATAGAACTGGAATCTAACATTAGAAACAAGGCAAGGAAACTCAAAATAACAGGGACTGAAGACAAAGCGAGGCCATGGACAATTAGTATGAGCAAATGTTGAGCTTGCAAATACTTTTGAAAAGTACACTGCTGCCATAGTCCATAAGGAATGAAATTTCTGTGAGATCAGCACTCCTAGCTTATATTTGTCATGGAGGATGTGCTGAGTAAAGTGAAGACACTGCTCCAAAAGGTTTCTGAGGTAGGTGGACATGCTGGTTCAGAAAAGTCTATCCCAGCCAGCTTTCAGAAAAATGATTTAGTATAGCAGCTGAGCTCTGCTTCTTACTACTTGCCATGGCAACTAGACCTGTTACCTTGCAAATTATAGTTTTAAAAGCCAAAAAACTTTTCTTTTTAAATCTGAGTCTGATTGTTCTTTCAGATAATGTTCATGTTTTATCTTAACATCCCAAAGCAGACATGCATTGATCACCCTCTGCTTGTAGTGAACTAAGAAAAAATTTTACACATTTGAGACTCAAAAGATGAAACCAAAGTTAGGGTTCTAAATTATCACAACACAACAGTTATGTAAGTAATGGAGAAAACTTAAATCATCTCTAACTTATAAATGCTACTTGAGAGGTATTTATTCCATCTGATATCAGAAAATATTGCTTTTAGATGGAGAAATAGATTTCTGAATTTAAAACCTCACCACTATCACTACTGCTCTGAATGCTATAATTTATATGTGAGAGACTCAAAAACAAGTAACTTAGAACTGTTAAAGGTGAAAAGGCAAGCAAAAATGTCAGGTTACTGCAATAAACAGGAAATATCAGTGGCAATATAACCTTCAGATAAAATGACATTCAAGGGCAAAAGCATTAAATGAGGCAAGGATAACAGTGGTGATCAACATAGATTTCATAATTCCATCATTATAATCAATCATTTTCTCATATCTTCAAATCTTTTGTCGCTTTCTCTTTCTCTGTTACTGGATTTAACTTCAACCCTGGTTAAATACAGTCTATTCCAGGCCTGAAAACTCACTGCAAGAAAAGCAACATAAAAATATTGTCTGATCTCATGTTAAATTAATAACCACAGACATCAAGGCAGCTCTTTAACACTGCCACAGAATAACCTACTTTGCTCTAGTCGGCTCCTTGTCCTGTTCTCCCAAAGGACTTTTTTCATACCTTTTCCTTGCTTCTCATATCTTCATCACTTCCTCCTCTCTCCTTAGTATCTGCTAATGACCTCACTTCTTATTTTGCCATGAACAAGGAGGCAATTAGAAGAGAATTTCTACTTCAAGTGTGGTGACTTTTCTGTCTGATTCCATGTCTATATACTCTGCATGCTCTCCTGCTTTTGTGGAGTTACCATCTATGATCCTATATAAAGTAGTGATCCCTCCAATTAAGCTTATCTCTAATTCTGGAGTTTAAAGGAGAAGACCAGTGGAGAAATATACATTTGAGAGTTGTCAACATATAAATGGTATTTAAAATTTAAAAAATAATATAGTGGTAGGAATGTTACATAGGGATTATAATATACCATATTCTTTTGTGAGTACTTTGTGTATATTAACTCATTTAATACTGACGACAGCTTTATGAGATAGGTGGTATTATCATCATTTTGCAATGACGAGCCTTGACATGAACATCAAGAGAGGGTGGTGTAAAGAAAAGATATCCAAAGATTGAGATCTGGTATACTCCTCTGTAGAGGTCAGGGAGGTCTAAAGAATGAGAAAAAAGGCCGATGAGGGTAAGCCAGTGAGACTGAGATAGAAAAAAACAGAGTGTATAGTCTGGAAGCGAACTGAAAAGGTGCTTCAATGATGACTATTCTGTCAAATACTGAGGACTGAAAATAGACCCTAGCAAATTGATAATAATTGGTGATATTGAAGAAAGCCATTTTGGTGGAGTGATGAAGTATAAATTGATGTAGGTTCAAAATAGAATGGAAGGTAAGAAATTGGAGACAATGAATGTTTTAGTCTGCTCAGGCTGTAGTAATAAAATGCCATAGACTAGGTAGCTTCTTCAACAGAAGTTTATTTTCTCACAGTTTTGGAGGTTACAAGTTAAGATCAAAGTTGGAAGCAATTTGGTTTCTGGTGAGAACTGTCATCTTGGCTTGTAGACAGTTGCTTTCTTGCTGTGTCCTCACATGGCCTTCTCTTGGTGCATGGGAAGGAGGTAGAAGAGAGGGAAGAAGCAAGCTGTCTGATATCTCTTCTTATAAGCACATCAGTTGCATTGGATCAGGATTCCACTCTTATGATCCCACTGAACCTTAATTGCCTCTTAAATGCCCTGTGTTATATTGGGGTTTAGGGCTTCAAAATATGAACTTTGGGGGAGGGGACATGATATAGTCTGTAGTAATGAGTATAGACAACTGTGTATCATGTTGACAACTCTATTATGTAGAGAATATATCATAGAGGATGAAAGTTAATGCAGGGGTGAGGCTATTACTTTGAGTCTAATTGTGGTATGGGGTCATATGGTGGTATGGGCTTGGGTATTAGCACTGGAAATGGACTCTAGATTGATGAAGGATATATTTTGGAGAACGGGAAAACGCTTTTTCTTAAGGATTAAGTGTTTTCTAAGAAAAACACTTTTTCCTAAGGATGTGTTTTGGAGGCTGGGAAAACACTTTCTCTTAAGGACTAAGTGTGGACAATGGTAGGTTTCACTTTTCAAAGATGGTCACATCATTTCCCATCATACATACTCTTTTGCAATGTACTCGTGCCACTCCCACATCAAGAACTGGCATCTGTTCTGTACTGCTTTACATCTGAATTTTCACTGTGATTGCTTCTATTTAGAGAATATGGGAGAAATGATGCTGTGAAAGCTCTAGGGATAGCCCTTAAATGGCCTCTCAACTTTGGCTTCCTGCTTCATGAAAGCCAGCTACAATATAAGACCATGATTCTGTGAGAAAAGCAAGCTGCTTCATGAAGTAGCCTTGGAGGATGAAAAACCATAGGATGAGACTGGGGTGGGGAGAGTTGTTGCAGAAAGGCGGAGAGAGGCCAAATAGCACCAAGGCATCAGACGTGAAACTAAAGAAACCATTTTGGATTATTTAGTGCTGTCAAGTCTTCTTCACGTTAGTCCTAGCTGCTATCTGGCTGTAATCACATGAAATATCCCAAGTGCACCCTGCTCAGCCCAGCCTAGTCAACCTACAGAATATTGAGAAATAATAAATTTTTTTTTGGGGGGGGGGGGGTTTGTCATGCATTAGTTAATAACCGAAATGGGAGTGGGTGGTGGTAAAGGAATGTAAAATCCAAGAGAGTATCTGTGTTTGGCCTTGAGTAACTGGGTGAATAGTGCTGGGGGCACCTGAGAAGGAAAAATTGTGAGAACAGATTTGAAAGTGAAAACCAGGAGTTACATTTTGACTGCTTGAAGGCTGAAATCATTGTTACTTATCTCTGTGGAGATGTCAAGTATGGGGATGAAAGGAAGGAGTGGTAAACTATGTCAAAACTTTCTGACAGGTTGAATGAGAAAATAACAGTGTTCATTGGATTGATCAATATGGACATTATTGAACTTTGTATAGGTTTCTTTCTCCTCATTCCTGTAATCTCTACACCAATCAAGAGAATCTCAGTATCTCATATCAAGAGCAGCTCTGATCATCTTCCATTCTCCACTCACTCTCACTATTTCTAAGCTATATTTTCCCCAAAATTACTTTTATCATTTCACACTGGTGCTATAGAGTCTGTCATTTTCATGTAAGATAAAATTCTTCATCTTCATTAGTAGATAGCACCAAACTATATGTTTATTCTATCTACCCACTTTATCTACTATATTAAGGGAATATATCTCCAGCCATGGTAGTACTCTCTTTTTACTCTAACCAAATTCTACCTGTTCCTTCTGTCTCAAGTGCCCATCTCATCTTTTCTCCTATCCAGATCCTTTAATATCTAGGCAAAGGCCTTCTTCCATGATGCTTTACACACTTCTCTGGAGCAATGATTTTAAACAATAGTTTGAGATCTGTAGTGGGCCATGAAATCAATTTACTACATCCTGCCTTCATTTAAAAAATCAAATAGGACAAAGAGAAAATGATAGGAAAGAAAATAAAATTTAGTGAAGATTAGTATTGCTTCATGACGTTTTTGTTTCTGGTTGTATGTGTTTGTGTGCTTTTGGGTGTGTGTGGGTGTATACATGTGTTTGTGCATGAATATATGCATTATGCATATATGATCAGGACAAAAAATGTTTCTGTTGTGGGTCACATTAAAAAAATTTAAAAGCAACTTATCTGGTGTATATAACTCTCTTTACCTACTCTCCTATTGGCCTTTTTAAATCTAGTTCATTTTAATAGTTTACAGTATGCTGAATAATAAATTGTTATTTAATTATTTTAAATGTATATATTCCTGGAGAATATTCACTCATCATTTCTCACTGAAAAATATGCATTTATTTCCTGTTATGAGTCATTTTTGTGCTTTTCTCTGGGTCTGTAATGATATGTTTGGTAGACCCTACCTCATGAAGCATATAAAGGGAAAGACATCAATAAAGCCAACAGACAAAGCCATCATTGATAAGATGCAGTGAAATTAGATGAGGAAAACACATAGGGTCTTTTTTTTTTTATAAATGTATTTAATTTATTTATTGGCTGCATTGGGTCTTCCTTGTTGCACATGGGTTTTCTCTAGTTGCTATGAGCCGGGGCTACTCTTCATTGTAGTGTGTAGGCTCCTCATTGTAGCGGGTTGTGGAGCACAGGCTCTAGGTGCATGGACTTCAATAGTTGAGGCACACGGGCTCAGTAGTTGTGGCTCACAGGCTCTAGAGCACATGCTCAGTAGTTGTGGTGCGTGGGTTTAGTTGCTCCGTGACATGTGGAATCTTCCCAGAGCAGGGCTTGAACCCATGTTCCCTGCATTGGCAGGCGGATTCTTAACCACTGTCCACCTAGGAAGTCCACATAGGGTCTTTAGAGCATCTAATGTGGCAACTTGGGCTTACCTGGAAAAGTGATATTAGAACTGACATCTGAAAAATAATTACAAATTAGGTAGGAAGAAGAAGTGAGCTGGGAAAGAGTATTACAAGAAGAATAAATATATCATTTAAGACCCTGAGGTAGAGAGAACAGCTAATTAGAGAAACTGAAAGAAGTGCCCTTTGGCTGGAGCAAAGTGAGTGAGGAAAGAAAGATTGACAGGGAGACTAGGGATGCAGACGGAGAAAATCATCCATAATGTCCCCATAGGTTGTGTAGTTTTTTTCCTTTGTTCTAAAAACAGTGATAAACCTCTAAAGCATTTTAATCTGAGGAGTAACATGGTTAATTCTGCATATTTGACAAACATACTCTGTGGAGAATGGGTTAGAGGGAAGCAAGAGTGGTGGTGGAGACCTAAGGTAGGAGGCTGATGCTCTACACACGCTGGAGATTATAATAAGTTGGGTTGGGATGGTGATAGTGATAGTGGAGATGGAGAAAAGTTGATGGCTTGGAGGGATATTTAGGAAATAAAATTGATATGCTTTAATGGTTTATTGGAATGGAAGGTAAACGAGAGGGATATGCCAAGGGACGACTCCCTAGTTGTCCTTTGGATGGTCTAGATGGTGGACTAATTTAGAAGAAACGAGCATGAGTACTTTTGGATATGTGGAATTTGGGGTTGATTTGAGATGTTTAAGTGTTGGTGGATATTTGATACATGGGTTGATACTCAGGGAACTGTTTTGGGCTGGGGATAAAAATGTGGATTAGAACAACCAAAAAGGAAGAGTAGATTAAGAACAAGCTTTGAAAAATTTAAACTTTTAAAGCCTAAGTTTAAGAAGATGATTTGGTAAAATAAATTGAAAAGAGTGGATGAAAAAGAGGAGGAAATTTTCCCATTGGATTTAGCACCCTGGAGGTTATTGATGAACTTACAGTGATTTATTTGAAAACATAGTGGCGGGGGAGGCATTAACGAGTTGGAAGAGTAAATGGAACATGAGAGAGTAGAAACAGTAAATGTGAATAACTCTTTGAGAAAGTTGGGATGTTCTGCTGAAGATTAGGGGGCATGTGCATTTTGTAGATGCTCAACAAATTCTTGCTGGATGAGAAAATGAACAACTGTTTTTTTTACACAATTTTCTTCAAATGATTAATGTTGGAAGAAGGAATTGACATTGCATTCTTGCAATTTAGTACGACTTTCATTTAATCCTTCTTAGTCCATCCTGTAAGATAGGTGCTATTTTTTTTTAAAAAATCAGAGATTCAGAGAAGTTATGCAGTTGTGCAAGTTCACACAGCTAAGAAGTGGCAGAGCAGGAATATCAACCAGTTTATCTCAGAATCTGTTCTCTCCTAGAAAATGGCAACTTATTTGACCACAAAAGTCTATTTTTCCATAACTAGAGGAAGTCCTAGTAATATACTGTTTGGAGCTAGCTTTCTCTGGCCTAATAGACTATGTGAAGGTCCACTTTAGATCAAAGATTCTCAACCATGGCTGAGCATTCATTCATCTGGAATGCTTTTCAAAAAGAAGGATGCCTAAGTCCCACCTCAGGAATATCTGAGAGTGGTACCAGGGAATCAATATTTGTAAAAAGTTATTCTAATGTGCCATTGGAATTGAGAAAAAATAGATTGTCATCAAGTTACTAATTCATAAAAGCCTATGAGCTAAATAAGATGTTTATTCCGATGGTATTTTGCTAGTTTTGACTCTGAGTAAGTATAAAATTTGGGGAAGTCATGGAAGACACATCAACTGGACACAGATGAACACATCTGGCAGTAACTGCTAAGAATCAGGATGACACCAAAGGCCTCATAAATCTTGGTGCCTCCTTTATGGACCATTTTGATGCAGTAGAAGCATGTCTTCTGGCCCTATTGGTACACTCATGTTCAAGACCTGCTGATAGAGCTGCTTCTCACCTTTCTCACCTGCAGTAAGGAGAAAAGACCCAGTCCTAGCAGAAATGTAGGCTGTTGAGTTGAGCAACTACTGAACCACCCCCCGCCCCAGCCTCTTATTCCCATTAGTGTGCATGAACCCTTGGAGGGGCAAGATTGTGGGCATTCCTGTGGACAGAGATGTTCATTTCTTCTCCTGATTGCCTGAAGCATGATAGAAGTTGGCAGTAAAATATTTCTGTGGTGTTTAACCTGAAAATTTATGTATTTGTATTTTCCTAATTATTAGACAAAAGTTAAAAGTAACCGAAGATAAACTTCAATATCAAGACACAAAATATTTTCTATCTTAGTTCAGAATTCATTTACCATGAAGGAAAAATTCTCATTGGGTTACGCAGGACAGATTAAAGATTTTCCATTTTCAGTTGCCATTCTCTCTCACACTGCTGTGCACTGCAGTGGCTGCTTTGGGACTAGAAGCTACAAAGTTTTACACTTTTCAAAAGATGAAATGTATCTGACATCATAACACAGCAACCACTGTTAAAAATGGTAACTTGTCATCATTCTTTCTTCCAGTTTCAGTAGATTTGAATTATAACCCACGGTGAGCTTGGTAAGAAGATGATGCATACATAATTCACTTTTAATAGCAAATATATCTTTGATTTCCTTCTCCTTATCATTAGGTTCTTAATATACTGTGCATGTACCTTTTGAAGTAGCTGCTACTCTATTGTCAAGAGAATTTTTTCTGTTCTCAGGGACCAGCCAAAAATAGTGCTCATTTCTTTCTTTTTTCTTTTCTTTTTCTTTTTTTTATTATATATTGGCTTCATTCTATTGTAAATCATGGACTAAATGAATCCTGTACTTGGAGGTGGGAAGGTTCAGAAAAGTCTGATTTATATGTTCGTGTAACCATTAAGTTTTTAGCTCTACCACTAAACTTTACAAAGGTTTAATGCATATGAAAGAAAAAGTAGCATTTTGTCTTAAAATTACTTTAGATAGGTAAAACCACATAAATAAAGGACAGTTGCAGAGTATTTATTTGAAATTATACCTTACAAATGAAACCAAGTTAAGGATTTTTTTCAGGATGAGAATTGTCAATGGTAAAATAAGCAAAGAATAAAAAACAAAAATCATTTGGCCTTTATGAGTAGAGGTATTTGGAGCTAAATGAATTTTTGAAAATTGTATGTTTTTTCTTCCCCCTCCACTTTTCTCAGAGGATAGTAAAGAATGCTTAACAGAGTGTTTCCATTTCTGTACAGCAATACGGATTTTTATATGCCCTATATTCCATATTACATATTTTCGTTCAGTGATTAGATAATATCTGTCCTATTGAACTAAGTTCTTTCCTCTAAACTTTTCATCTAATATGTGAATCCATACATTGGCATTATTACAGTAATATGCCAAATCATTCTTAATTAGAGCCACGTTGTTTAAAGCCTCAGAAATTTGGCTGAGTAGGAAATCCCAATCTTAGTTTTAGTAGTTGAGGTTCCTGGAGTCACTGCTACAGCAAATCATTTGATAAAAAAGGAAAGAATTACACAAGGGCTTCTGACTACTGCTTTGATTTCCCTTGTACTGCACCACTACAGTGCTCCTAGATTTTGAATGTTGCCTTTCCTGGTGGCCTTGATTTCCTTGGCAGCCATCCTGTCCTCTGCTAGCATTGCTGACCATAGCTACTGGTGTCACTCTTATTGCTCCACGGACCGTATTTCCTATTGTTTTTCAAACCGATGGATTTTTTTCCTGCTCAGCCAGCCTCAGAATCCTGACATCTAGGTAGTTAAAGGTCTTTTGATTCTCAACTGGTAGGTGGATTTTCTAATGTAAATCATTCATCAAGATTTTTCCTATATAATTTATTTTAAACATTTTATAGTTTTATATTTTACAATTATGTCCTTGTTAAAATTTTAGATAATTTTTATACAAGATGGGAGTTTTAGATTGAGATTCATTTCATTTCTGTATGGATATTGTATAGTTCTAACATCATTTGTTGAAAAGTCTATAGCACAATTGAATGTTTTTGCAGCTTTGGAAAAAAGTAGCTTTATTAATATGGATCTATTTCTGAATTCTTCTTCCATTATCTGTCTATCCCTTTGCCAACACCACATTGTCTTAATTACTGCTGTTAGTGCTTCCAACTTTCTTTTTCTTTTTCAAAATTGTTTTGGCTAGCCTACCTCCTTTGACTTTGCACATAAATTTCAAAGTCAGCTTGTATGTATTTACAAAAAGACAAAAGACTTGTTTGTACTTTGATTGGATTTGCATTCCATCTATAACTCCATTTGAGGAGAACTGACATCTTTACTACACTTGAGTCTTCCAATACTTAATTCATTTATGTCTTTGATTTCTTTCATTAGCATTTTATAGATCACACACACACATTTTGCTATATTTATTATTACTTAAATAATAAGTAGTTTATTTTTAAAAACCATTGTAAATATTATATATATATAATATATATATAGATGTGTATATACATCTGTACGCATATACACACACATATACACTCAATTTCTTGTTATCTTGTATTGTGTAACCCTGTCACCTTGCTAAAACTCATTTATTAGTTCCAGAAGCTTTTTTTAGATTACTTGACATTTCTTATGCAGACAATCATTTCTTTCTATCAATAGGGAGAGTTTTTATTTTTTCCTTTCCAGTCTGGATGCCTTTTAATTCTTATATATATATTATATATATAATATATGAATATATAATATATAAACTGAATTTGTAATTACAGTTGACCCTTGAACAACATAGCAGTTAGTGGGGACAGACCACTGCACAGTCGAAAATCCATGTATAAGTTTATAGTTGGCTCTTCTTATTTATGGTTCTGCATCTGCAGAATCAACCACCTCTGGATTGGTAGTAGTGTAATAGTATTTATTGAAAAAATTCCATGTATTAGTGGACCCATGCAGCTCAAACCAGTCTTGTTTAAGGGTCAACTGTATATATGTTCCCACAAAGAAAACGCCACAACCAAATGGCTTCACTGGAGAGTTCTTTGAAACAATTAAAAAAGAATATCCATTGTATAGAAATCTTTCCAACTATATAGGAGAAGAGAATGTATCCTGGATTATGAAGCTAACATACCTTATAATCTGATACCAAAACCAGACAAAAACACTAAAAAGAAAGGAAAACTATGGATCGGTATAGTTCATGAAAAAATACAATAATTCTTATTAAAGACTAGCAAATCAAACTCAGAAATATATAATGGATATAAACACGCCAAAATCTGGGATTTGCATGAAAAATGCAAGATTTTAATATTAAAAATTAATTGATTTCATTCATCACAACAACAGAATAAGAGGAAATTCTGTATGAGCATCTTAAAGGATGAAAATCTGTTTCACAGTCAAACACACATTCATATTAAAAACTCTCAGCAAACTAGCAGAAAAAGGCCATTTTCTCAACATGATTAAAAATAAAAAACTTCCATGCAAAACCTATAGCTAACAATGTATTTAATGGAAAGGCTCAGTGTTCTTCTCTAAGGCTGGAAACATTCCAATGTTGTCTGCTATCACTTCTTTTCTGTGTTGTGGAAGTTCTGGTCAGGGCAATTATATGAATAAATAAAATAACTAAATAAATTACAAGACTGTGTACATCTAAGGAATCTACAATAAAGCTATTAGGATAAATAAATTAGGAAGTTTGCAGGATACAAGGTCAATATACAAAATCAGCTGTAGTTCTATATGTTAGTGATGCAAATGGGACATTGAGTTAAAATACTTTAAAAGTAGCGTTCATATTTATGAATTAATTAGGAATAAATTTAATAAGATATATGTCAGATCTATATCCTAAAAACTGCCAAACGGTGTGGCAAAAAATTACAGTAGACTTAATAAATAATCGAAGATATAAATCACATTCATTGATCAGAAGGCTCAATATTGTCAACCCTCCACAGATTAGTCAACATATTTACTGTAATCCCAATCAAAATCTCATCAGAGTTTGCTGTATAAATTGAGAAGCTTATTCTAAAATTTCTATGGAAATGCAAAGGACCTAAAATGGCCAAAACAGTTTTAGAAAGGAAGAACAAACTTGGAGGGTGTATTACATGATTTTACATCTTACTATAGGCTACAAAAATCAAGACAGTGTTATATAGGCATAAGGTTGCTACATGACTCAATAGAACAGAATAAAAAGCCAAGACAAATAAAGTGATCATCAACAGAGGTGCCAAGATAATTCTATGAGGAAAGGATTGCTGGACCAAATGTATCTATATGGCGGGGTAGGGGAGGGTAGAACCTTGCCCCCTGTATCTCACTATATACACACATACAAAAATCTTGAAATGGATCATAGGCCTAAATGTAAAAGCAAACTGTAAAATGTTAAGAAAACATAGTTAAGGTTGAGTAACATTCTATTGTATGCATATACCACATCATTTTTTTTTTTTTCCCACAGTCCAGGTCTTTAATTTTCTTTACACCCATCATGCCATGAATTCATAGGGAATGGTTTCCAACAGTACAGGCTCCTTTCCATTGGTTGTCACGAAGTGTGCTTCTTTGGATGGAGCAGGCTGGCACTTTAGCTGAACACAAGTACCTTTCTCTTTGGCTTGCTTCTTTTTCTGTTAATTTTCCTTCACATGGTTCAGGAAGGTATCTTGGCTCTGGGAGTGCTTAATGTACTCAATAGGCACATTAATTGCCTTGGCAAGAATCTTACCTTACCTTGTTTGTTTACAATGATGCCAACAGCATGCTGGGTAACATTATAGACTCTTCCAGTTTTGCCATGGTAACATGTGTGGGGCATTCCTCATTGAACAGTGCCCATTCCCTTGATAGCTACAATATCACCTTTCTTGTCGATTTGCATGTGTGTGGCCAAGGGAACAACTCCATGTTTTCTTAAAGGCCTAGAGAACATATAACAAGTACCCCTCCTCTTTCCCTTTGTGTCGGTCATTTTGGTAAGTTATTGGAAGATGACGGTTGCAGCCGAAAGGCCAGATGGTAGTTCATTGTACTATGAACTTGTAGTACTTGGTTGGTATACACTTTTGTTACACTATTTTTAGTGCGTTATTTGTCAGTATAAACCTCTTCATGAAAAGTAATATGCTTTATCATCATCTTTGTAGCCCTGATCTTAGCTCAATGATTGCACATACTCAGTAAAATGAATGAAATGCTTATCATCTTTACACATTCATCTGTTGATAGACACAGGTTGCTTCCATGTCCTAGCTATTGTAAATGGTGCTGCTATGAACATAGGGGTGCATGTATCTTTTCGAATTAGAGTTTTCGTCTTTTCTGGATATATGCCCAGGAGTGGATTGCTGAATAATAAGTTAACTCTATTTTTAGTTTTCTTTGGAACCTGCACACTGTTTTCCATAGTGGTTGCATTAATATACATTCTCACCAACAGTGTAGGAGAGTTCCCTTTTCTCCACACCCTCTCCAGCAATTATTATTTGTAGACATTTTTTTAAGCTCTTTATTGGAATGTAATTGTTTTACACTGTTGTCCCAGTTTCAGCTGTAGAACAAAGTGAATCTGCTGCATTTATACTTATATCCCCATATCCCCTCCCTCCCGTGTCTCCCTCCCACCCTCCCTACCCCAACCATCTAAGTCATCACCCATCATTGAGTTGATCTCCCTGTGTTATGCAGCAGCTTCCCACTAGCTATCTATTTTATATTTGGTAGTGTATATATGTCAATGCTACTCTCTCACATCGTCCCAGCTTCCCCTCTGCCCCCCATCCCATGTCCTCAAGTTCGTTCTCTACATCTGCGTCTTTATTCTTGCCCTGTCACTGGATTCATCAGTACCATTTTTTTAGATTCCATATATATATTTGGTATTTGTTTTTCTCTTTCTGACTTTGCTCTGTATGACAGACTCTAGGTCCATCGACCTCACTACAATTATTTGTAGAGTTTTTGATGTTGGTCATCCTGACTGGTGTGAGGTGATATTTCATTGTAGTTTTGATTTGCATTTCTCTAATAATTAGTGATGTTGAGCATCTCTTCATCTGTCTGTTGGCTATCTATATGTATTCTTTGGAGAGATGTCTGTCTAAGCCTTCTGTCCATTTTTTGATTGGGGTGTTTGTTTTTTGATGTTGAGTTGTATGAGCTATTTGTATAGTTTGGAAATTGAGCCCTGTTTGTCACATCATTTGCAAATATTTTCTCCCAATCCGTAGGTTGTCTTTTCATTTTGTTTATGATTTCCTTTGCCATGCAAAAGATTATGAATTTGATTAGGTCCCATTTGTTTATTTTTGCTTTTATTTATTTTACCTTGGATATTGACATTTGTAGCAACCAGGATGGACCTAGAGATTATCATACTAAATGAAGGAAGTCAAACAGAGAAAGACAAACATAATGTGATATCACTTATAAGTAGAATCTAAAAAAAAATACAAATGAACTTATTTACAAAACAGAAGCAGACTCACAGACAGAAAATAAACTTATGGTTACTAAAGGGGAAGTGGGGGAAGGGATAAATTAGGGGTATGTGATTAACAGACATACACTACTACGTATAAAATAGATAAACAACAATGTATAGGACAGGAAACTATACTTGTATCTTCTAATAACTTATAATGGAGAAGAATCTGAAAAAGAATATGTGTATATATGTATAGCTGAATCACTTTGTTGTACATTTGAAACTAACACAGTATTGTAAATCAATTATAGTTCAATTAAAAAAAAGCATACTTAAAAAAATTCCTTTGACCTTAGGATAGGCAAAGACTACCTAGATAATGACAAAAGTTAACTATAAAATTTAAAAAAGATAAATTAAACCTCATAAAAATTAAAATTTTCCCTTCTTCAAAAAACACTGTTAAGAGTAAAGTTTCGGAATATGTATGATGAATACATAAAGAACTCTAACTCTAAAATAAGGAGACAACCTGGTTAAAAAACTGACGAAGGCTTTGAACTGATACTTAACAAAAGATGATATACAAAGACCAATAAGCATACAATTAATCTATGTATAATTCCATATTGTAGACTTAAGGAGGTGATGCCTTAAGCATCAAATTAAACACTGCTAGGAACAGCAAATGAGAACTTTTCTGAACTTGAAAAAGATAAGAATTTTCAGATTCAAGAAACACAGTAAGTCCTAAACAGAATAAAGGAAATTAAAAAAAAAAAATCTACAGATAACTTTTCAAGAGAGTCCAGATAGGTAACAGCATAATCACCATATAATATTCAGTAATAATTTTTCCCACCCACCATAAGAATTGGAAAAGTTAAGTTAAAAAAAATTTGATGATGGCTACATGTATCTCTCTACATTTATCTATCTTATCTATCTAATCTATAATGTATGAATAAATAATAATGTAGGAATAAATTCAACATCAGATTTATAAGATCTTTATAAAAATTTTTTAAATATTTGTGAGTCATAAATAAATAATGGAGGGGCCAATATGAAGAGAGATGAATTTTACCGAAAATTGTCTACTAAATCATTTTCAATTCTAGTAAAATTCTTTATAAGCTCATTTGCAACTTATATAAAGCAGGAAAATATACAATATAACAATATACAAAATAATGTGCCACACTAGATATTAATATTTTAAAAATTGTAGTGAATTCCACAGTGTAATGTGGCACAAGTATAGACAGTGGTACCAGCAGAACAGAATGGTAAGCCCAGAATGTATCACTACAAAAAGACTGTGAAAGGCTTGACTAACCAATTAATTTGCTAGGACAATTGATTATATGTTTGATAATAGAAAATTAGATTCCTACTTCAAAATATTTATGAAAATAGGCTCCATCTTAAAGGTTTAAATATAAAAAGCAAACTAACTTTTATGGAAAAGCAATGATTTAAACCTCAAATTCAAGCTAAAACCAAAAATATTACAACTCACATTTTAGTTATAAGGAAATGCAAATTTGTTTAACATCTGAAAATATAATGATCCTCAACAAATCCATAAGAAAAAGTTAAAAATCCTCTAAAAACGGAGCAATGGATATAGTCATAATCATGGAATTTAGTAGTATTAAAGGAATAGTACATTAAAACAAAGTTAAAAGTAAATTAAAATGGAGATGTCATTTTATACCCACAAAGTTGACAAAAATTTAAGAGACTGATTGTCAAGGATGTGGAAAAATGGAAATTCTCATCATTACTGACGGCGTTGTAAATGTTACAGTCACTTTAGAGGAATTTAGCAACTTCTGGAGAAGACGATGTTTGAAGTATGACTATGAAAGTCATCATCTTTGACCCTCAGATTTCATTCAGAAGTAAATCTTCTAGAGAAACTCTAGAGTATCACACAAATAGACCTCTGTTAGGAGATTCATTTCAGCTTTGTTTTTCATGATTTAAAACTGAAAACAACTGAAATGCCCATCAACAGAGAATGGGTAAATATGTGGTGGTATATTTTCAGTGAAATATTACACAGAAGTTAAGAATATTTGAATTATAGCTGCATGTATCAATAAGGATAAATGTCTATGTTTTGAACAAAAATGCAAATTACATATATGTACAGTATTATTTATATAAACTTTAAAAACTAGTAAGCAAAATTGTATATTATCTATGTGTAGATGTATATGTATAGAAAGATAAAATTATTGTATCTTGGGAAGGTTATGCCCTTACTTTAGGGTAGATACTTCTGAGGAAAAAGGGTGAGGAAGAAGATTTGGGAGGAAGTGAGTAGTTAGGCTTTGATATTCTAGTAACATTTATTTTTTACAAAACATATTATAGAAAAATATAGAGAGATGCTGAATATTTTAAAATCTGGTTGATAGGCACGAGCATTTTCATTATTATTCTTTACAACTTTTTATATGGTTAAAATATTTCATAATGTGTTTCATACGAGAAAAAGCGTTATGTATTACTCCAAAGGAAAATGATTTTAAGACACTGCAGAATTTTCAAGTAAATGTGCGATATCTTTCATTCATTTTAATTATTAATGGAACATTAAGCTTGAAACTACTAAAATAACTACAAGGGAGTAATTTTTAAAAATCAGCCTGCACTAGTAGAAAGGTAAGAAAAATCTTCATTATAAATGTAGCTTTTAGCTTTTGGAAAAGTTTCATTTGTGATAGCTGCTGCCTTTACTGAGTTTTACATGGTAAGCAAGATAATAAAAGTGAAATCTTCAGTGTCCTGAGCATATGGAAGTGAGGGTTAAACATAAATAAAGTGCAATCCATCTTGTTCGCGATGATATATAATACTATTTTTACTATTTGATTCTATTTTTTTTGTATTCTTTGAATAGTCTCTTCCCATACTGCTGATATACTTTTCCTTTCATTCTTTATTAGAAAGTTGTAATTTAAAAAGTACGTAGCAACTAAACTTCTTCCCTTTTTTTTGACTTTTCACTTTTATTTTTACAAGATTCGCTAATGACAGTACAGTTTGACACTGAATCTATGTCATATATATCTAAACGTATGTAATTTAGCATTATTTCATGTTGATTTTAGAATATGTATGTTTTGTTTCCTCCTAAATGATAAACAAAATTGCATTACTGTGCCATAAAATAAGAAAATAACGCTGTGCCCATTTTAAGATGTTTGGAAACAAACTGCAAAGGGCATATTAAGAATGAAAAGCACAAGGTTTATAAAAGAGAAATTTGTAGAAATTGTTAGCAAAACAGGAAGAACCTCAATTAATTATGAAACAATTTTTTGTTAACATATTTTCATGAATAAAAACAACACAGAGTGGAAAATGAATATTTCATGGATAAACATTACTTTTCTTAAATATGAGGAAAACTATAACAGTTGTGTTGAGTGTTTATGCCAGACACATGTACCAAATATTTCATCTTCTCTTCGAATTAGGTATTGTTATTATCCCCATTTTACAGTTCAGAAAACAGGCACAATTGATCTCATTAATTTTACCCAGTTTGAAGAGCTTAACAGTAGTAGAAATAGGACTTGGGCTTGGCAATTTGTTTTGAATCCACATTTTACCATTATATTAAGGAAAAAGGGGGTAAGCCCTTCCATCTTCCTTGATGTAAGTTGACTTGTCTTCACTGAATTGTCTCTTGCACATGGTGAAATAGAAACGTTCTGACTGATCAATATTTTGAATTTGATCCCTTTCATTTTCTTGCTGCTGAAAGTATTGCTCTTGTATATCCTCATCAGCCTCTTATATTGTATATTTCAACAGCAAGTATCTGATTTTCATAAGAGATACACAATAACCACTTAATCACTGGTAAATTCCAAACATGAAATACCATTCTTGATTCCAATACATTGAAATATAAATATTCAGCTTGTTTTCTGTTTCAGAGAGTTGAAAAATGTTAATCACTCTTTGCGAAAAAAGGGTACTACAGAGGCCTGATAGAGTCCTACAGATGTTTCAGAACTATTATAGGCATAGTTCTGAATCCTCTCCCTGCTTCAGTAAACTGCCAAGAGCTGACTTTTTCTCTTTAAGACTGAATGTGTGGCCATACATTGTATGATGGATTTCCTACTGTTTGTTTATTTTACCTGTTGCTCTGATAATTGCATATAAGGCACCTATCAGTTCATTTATTCAGACGTTCAACAACTGTTTATTGATCGCGTACTTTGTACCAGTCACAGTGGTGATAACTGGAGAATATAAACTGGGGATACTGTAATGAACAAGGGTGGATATGGGAAAATGTATTATCTCCTACATCTCCTCCATTCTCACCTATTTCTCCAGTGGAAATTAGCTCAATTAAGATACAAATTTTAAATAAACCTTTAACAGCAAATGGTGGCTTTTACCTGAATATTGTAATTCTTGGAAATACCTATGGCAAGAGATCTCCTTGAAAGATAATGTTAGAAACCTTCTGCTTGACCATTTTTTATGTGGGTTGCCATGATGCTGAGAGAATAATAAAATTTAAAAATAAATTAAGGGAAGAATTTTTACTGTTTGGCTTCTAAAAAACTTGGAGGATAAGTGTGGCATAAACCAATTTTCCCTGCTCTTTCTCACTAAGAACAAGTGTGAACTTTAGTAATAACACAAAAGACAACCAAAGGGGACTCTGAAAAGTGGTAGGAAAAGGACGAGGTAGTTTGGGACACTCAGGACTGGAGGAACAACACAGTGGCAGGACATCTAATGTCACTGCCCCACTGAACAGAAGTATGCTATCCAGACATGGCATTTCTTGACCCCCAAACTCATTATGGAAGGTAGCCTAGGAATGTAAAAGTAATGGAAATATGCTCAATAAAAGAGAAAATTTTATGTAGACTGAAAGCTGTATTTGCAGCTCATTTATTTTACAAAATATTTTAAGGTGTGCACATTGTATGTTTTATAGCACAGAGTGAATTATATATACTTTGTTGAACAACTCTATATTCTCACTGTATGTTAAGGAATAAACTGATTGTATGGACGTTTACCAGTGACTCTGGTTTATGGGGGGGTTTAAGGTACAAAATGGAAAGCTACATGGATTATCATCTTCAATTTGAGTATAAGCTTTAGTAAAGCTACCATTTCTCTCATATGTATACTTTCAGACTAGTCTATTTTGATACAGTAAGCTTCTGTTATATTTATTTTTGATAATATTCCATTTTTACTGAAAATTTCAAACTATAAATGTCACTGTGATTGATTTTAAGCTAAAGCTTAATTTTTTTAAATTTATTGCTTCTACATCATGCTCATCACACATAAATTTATACTTTGCTTGTTCATAATGTATGGATTCTAATGAGATGTGAAGTTTATGTAAATTTTGTCTAATGTTTAATTTTTGTGAGAGACATAAGGGTGCTTTAAAGATTTTGAAAGCATTTTTCTTTTTGCATTCTTAACCAAAATTTTTTATATTGCTTACCTTCCCTAATATTTTTTTTAAGAACTTTTATTGAAATATAATTGACATATAATAAACTGCATATATTTAAAGTGTACAATTTGATATTTTTTTCTTATCAGTAGCATATATATGGCAATCCCAATCTCCCAATCCATCCCACTCCTACCCCCCCACCCCAATGTTTTATTTTTCTATTTTTAAATTAATTAATTAATTAATTAATTGGCTGCATTGGGTCTTCGTTGCTGTGCACCAGCTTTCTCTAGGTGCAGTGAGCAGGGGCTACTCTTCATTGTGGTGTGCGGGCTCCTTTTTGTAGTGGCTTCTCTTATTGCGGAGCATGGGCTATAGGCGTGTGGGCTTCAGTAGTTGTGGCACATGGGCTCAATAGTTGTGGCTTGTGGGCTCTAAGTTCAGGCTCAATAGTTGTGGAGCACGGGCTTAGTTGCTCTGCAGCATGTGGGATCTTCCTGGAGCAGGGCTCGAACACATGTCCCCCGCATTGGCAGGCAGATTCCTAACCACTGTGCCACCTAGGAAGTGCCCCTAATGTTTTAATATATAATTTCTAGAAGTAAATTTGTTACTGAAATTTATTCATCCCATTATATGATTGAAGAACTGGAAAGATGAATTCAAAGCTTGATTAAAAATCTTAAAGATAACAGAGAAGTGATTCTCAGAAGAAACCTTAGGAGCATGGGCTTTTCTCACAATTTTTGGTAATTCTTCTTGGTATTTGAACACCTTAATTTGAAATTCATTTTCAAAGGAATCAAATTAGTTTAGAAAAAGATGGAACGCCTAGGGGATTTTTTTGTGCATCATTATTATCAAAGCACAAGAAGAATGTGGACACATTCACATTGAATTTAAAGTACGTTCTTACTTAGATTGTTTGCTCTCCACTAACCCATGCACAGTTAAACAGCATGAGATGGGACAGCTGGCAGAAAACATGGGCCTTTCTCATCCTTTGCCTTGATGCCCCAATTCCTTGCATTCCCTCCATTAATTGGGTTAATGTTAAGTTAAAAGGAAAATTGGTCTCTGAGATAATACAATATGTAATGACTGATTCAGGGATCTTTTTGTAATCCTGAAAAGCTGAGAGAGCTGTTGGTTGTGGCGTGTCTTGGAAAACGTTAATTTGTGTATATGGAAGAATCTCACGCTAACCTGAGATTTGTCCCTAAATCAAATTCTGTCTTGAAAGAACTTGAAAGGATTGCTGAGAGAGGAACAAAGCAGGCAAGTGACTTTCTGCTTTATTATTCCCATGGCTAGATTTTCTCTGCTTTAAACAGGATTTTTCCATCTTCTTTTTAGAAGGGCATTCCTCAATAAACAGAGCGTGCTGAGCATAATTTACCTTTTTCTTGATGACTCAGGCTCATCATAATGAACATTGGTTAGCACACTCAACTGTATTAGAAAGATGCCCCTAAGAGCTATTAAGATATGCAGTACTGTTTGTTCCGACTAAACTAACTGCTCCCAGATGACCTAAATGTTCCAGACTGCGGTAGCTTCTCGGTACAATGTACACTAAATAGAAAATATGTTTTTGTGGACTGCAGGGAGATATCTGTGCTGTGGGGCTAGATCTGAGCACAATGCTGTTATGCCTGCCTCCGTTCTTTGAAGTAAAGACCCTCCCCAAATTTTACCTGCTGCGTGAAGCTCTGTGTTACCATTCCAAATTTATTGGGCTAGGCGTCAATGACCATTGCCATGTACAATAATAAGATAATTGGGTTTGAAGACCAAATTTAATATATCCAGTGGGACAGGATCACCAAGATGAAGGACCTAGTGCTCGCAGCTTAAAGGGCACTCCACAATGAATCTCTGCTTCCCCAAATTGTAATCTTGATTGGAAATTTAGTTCTTCATTGTGACATATTGTCTGAGAAAGTAGTTGTCGAAAGTCCTCCTTAAAAAAGCAGACATTAAATGAAGGGTTAAAAGTCTGTCATTTACTATTATGAAGTAGATTAATTGAATTATTTTCATACTGATGCCTTCTGAAGTCCAACTGTATGAAGGGACTAGGATTTTTGATGGATGGCAAAGATCAGGGGAAGAGAGAGTTCATTTTGAGAGTTCAAATATTTTGGGAAGGGGATAATTTAAAAAGAGATGTCGCAGTGGAAGACTTTGGACTTCCATTAGAAGGTGCCGTGAGGACATTGGCACTTGAGAAACAAGAGGAGTAGAGACATAGGAAGGAGGAAGCAAGAAAAAAAAAGTGAAACCTTAGTGTAGTCTTTTTTTCAATTTATGAAATAGACATATTTCAGAGTATACAATTTTTATGTAAAGTATATGCACATTGCAATTGAATAAAATAGGTCATATTTGAATACATTAAAAGAATTCTTTGAAGGATCTCCACATTTAATTTTTATAATTCAATAATAATTTATTATCTAATTAAAGAAGTTTTCTTTGGAATATCAATGTAGGAAGTTTTTTCAAATGATGGTACTTTATATACCTATTTCAAAAAAGTTATATATCTTTATTAAAGTGGTCAAGATATTCTAACTTTCAAATTGGTTACTATTATAGGCTTTTCTGATTAGTCTTTAATTTTTCTAATGCATTTGTGCCATTAGTTAGAAATAAGTACCTTGATATCATGTTGAATTTTTAAAATGTTGAGAAAAGATAATTAAAACAGTGGTTAATGTCCTGAATGAAAATAATAACAAAAACAACAGATCATTGAGAACACAATTCAACAAAATCTTACATTTGTATAACAGTTTATAGTTTTGAATGTGAATTTACAAAATATGTCTTTTGATTTTCATAAAACCTTGGGATGTGGGAAAGGAAAACCTTATTTCTCCCATTTTTATGGGAAAAGGTAACTGGGCCAAGAAAACCAAGTTTTTGTTAAAGGTGACACAAGTAGTGAATTGTACATTTAGAACTATAGTTTAATTCTTACTTTTAGAACACTGATCTTTTATTAGAGATGAATCAAAAGACTTGGTCTCTGGATGCTTTTATCTGTACCCTAGTGCATGTTGCTACTCCTAAAGCCAGTAACATTAGTACATAATTTGTAGAGCTTTAAATGTGAAGAAAAAGTTTAAATACAAAAGTGTGCAGTGTAAGAAAAGGTGGGAGGAATATTACTCATCTGTTGTTAAAAATACAAACTGATTGTTACTATTCTGTTTGCTAATTACTCTAAATATTTTAGGTAGCTTTACATTTGACACATCTATTAACGGCAATAAATCATTGTTTTTATGTTTGATGGAAAAAAGTAATTATTCTGTTCACATGCTATTTATGTTGCTTCTTTTAAATCTGTTTCTAGCTCAATGCCTAGAAACAATGGTGTTAACTGTCATTGTGATGCTAGTAAATAGATTGGTCTATTGATATTCATTCCAGATGTCTACTTATTATTCATTCATATCCCAATAACATATATTCTTCAAAGAATTATACAGTCAGTATAATTTGAGTGCTTTTGACATAACTAAACGCCTCCCCCCGAAAACTTGAAAATTTATTTAAAACTAAATCTAAATCTATGTTGTCTACAAGAGACCACAGCAAAAGACTAAAGTAACTTAATATGGCTAAAAGTAATAGGATGAAAAATGATCTGACAAACAAATATAAATAGAAACCAAAGAATGTAGACAGAAAATTCAAGCAAGAATAGTTAAAAGGGCAAGGTTTGTCATTTTTGTATGTTTATTCAGTCCTTTTATACTTCTGAGGAAGAGATTTTCATGCAGTGTACAATTGTTCTAGAACACGAGTTGGCAAACTGTGGCTTGTGGGCTACTTGTATTTGTAAATAATTCCTTGGAATGCAGTCACACCTGTTTATCTGCATATGTACTGTCTATGACTGCTTTAGCCCTCCAGTGACACAGTTGAGTAGTATGACAGAAAACAGGACAAGTAGTCCTAAAATATTTACTTTCTGGTTCTTTAAGGAAAAGAGCTTAGAGGACTAAGGGACTTTTTGTATTAAGAAGTTATATATCTGATAAGAAAATCTAGTCAAAGTGACATTTAAAAGGTATAGACCAAAGCAGACAGTAATTCATGGCTGGCCAGCATCTTTGCATGTCTTTGTTTTCTGTCTATTTCTCACAAGGGTGAGAAATAGACAGAATAGCTGAAGTCTTACTTTCAGCTATTCATTTCAGCTATCCATTTTACCAATTCAGTTAGACTAGTGTGAGAGCTGAATGTGAAAGAACTTTCCTTTGTAACTAAGGGCACTAATTGATAAATAAAGCAATCATATTTATGAACATAAAGGAAAAATTCTAAAGCAAATATGATTCAGCATATTGTTAATGAATAATTACAATTTGATCAAGTATTACAGAAATCAAGTATGGTAAGATCAAATGTCTCCAAAAATCCAAAGATATTTTAATATCAGTACGAACAAGAGAAGGACATGACTTCAATATGATCAAGAATATACCTCGGGAGGGGGGGTGGATCTACTTTGTAATGAAACTCTGGAGGCATCTCTACCATGATCACTAAGGCTGTAAGAATTAACGTTATTCTTACACTTTAATAAACTAATATGAGAATAAAATAACAGGTGCATACATTGGAAAGGAGGGACTGAACTATCAAAGCTGATGATGATATGTTTCCAAGAGAAAACCAACTGAGACATCAATAGAATGGTTACAAAGTTTAATAAAGCAGGAGGTCAAAATGCAAAATTTTTAAAAAATTATATTGTGTATGTATCAGTACATCAGTGAGAATTCTATCAGGAAAATAGAACCATTACAATTACAGGAAGACAATGTTTAATTTAGGAATTAGAGTTTACATGATGTGGGAGAGATGGAAGAGGATGGAGTGGGTGGGGGAGGGATTAGAGGAACAGCAGCTAATCACAACCCCCTTGTCGACTATAAATTGGCACTCGCCATCTCCCTCTACTACAATGATTAAATCACACGGGCTGCTGCAGCTGCTGACCTTCAACATCCCCCTGAAGGGAGTTCAGGATGGAGACCAGGAGTGAGGCACTCTGTGCTTTGGAAAATGGGCGTAACAGATCTTCGGATAACAGATGCTTTCAGGAGCTGATTTGATGAGCCCAAACCTTTCATCTCCTCATATCTAGAAAAGCGCTAAATCCCTACATAGTGACGTCTGCTCCTCCTGACTAGCAGAAACCCCCTACAAAAAAATGTATTTGATTGCATGTACTCCTCCTTTACCAAGGATACATATATACTAATCTTCCCCCCTGCTTCTTTGGAACAGTTTCTCAGAGCTATCTGGGGTGCTGTCTTCTGGGCTGCAGTCCTAGTTTTGCCCCAAATAAACTCAACTTGCGACTCTTACGTTGCACTTTTTTTTGTCAACACCTTTCAGCACTAGCATGAAAGAGTAAGTGAGAGCTTAGGGAAAATCTGAGAAGTTGTGTGTGACTGGACACCAAAGTGGATCGGCCAAAGGGGAACTTTTACGGAGGTCTAGGAACAGCTGCCTGCATAGAAGTTGTTGTCTCTTTAAACCATCTGTCTCTGGAGGAACCAGTGCTTCTCTGTGGGATGTGTCCTCTCTCTGTGGGCTTGTGTAGGGTAGTAAACATGGGTGGTTGGCCAGGCAAGCAGTTGGAAAGATGAGAAGGGAAGAGAGCAAAGACAAACTATGTCTTTCAATGAGCAGTCATCACTGTGTCTGTCAACCATGATCTGTCAGTGAATAAAGGCCCGTGCTTCCGTTCAGCTTTCAAATCTCATACACAATCTTGTCTTTAGAAAATTTTACTTGGAATAATATAAGGAAGGGGTCTGGGGATTGGGTTTCCCAGACTTATTTTGAAACAATAATGCCAGTTTGACAACAAGCAATCCAGCAGAGTCAGCAATAACACAATAGAAAGTATAATGAAACGAATTTTTCTTCCTACAGAGAGAATTGCTGGTCCAGATGGCTTTACTGGTGATTGATGTAAAATATTTTTAAGTGATGTAAGAGCAGTACATAAAAACTTTCAGACGATAGAGAAGGAGTTGATACTTCCCAAATTCATTTTATGAGTCATTAGCCTGATACCAATACCAGACATAGATATTACAGGGAAGAAGGGGACCCCTATAATCCAATAACTATCATGAACAGAGGCACAAAAATCTTTAACATATTAACAAGTTCAACCCAGCACTATATAAAAAAGATAATACATTGTGCCCACATAAGGTTTTTTCTTCCAGGAGAGCAAGACTGGTGTAACATTCCCATTCAAGCAAAGTAATTCACCATATTAACATAGGCCATTTATATGATCATCTTAATAAATTCAGAAAAACACTTCTCAAAATTCAACACCCATTTATGTTTAAGAAAAAAAAAAACCTCTGCAAAATAGGAATAGTAAAAAACTTTTTCAACCTGATTAAAAACATCTATAGAAAACATTTTTTTTTTACTTCATCCTGTAGGATAATGAGTACCATATGCTTCACTACTTTTATTTCAAAATTGTACTAAAATCCTAGTTGGTGTAAAAAGGCAAGAAGAAATGAGAGGTATACAAATTAGAAAGGAAAGAGAACTGTCTTTATTCATAGGTGGATAGTTATATATATAGAAAATTCTAAAGAATGTATAAAATTATTAGAACTAATAAATTAGCAAGGTTTCAGGCTATGAGATCATTATAAAAAGTCAATTTATCTATACCTAGCAATAACACTTGAAAATTAGATAAAATACCATTTACATAAGCATCGCAAATACTTAGAATTATACTTCGTAAAGTATTTGTATAACCTATACACTAAAAATGGAAAAGCTTTGATGAAAGAAATTTTAAAAGACCTAAGTAAGTGGAGAGAGAGAGTATTTTCATGGATTAGAACACTCAGTATTGTTCAGCTGTTACAATCTCCAAATTGATATGACTTAATTCCATTCAAGATCTCGGCAAACTTGTAGAAACTGCCAAGCTGGTAATAAAATATCTGGTAATGTTAAGGGTCTTAATAGCCAAATAATTTTGGGGAAAAAAAATCAGTTTGGAGGACCTACACTACCTATTTGCAAATTTATTATAAAGCTATGATAATAATATTGTATTCTCATAAAGATAGACTTGCACGTAGTTCAGGGAAACAGAACAGAGATTTTAAAAATTATGCACATATAGTTAATTGATTTTTGTTAGTGTCACTGAAGCAATTCAGTGGGGAAAGGGAAAGTCTTTTCAAAAAACTCTCCTAAAAAAGCAATCATGCGAGGCGGGAAATAACTTGACCTCTGTCTCAAGTTATAAACTGTATTTATTAAAGATGAATCATAAAAATTCAAAGTATAAATTTTCTAAAAGTATAGGATTATATCTTAATAACTTTGGAGTGGTCAAAGGGTTCTTGGGATACACATGCACATAAAATATTAAACACAAAAGAAAAAACTTAGATTTCGTGATAATTAAAAACTTCTGCTTATCAGAAGACACACTTAAGAAAATAAGCCCACCACAAATTGGAAGAATTGAATAGGGCAGCCACAAACTTGTAGTTTAGACTCTCATACGTTGCTAATGGGGATGTTGCAGTTGTAGAATGTTTTTCAAAACTGTTTTGTCAGATGCTTTTAAAAGCAAATTTTAAACATTGCTTTTAAATGTGTTTTCTCTGTAACCCAGAGTACAGTAGGAAGAAACTACACAGTGATTTGAAGAGGGAAAGCTTAATAATGGGCTTGGAGCAATGGCGTTTGGCTGGTGAGAGGTAAAGAAAATGTTAAAGAGTACAGGAATAGCAGATACATGGAACAGCTGTTTCCCCTAAGGCTGAGGTAACACCAGAGAACCCCTGTCCCCTCCCACACCCCCCAGCTGAGATCCTGACTTCACTGGGGAGCACAGCCCTGGCTCACAGGATGGCAAGAGACATTTGCCGAGGTACTATGCCAGGGGAAATCACTAGAAATATGCCCTTTGGAGCACCAGGAGGAGCCTTCCGCAGAGAGGTCCTGTGTTTTGGAAGTATGCTGGGAAGACTTTGCAGAGAGTGCTAGGGGAAGCTGTGTGCCCGTTGTCACTGCGCACTGCGGAAGCCACGTGCTCTGCAGGTGCCAGACGACAGGTGCTCGCGGGAACCATGGAGAGAAACCTTTTCTTCAGTATCCTCTACTGACACACTTAACTTGGTGCCAGCTGGCAAAGGACCAAATATTTGCAGGGTCCTGCTACGTTATTGCAGACTTGGAAATGAAGGACAGTAGGAGCTGAGCGGCAATAAATTGATAACTGGCACAACAGCCATTTTACTCCTAGATAGTTATCGAAGAGAAATTTTAAAAAATGACTTTACAAAGATGACTTATAGAAGAATGTTTGTATCAACTTTATTCTGAATGCTCCCAGATTAGAAATGTCATACGGTAGAAAACGACATAGAAATAAAAGGGAATAAAATTCCACTTCTCAACATGGATAAATCTTGAAAATATTATGTTGAATTGAAGTGACCAGACATAAAGGATACAGACTATATGATAAAAATTTCAAGTATAGAAGAGGCAAAAATTTATCTATGGTGTGCAGTTGGTGAAATGGATTTCCCATTTATTGAGATAGGAAACACTGAAGAAGAGAATTCAGGGGGAAAATCAAGAAATACAGATAAGAATATGACATCTGGGTAAGAGTATTTTCATGGCAAGAATGCTGTGGAAGAAATTATGGAGGAAAATATTGGTAGGATTTTACTACATTTCTGAATTATTTTAGGAAAACACATTTCTTTGAATTTTGTTGGATCAAAAATAGTAGGCACATATTTTGAGAACTTTCTTGCTGTGCTCTTTCTTTAGGACTTATATGTGTGTGGGGGTGAGTGTGAGTATACACATGTGCATACTTTTCTTATACATCAAAAACTGAGATATTGTAGTAAAGATCATGTTCCACTTACAGCAGTGCATTTAACAAATGTCTTCTTACTTAATGAAAGCATTTCAGTATCTTTGCAAGAGCATACTACTACAGCATAGTAACTTGATATTTGGTGAACAGCACAAATAATTGTTCCTGCAGTGAGAGCTTTTCTTCAGCTTTCTTTGTAGAATATGTGGTAAAGTAGTCCTATGACTTCACCCATCTGAAATATGCCAGCCCAGTCCAGAGCCTTAAACAGAGATCTTTTCTCTGAGCTGGTTTCTTGTTTAATGATCTGTAAATGAAACTGTTATTGCTTCTTTGCCTCTCATTTATGAGCACCATTATTTCTCACAGTGCGTTGTCTTTGTCAGACAATAAAGGTAGAAAAAGTTTTTAAGCTTGTCAGGGGATTTATTGATATAAATGAGAGAGAAGTTCGGTCAAAATTAATGACAGTGGTTTTCCATGTAGGGAAAGGAGAACACTTTTTTAAAATGACAGCTCTTTTTAAGATATATGACTCTGCCTTGGAACAATATCTTCCTTCTATTACTGTACTCTGGGTTTCAAGTTTTCACATTCATTTACTGCAGTTTTTGGCTATCTGTAAGACAAGTAATAAGATTTTGAGTACATAAACAAGCAAAGGCCATCTATCTTGAAATTCAGCATTTAAAGAATTTTGTAGGTGGTATTCTATGATCATCAAAACATAGTATTTGGATTAAAAATATCTTGTTCATTATCAAGATGAACGGTGGTGGAAGGCATGGGCACGATAAAATGAGCGATTATCAGAAACCAATCAGGTTTGCATTGTTCATAGTAATTTTAGCAAATACTCCGTTTGAAGGCTTATTGCTCCCTTGTCTCTCATCATCAGAAGAGAAGGAAATTGAATCTGCAGAAAACATAAGTTTATTTGATACCTCAAATTTTAAAAAGCCCCTTTGGAGTAATTTAGGTGATAATAACCAAATTTCTCTAATTGAAGAAAAATCACCACTTGTATAGCTAATTAGTCTGAGAAATATTGTTGATGTTTGAGTTGAAGCAGCAAATATTGACTGGGAGAACTGTGTATCTGCTAACACAGAAATACTATAATCTCTGGCATATTAAATCAGTTTGTGACCTACATTCATATTTCTTTTCATTGTTACTCGTGTGATCAAATTCTAAGTTATTTACTTTTATCTATGTTCTTCATTTTCCTTGTTTATAGAAAAACTTTTTGATCC
Organism: Hippopotamus amphibius kiboko; assembly: GCF_030028045.1. Taxonomy (NCBI): domain Eukaryota; kingdom Metazoa; phylum Chordata; class Mammalia; order Artiodactyla; family Hippopotamidae; genus Hippopotamus; species Hippopotamus amphibius. The sequence continues at coordinate 118,743,992 of NC_080193.1, read as the reverse complement.
AGACTTTATAACTGATAGCATTATGGCATAATGCTTTAATAGCTTTCAAAATAAGAAAGAGAGGAATAAAAGTAGAGTAAAATGCATTGTTGGTTGAAATGCCACTTTGGAAGATGGAGTTTGATTTATTTCAAGGATAGATTTAGTGAGAGTAAGGGAAAGTAGGCTTAAGAGCTAAAACTATTGTAATGATTCTTTAGCAACTCCTGGGTTTTTTTTTTTTTTTTTTTTAGTGGGAGGGTGGTTCTCAGGAAGTGATTGCATGCTGAGAATTTTGATGGCTGATCTTGCCATGGCAAACTTTGCAAATTTGAGGGCCTAGAATTTACCTTTTTCCCTAGCTGCTGCAGTTGCTGTCTCTCACTTAGCATCCACTCTGGTGTTTCTCATCAGTATTGACAAACGTGTTTATGAGACAGAGTGTTGAGTGCAGCTTAGATAACTCACACAAAAAACTATAATACTTTACTTTCGTGCTGTGTGACTACTGACTTACATTTCCAAGATAATTAACTTCAAGAAAAGGTAAATATCAATGTGCAATTTGTTTTGAATTTTTGTTCAACTAATATAATTAACCAGTGAAGTGTTAAAAGTGCTGAAAGATAGATTTTTAAAACAGAAGTTAAGCTATTTTAAAAGCTAATTTGATGCCTTGTAAAAAAAATTAACGCCTAAGTTTGTGGTAGAAGAAAAAAATGAGATTCTTTATTATGCAAAGTATAAAAACCAAGGAGCCAATTTCTGAAGTTTTATCCAGTGAACTGTGTACATGCAGTAGCCATAAGCAATTGTTCATATGTGGTTTGTGTCACCTGTACTGTTGGCAAAATTGATTTTTATTAGCTGACCTCCAGACCTTTAACATAAATTTGATAACTTCATTTTACTGTTAGGAAAAGGATAGTGTGATTACACTAGAATTATAACATATTTGTTATTGCTAACAAAGAACAATGAAGAAGTCAGTAGCAGTTGCTGAATTTTTATACTTTGTAGAAACATGAGTTCTGAGTTCTGCCTTGGGTAGTTTTCACAAAGTAAAATTAGGTAATACATACTGTGGTTTTCAGACTGGAAAGCTGTACTGATTGATGAGATGCTCCAAGTATTTGGGAGAAAATTGAATGTCCTGATGATTTTAATCCAAAATATCAGTTCAGAGTCTCTACCTCTGACTCCAAACCCCTTTTTATTCCCCCAAAGCCTTCTTTGCACAAATAGATGTCTCTGCTTGGAATTACTAAATTCTCATGTGGCAGTGAAGACTCCAGATGAGGATAAATGAAGAAATCCTATTAAGTTAGAGATTTCAGCTATTGAGTTTCCCATGAAATTCCGTTCCAGGTGTTTTTGAATTCCCTTCTTTTAGTTTTGATAATTGAATATAGTTTTAGCAATCTACTACAACAAAATATTATTTTAAATGTATGTTAATATGTATAAATTTGCCTTGTTATCAAATGGCTGTATTTTTCTGTTCATCTCTTTTCTCTTCCTGGTTTTACATTTCTTATGTTACAGGAATGGCTCACTTCACTATAAAATTCTGTTTAACCAGAGAATATCATTATTAATTTTGAACAAGATTGTTATAAGAACCTGAACATTTTAGACTTTAGTGGCAGGTATGCAAGTGTGGGAGTAAGTTACATTTTAAAACAATGGAGTCTTCTTTAAAAGCTCCAGATGGAAACAAAGACATATATGTATGATTTTTTAATTTTTGTTATGCATTATATCCTAAACAAAAGGCACTTCTCTCCCTTTAAAAATATCATTTTTTTATCAAACTTTAAAAAGTTTACATGTGTATTTTAGTAAAACTGAGACATATGAGAAACGAAGAACACAAAATCATCCATAAATGTAAGGAGTTTAAAGTTTGATGTGTCTTTGTGAGTCCTTGTGTATGTTCATACACATAACTGAGCATACATTTTTATGAGGCTGAGCCTGTATAATGTGTATTATGCTTTTTTCACGTTATGAATATTTACTAATTTAAAGTCCCAAACCTATGAGCATTTTGATAACTAAGAATACACTTTGCCAAGTCAACCAAAAAAAAAAAAGAAACGTAATCCTGTCTTTTATAGAAACAGAAGTTTCATAAAGACAAAAATAGCAACAGGCCTCTGGATAAAGATGGTAGAATTACATTAAAATACTGCATTCCCTTAATGCTCAATTTAAAATGTAACATAAAGCAATAGAATACAACAGGTATAATCCTTCTGAGAGAATTCATTATCAGATCTAGAAATTAAATATTATTAAATATAATAAATATAATAAATATATTATTTAATATATTTAATATATTAAAATATTAGCAAGAAAGGGTTTCCATCAAGTTATTTGAAAGTGTATTACAACCATAAGGGATACATTCATGCATTAATGGGTGTAATCAAATTATAAACATGAACACAATTGCATAATCCCTTTCCTTGTACTTCTAGCTCTCTGCTGCCAGCCCAGTGAATAAGCCCTGAACTATCTACTGAGCTGGTTTAACAATTCTTTGTTCAAGATGCTTCTTTCTCTATATAACAGTATTACAATTATAACAAAAGATATTTAGAAATTGGTTGATCCACAAACGCTTTTTCTTGTTCATTGCCACCTTAAGAAATCTAAAACTATTAGATGTAAATAAGGACTGCACATTGTCCATAACAAACGTAGCTATTTTAGAAGATACCTGTACAGAGAACTGTGGTCTATATTGGCTTATAGATATGAATATGCTAGCAAAGAGCTATTCCCTTCACCTTTCTTCTTCCTCCTTCACTATCCAAATGACTAACTATAGAAATATGTCCCACTTCAAGAGATTGATTAGCAAAGAGTATTTCCAGAAAAACAATCTTTTCTATCAATGAACAAAAATATATTTATAAAAGGGTTATTTCACTACCTTTGCTTTTGGTCGCTTAGGACGTGTCTGTGTTATACATACACAGCAATATTAACTAAAATACACATAAAGACTATGGCTAGACATCTAATCTTGTCAACTCCTGAACACAGAACTCTTCCCTCCTCACTTCTTTCCCTTCCTTCGTGCCTGCCACTCAGTGAAGTCACTGTGCTGCTCCCAGAGATCAAATTCAACAGTCCCATTCCCAAACGATAATCATCCTGTGGATCCTTAAGAAAAATATGTGTTCTTTTACATCTTCTACTTTTAGCATGTGTTGTGTACTTCTAAGCAGCTAGGAAGACTAGGTATTTAAGTAGGACTTAAGTTTGTCCACTACACATATTGTAGCGTTGATAAACTGTACACATGGAATAAAGACTATAATACTAAAACATCTGGTAAATAGGAACATTCTGACTTAGATGCCTTCTTCTTGCTCCTAACAATCCACTGCACAAGTATAAGCATCTGTAATGCTCAGAGGTGATTTTAATAATTTCACTTCTACAAGTTGTTTTCAAGAAAATGAATTTTAACACAACGTATTAGTTTACTTTTGTTATTTGGTGGCAAACTCTTAAACACCTAGAAAGCCCGGGTGTCGTAAAATTAGGTCTCATTTTTCTGTTACATTTTTCTATGTATATAGCAAGTACACAGGCATAGGGGACAGTGGTTAATCTTGCCTCCTGGGAACACAGTGGCATAGAGCTTTTGCATTCCCTTCTCCTCCCACCTCCCCTGAAACCCGTGCACAAATACAATGTACCTCTAACAGGTGGTTGGCCCATTCCTTTTCCAAAAGGTAGTATTTCACATGAATTTTAAAAGAGTATTTATAAAATTGCTATATTACTATCTCCACTTTTAATATAATCTGTGTACTTCTAAACATCTAGAAAGACTATATGTTTCAAATAATTACTTACAAATGTAGTTATTCAACACTACAATATGCCTGGTAGTGTTGAATCAACTGCACACGTGTGATTATTGATTATAGTTATATCTGAAAGTGTCTTCTAAATAGGAATATTCTAGTCTAGTACCATTCACTTCAATTCTTTCTTTCACCCACCATCCCCAGTGGTTGAGTATAGGGACATGTGTCACATAAATGTGGTTTTACAATTTTATTTTTAAAAGTCATTTTCAGAAGACAGCCTTTTGGTGAATTTGAATACAAAGTGCACAGAATGTATTAGTTTACCAACTCTACTTCGGTCTTATATTGGCTACCTCTTTAATACCGAGAGACTACATACTATAAATTTAAGACTCATTTGTGTAGTGTGTACATCATATATACAGTATAGAAAAGTTAAAAAATCATAATTTATGACATTGAATAATCAGAAAATTTATAGTATGTACTAGAAAAAGAACTTCTGCAATTTCTTCCCTCCCACCTTCTCCAACCCAATGAACAAGTAGAGACAATATACTACTCAAAAAGGTAGTTAACAATTCCATTTCCAAAAATAATTACTTATCAATTTAAAAAATCTATTTATAAAATGTTATTTTACTACCTTCACGTTTATTTATTAAAAAAGATTATTGATGTATAGTTGGTGTACAATATTATATAATTTGCAGGGGTACAATATAGTGATTCACAATTTTAAAGGTTATACTTCATTTATAGTTATTATAAAATATTGGCTATATTCCCCATGTTGTACAATATATCCTTGTAGCTTAATTTACATGTAAGAATTTGTACTTTTTAATCCTCCACCCCTTTATTACTCCTCCCCCTCCCCTTTCTCTACTGGTAACCATTAGTTTGTTTTCTATATCTCTGAATCCGCTTCTTTTTTATTCACTAGTTTGTTGTATTTTTTAGATTCTACATATAAGTAATATCATACAGTATTTGTCTTTGTCTAACTTACTTCACTTAGCATAATACCCTCTAAGTCCATTCATGTTGCTGTCAATGGCAAAATTCCATTCCTTTTTATGGCTAATATTCCATTGTATATACACACATAAGATGTGAGATATATATGATATTCATATATATCAACCATTCATCTGTTGACGGACACGTAAGTTGCTTCCATGTCTTGGCAATTGTATGCTGCTATGAACATTAGGGTGCATGCATCTTTTTGAATTAGTGTTTTTGTTTTTTTCAGATATATAGCCCAAAGTGGAATTCCTGGGTCATATGGTAGTTCTATTTTCAGTGTTTTGAGAAACCTCTATACTGTTTTCCACAGTGGCTGTACTAATTTACATTCCCACCAACAGTGTACAAGGGTTCTCTTTGCTCCACACCCTCCCCGGCATTTGTTGTTTGTGGTCTTTTTGATGATAGCCATTCTGACGGGTAGGTAAGGTGGTAGCTCATTGTGGTTTTGATTTGCATTTCCCTGATGATGTTAGCAATGTTGAGCATCTTTTCATGTGCCTGTTGCAACTTTACTTTTTAAAATACATTTTGCACTAGTAAACATCTGGAAAAATTAGGTATTTCGAATAGGAACTTGTTTACTCTCTAAGCAGTACTATTAAATAAAACTACACACATAGCAATGGGTCTAACTGGCCATATCTTTTACATACTCCCTCACTTCCTTCTTTCTACCACCAACACAGTAAACAAGTCCAGACATCTGTAATGCTTACAGGTAATTGAGCAAATTCATTTCCAAAAGTCAGTTACAGGAGGAGGTAACTTTCCTATAAAGTTCAAAACAAAGTGCGCAAAATGTGTTCATTTTTACTAAATCTATTTTGTAATATATCGGTAACGTTTTTTAATATCTAGTGGCTACATGTTCCAAAATTAGGACTCATTTGTCCACCGTACATACTACAAACACACCAAAAAAGATGTATATAACATACAGAAAAAATGGTTTATATGAAACTCTCCATCTATAAACACACTGGCAAATTATCTTTTGTAATTTTTTTCCTCTCCAAACCATTGAACAATATCAATTGTAGTATACTGCTCCTTTAAGTGGTTTAGCAATTCCAAGACATTTTCTACACATTTTGGCAAAGAGATATTTATAGTGATGTTTTTCTACATCTGTTTTTAACATAGACTAGCTATTTGAAATAAGAACTTCGTTTGTTCTATCTCTGTGTATGTATATATTTATATATAAAATAATCTTGAATAAACTGCACATATGTAATAATAGTTATAATCTGCAAATGCCCTTTAAATGTGCACATTCTGGCTTAGGACCCTCCCCTTCTGTCTCTCCTCTACCAATGCAATGGTCTATATGGCTCAAATTTTCAGAAAACAGTCTTTCCTGTGAATTTTAACACAAAATGTGCTAGTTTTCCAATTCTTCTTTTGTCATATGCTGATGAACTCCTTAACCATCTAGAAAGACCCAGATATTGTAAAATTAGGACTCATTTGTCCATTACACACACTGCATAAACAGCCAACTAGAACCCAATGCACAAACATATGGGACGGCGTTCACTCTAAACACACTGGTGTGGAGCCCTTCATGCCTCATTTTCCTCCCTCCTCCCTGGACAGCGGTATTCAGGTGAAACGTGTACTGCTCCAAGAGGGGGTTTGAGCATTCAGTTTAACAGCAGTATTTTGAAGAACTTTAATAAAAAATACTTTTAAAATGTTTATTTTACTACATACTTTTGATATACATTTTAGAACATCTAGAAAAACTAGCTACTTCAAAAAGTGCTTTGCCCCATTAACTACGTGTAAAGTAGTGAGGAATAAAACACACTGCAGAAAGATGGTTATAATGTAAATATGACTTCGGAATACGAGCAGTCTGGCATAGAATCTTTTTCCCTCCTCATAGCAGAATCATCTCTGAAGAGTCTCATTTCGTTTATGTGTTTGGGTAATACCAGAATATATATTTTTCTTCTGTGGTGTTTATAATTATATAGATTTTTATGAACCTAGGTATTATACTAGCTTTTAGCTCCCTTACATATGAATTGAGTATACTAGGCATCCTTTCTCCTAAGTCAACATACACCAATTATAGATGAAAAATGCCTTCAGTTTTCTAATCAGCCTCTTCACGGCCTTCTGCCCTAACCCATTGATCAAATGTGGAAATGCCACTTATGGAGATGGTCTAACACTTCCATTTCCAAAAGACATTCCCAGAAGGTACTTCTTTTCTATGCTTAAGTTTTTCTTTCCTTTCTTTCCTTGTACAAAAGAATATTTACAAGCCAGGTGATTTTTAACTCTGCTTTATTGTATGCAGTTGACTTTACATCTATAAGGCCTAGATGTAGAAAAATAAGTTGAACTTTAGAAGGTTGGCAGGCAAAGTTGAGAGCAGCTTTTTTTTTCATATTATATACACAAGACTGCTATAAAGAGCAATGAATCTTCCCAAGCAGTGGTGTGAACTTTCTGTTGGCCAAACATGGCCCATTATTCTTTCCTGTCGCTCTTCCAATACCAAGGTCTAGCTGACCATCCCCCAACTTCCCCTCATCTTTCAGGGCTCCACACACCTGCTGGGCTGCAAAGCCTTTGCCTGTCATTGTCAGGATGGGCTAGCATCTCTGCCAGGTGGGACACAGGTTCCTAGGTCTGGAGGATTCTGGCCTGGGGCAGCCAAGTTCTTCTTCATGCCAGCTGACTTTCTTAGCCCGAGATGCCCCAGGCTTTCAGAGGCTGCCGTTCTTCTTGCCTCTCCATCCCATTGCCATCTGGTCCTAGAAAGGGTATTGAAGGCTGCCTGGGCAAGGCTGCTGATGGCTGTGGAAGGCTCAAGTCTGGCCTTTACTCACCCACTCGGAGTGGGAGGCATGGGTTAGAGCTGCTCTTACTGAATTTCTCTTCCTTTTCTTGTTATTGAAGTTTCTTTCTTTTCCCCCCAGCTTTATTGAGGAATAAGTGACAAATAAAAAATATACTACCAACTGTAAAATAGATAGTCAGTGGGAAGTTGTTGTATAACAAAGGGAGTCCAACTCGAGGATGGAAGATGCCTTAGAGGACTGGGGCGGGGAGGGTGGGGGGGACTCGAGGGGGGGGAGTCGAGGGGGGGGAGTCAATGAAGGGAGGGAATACGGGGATATGTGTATAAAAACAGTTGATTGAACTTGGTGTAACCGCCCAAAAATAATAAATAAATAAATAAAATAAAAAAAATTGTATATGTATATGACGTACAGTGTGATGGTTTGATATATGTATCGTGGTAAAATGATTACTAGAGTCAAGTTAATTCACACATTCATCACCTCACATAGTTACCTTTTTTGAAGGTGGGTTGTGGTGAGAACGCTTAAGATCTAGTCTTAGCAAATTTCAAGTATACAATAGAGTATTTTTATTTTTTTCAGCTTTATTGAGGTATAATTGACAAAATGTAAGATTTAAAGTGTACATTGTGTTGATTTGATATATATATGTACTGTGAAAGGATTCTGCCTACCCCACTGAGTTAATTCACACATCCATCACCTCACGTATTTACTTTTCTTGTGCGAGAATATTTAAGTTCCACTTCCTTAGCAAATTTCAGTTATGTAATACAGTGTTCTCAACTACAATCATCACATTGTACTTTAGGTCCTCAGACTTTATTCATCTTATAACTGAAATTTTGTACCTTTTTATTAACCTCTCTCTATTTCCCTACCACCCAGGCCCTAGCAACCACTTTTCTATTGTCTGTTTCTATGAGTTTGACTTTTTTTTTTTTTAAGATCCCGCATAGTATAAATTATACCACAGTGAAGTATTTGTTTTTCTCTCTTTGGCTTATTTCACTTAGCATAGTGCCCTCCAGCTTTGTCCATGTTGTCACAAATGATAGGACTTCCTTCTTTTTGTGGTTGAATAATATTCCTTGTGTGTGTCTGTCTATATTTGTGTGTGTGTGTGCGCGCGCGCGCGCGCACACACACACACACACACACACTTTCTTAATCCATTCATTCGTTGACTTAGGTTGTTGCCGTACCTTGACTATCATCAATAATGCTACAGTGAATGGGGGAGTACACATAATCTCTTCGAAATAATGACTTCTTTGCTTTGAATACATGCTCAGAAGTGGAGTTGGTGGATTATGTTGTAGTTCCATTTTTAATTTTTTGAGGAACCTTCATACTGTTTTCCAGAGTGGCTGTACCAATTTATATTTCATTAACAGCATACAAGGATTCCCTTTTCTCCACATCCTGACCAATGTTTGTTATTTCTTATCTTTTTGATAATAGCGATTGAAATAGCTGTGAGGTGATATCTCACTGTGGTTTTGATTTTCATTGCCCTGATGACTAGTGATGTTGAATGCCTTTTCCTATGTGTGTTGGCCTTTGTATGTCTTCTTTAGAAAAATGTCTTTTCATGTCCTTTGTTCATTTTTTAATCAGGTTGTTTATTTTTTTGCTATTGAGTTAGATGAGTTCCTTATATATTTTGGATATTAACCCCTTATGGGATATATTGTTTACAGATATTTTTCCCATTCCATATGTTGCTTTTTTATTTGGTTGTTTCCTTTGCTGCGGTATTTTCCTTTTTAAATAAATATGTTAGGCATGCAGGTATCTATTTAGTAGAATTCTCCAAATAATAGATACATTAAAATTGAGACATTTAAAAAGCCTAAGCCTTTTTATGTTTTTCTACTTATTCACAATCTTATATTAATTTTATAAGGCTAAAGAAATTGCTTAAAGCCTTGGAGAATTTCATGAGAACTATTCATTTAAGAAATCATTAATAAACTATGCATTAGAAAAATATGATGAAATATTTTTAAGCTTGAACATAACAACCTTTTGATATTTTGTAAAGTAAAATTTAGTCTCTAAAAATATGTGATTCAATATTATATCCAGATGACTTAATTTCTTTATAGTTCTATTGTAAGTAAACCAAGTTTCTATGATATCAATGAAGCTGCATGATCAACGTACCTGGGAAGCTAGACATAAGAGTCTACAGTACAGTGTCTAAAGTTTCGTTATTAAGATTTTTGAAAATATTCATATACTAGTGACATTTGAAGAATCTATAAATTTGTCCTCAACAATGGGGCAGTATCAATGGCCCTGCCAGGCATCTATCAATTATTCCAAAGAACTTAACAGAAAGCATAAAGATTATTTAGTCCTTGAATAACATTCATCACCACCTTAGTAGCAAGCTCTTATTTAATGTCAGCTTAGAATATTTATTTCATTACAGTGGAATGCAGCGAAGATAGTATTGGTGTGGATTAGGGGGATGGGAATAGAGAAAATTAGTTCATTTTGTCCTGAAGATAGGTTGGAAATAATAATAATAATAATAATAATAATAATAATAATAATAATAATAATAGATGGAGTAAATATTGGATGCACAGAGAAGCAGCAGCCAGATCTTGTAGGGAACAATTTTGTATCCTGTGACTTTACCTAATTCATTGATGAGTTCTAGTAGTTTTCTGGTAGCATCTTTAGGATTTTCTATGTATAGTATCTGTAAACAGTGATGGTTTTACTTCTTCTTTTCCAGTTTGGATTCCTTTTCTTTCTTTTTTGTTTTTCCTCTGATAGCTGTGGCTAGCACTTGCAAAACTATGTTGAATAAAAGTGATGGGAGTGGACTTCCGTGTCTTGTTCCTGATCTTAGAGGAAATGCTTTCAGCTTTTCACCGTTGAGTATCATCTTAGCTGTGGGTTTGTCATGTATAGCCTTTATCATATTGAGGTAGATTCCCTCTTTGCCCACTTTCTGAAGAGTTTTTATCATAAATGGATGCTTAATTTTATCAAAAGCTTTTTTCTGCATCTATTGAGATGATCATATAGTTTTTATTCTTCAGTTTGTTACTGTGGTGTATCTCATTGATTGATTAGTAGACATCGAAGAATCCTTGCATCCCTGGGATAAATCCCACTTGGTCATGGTGTATGATTTTTTTTAATGTATTGTTAGATTCGGTTTGCTAGCATTTCGTTGAGGATCTTGGGAATCTATATGTTCATCAGTGATATTGACCTGTAGTTTTCTTTTTTCATGGTATCTTTTTCTAGTTTTGGTATCAGGGTGATGGTGGCCTCAAAAGGACTGCTTTCCAGAATGGGTGCTTCCTGCCACAGCAAGATTTGAAGATGGGTAGGAGATGG